>NC_064651.1:4253701-4553701 GCF_001723175.1 Penicillium oxalicum | reverse complement strand
TGAGGCGATCAATGAACCCGGCACTTGGTTTGACGGTTTGGACCCTTTTAAGAAGTAGGAGAAAGTTCATGTCCACTTCCGCCTCCAAATCAAATTGCTGCGTGCCAATACAAAAAACCTCTCGTGGGTCTATGCGCTCTTCTCAGAGTTTAGTCCTCTGGCGTGTGAAAGGATATGTGAAAGTAGGAAGAATAAAAAACCCCCTCCCCCCAGCTGTCAGAAAAGATCCGGGACGCAATATCTCCGCTGTGCACCTTGAAGAACGCAGCGCACGTGCGCCTCTGGAGTTGAGCATCGTTTGCACCGAAACCAAAGTGCTGGCTCAAATGAGAAGTCCCCGTAGTGACACCGCGAGCCCGTTGCCGCTCCTGCAGCGCTGAGGCCATGAGATCAGATCTTTGCGCAGGGGTCAGGGGTCGATTGCACAAACGCGCCCTTGAACACCGGATCGTTGGTGAGAGCGTTGCACGCCATGGAAGCGACCCGGACCGAATGAAAACGGACGGTGATCTGCCTTTCAGTATCACGTTCACCGAAACACTCGACAAAGCCCTTGATACGCGTCGTGCTGAGAACACGATACGTCTCTCTCTTGAGCGCTATTGGGCTGCGGGAAGAAATGGTGAGACATCGCGTACGACCATGAGACTTCATCTGAGTCTCCAAGTCACGAGGCATGGGGTAAGTTGGGGTAGGAACCGGACGCACGCCGACGGGGCAGAAGCCAACGAAAAAACCATCCCGCTCAACCCGACGCAAGAAGTTGAGCGCCCCCGACTGATGGGCGAAGACAATCATGGCGGAGGGACTGCCGCTGATTGTCGAGGTGTCCAGCAACGAGGCCGAGAAGATCGCACCCCCTCGGACTCGAGGGAGGATCTGATCCAGGGTCGCCCACCTTGGGAGCGCATCAATGATCACAGTTCGGAAGACATTGTCGCGGCCTGGAGGCGGAATATACCGCAGGCCTAGTCGGAAGAACGGGTTGTCAGTGTCCGATGGCCTGAAGAAGAGGAGTTTGTTGCTCTTGATGAACTTCCGGACCGAAGCCTCCTCCCGACGAGTGAGCGGTTTGGCATTGATGGCCCACTTGAGCCAGCTCGTGGGAGAAGACACCAGAACAGTCCCGGATGGAGCGACCTCAGCCTGCGTTGTAGACAGAGGAAGACAATGCGTATCCAAAGCCCCGTCTCCGGGAACATTGTCTCGGTCGACCTGGGGCCGTTTGCGAGGACTGATCACTTCCGTAGGACCTTCATCGAAACCGATCGGTGAGCCCTGTTGATTATATTTTCGAAAAATTAGTCTTTTCCGATAAAGAAGCATGGGCACGATGGTAGACCTTACGTCCCGAATGATAGGCTCAACTTTGGCTGCTCCAACAGAGTTATTCTCACTACTGCAAATGGCATCAGTGTCAGTTCGATCTGCTCTTCTAGACCAAAATAAAAACATCGCCGCAAAGACTGTGTGAGTGAGAGGGCGTACCTGAAGGGCTGGAGGGGCGGAAATTCGAACGAATCCAGCTCGTCGAGTAGGCTTGAGTGGGCATGGCGGGCCAAGGCCAATGGAGACATGACAGGCTCACACACGGTTCCCCTGTCGCCGACGTTCTGGCTTGACTCCATCTCAAGGATTGAGCCGAAGATGATTGGCGAGAAGAGAGTCAAGAGGAGAATTGTTGGAGAAGTGAGAGGTTGAAATGGAGGATCAGTGGAAATGAAAGAGCGGAGGAACAGAGGACAGGGTCCAGAGATCAGCGGAGCTGAACTTGAGATGAAGCAATCCCCAGCCTGCTCCGATCAAAAACGTGATGATCAATCCATAAAAAAAAAAAGGCAACATAGTCCACAGTGCGATCCAGCAGAAGAGAGGAATGACGAGCGTCAACTTGATCCTTATCTGCAAGCTAGTTGAATGGAAGGGTGCCAATGGGTTATTAGGCAGCAAATGAATCGTTCTGGGCTTCAAATCGCAAGTGTGATACAAGAATACCGAAGAACCTCTCAGGCTGGTCTAGCCATCTGCCATTTGACTTCTGAAGTTCTTCTCTCAAACGATACCTGTTCTCATGAAAAGGTGGCTAAGAAATACGCAGACAATGACTCAAGTCGTTCTGAAAGTATGAAGCAGATGAGAAATCTTGAATTGAAATGTAAGCTGAGAGCAAGCAAATTTCGAGGTGAGGCCAACCCGGTCCAAATGTACCTATGACTTTCTCCGTTTTGTATTTAAAAAAACAGTCGTGCTGTGGTAGCGCCTTTCGCGAATTGCCATCCAATTTGGCGCAGACTAGGCACGCCTTGCCCTAGCGAAAAGCTGCTGCTGGAAGTTATCCCAGGAATTGTCCGTCTGCCAATGCTATCCATGGCAGATCCTCCTCCCAGCATTGCTGCATCAGTCGTCGAGCGTTTTGTATCTGGTGAATCACAAAGTTAATTTGTCGCCCGAGCCAACGTTTTCGTGAGGGCATACCTGTTTCAATCCTGACTTTTCAAGCTCAAACAGCCGGTCCAATACCCTCATCCGCTGGGAAGGGTCCTGTGATTCACAGCCCGCTGTGAACAAAGGAAGAAGCGAGCAGACCTCGGTTGAAGCACCCAACCTCATTCGATCCAAGGCACCGAGAAGCCTACGAAGGGCATCCTGCACAGGAAATGACTTCGGCGAAGACTCAAGTACCCGTCGATGAAGATGAAGAAGACCGGCACAGCGGAAGGCCTCTTCTGTAGACATCATGTCGTCGGCTTGGATTCCCACATGATGCGTGGGGTCAGAATGAACCACTTCGCCAAGATCGTCAAAGTCGCCCAGCAGCGCATCTGCCTCCATCACTATGTCTGCCGATGGGTGCCAGTCTCGTCTAAAATGACCGAAATCGTCAAATCGTTCGTTGTCGCATTGCTGAACAAGCTGAGCAAGTCGAATGAAGAATAATCCAGTTCGAGGACTAAATCCGGTGAAGCAGTCAACGCAGTTCTCATCATGGCTTTTCGGGCGAGAACTTTCGGCTAAAACATGGTGATACAACATCAGGGGTGGCCCTGCTTGGCGGCAAGAGAGTGCACCCATAGTATCAATATACCCTAGCCATCGGGCAAAAAAAGCACCCACTTGATTGCCAGGTCTTGCGAGTCGATCGCTGCAGGCCATGAAAAGATCTCGTGCCAGCTTGAGGTGGCTCTGCCAAGTAATGGGAACCTCAAAAGTGGTAGGGGAGACGATTTTTAATGAGAGGAGCAAGATTGCCGTAGCTAGATGGCTATCGGTGATGTCCTGTTTCGATGCATCCAAAGCCATCCGCAAAGTTGGGAAAACATCTCTTACCCAATGCGCTATTCGGTTGGCTGGCTCCGGATGCCCGAGGTAGCGTGCTCGATGACTCGCCGAGTAGGCAAGGACCAAATTCAGAAGATTCGAGTCAGAGATGGCCACTATAAGCTGGTCAGCATTTTACCATTTCAGAAAGGTCGAAGCTTTGGACTCTCTCCTTACTTGATGGAAGGACAGACAAGAATGGATTTTTATCACAGTCATGTGGAACGAGCATCTTCGATGTGTGATCGAGAAAATGATGAAAATAGAGCAGATTGATTGGATTCCTCAGCAAAGATGGAGGAAGAGGCGAGAGACAGCGGGGAATATTGATCGGAACTGGAGACGTATAATATTCGCTGTAGTTGGGTTTTCTTGCAACAGGAAAGCCGTTGCATTGAGGAGCTTGTGAAGCTGGCGAGGCTTTGTCGACCGCAGAGTTGATATCGATAGCAGCATGATCATTTTTCAGCGTCAAGTCACGATCTGGTCGACCGCTGTCAAAACCATAGTTATCGGTCACGCTGGTGAGATACGCATGCCATTTGTTCTGTGCAGCAACGGACTCTCTGCTGTTCGATGTATCCCCTCCGTCATCAATCGAGATCGTTGAGAATGGACTTGGACGAGCCAACGAAGAAGTCGATCCGCAGTCGAACCCGCGATTGGCCATGGACGGGGAGCCTGCCGCGGCGGAAATTGGGGTTTCGCGACAATCTGTGAGCTCACGAAAGGGTCCCACGGGCTCATCAATATCATTGAGCAAAAAGCTTAGCCCGCGTTCTTCGTGTGATCCAGTACGACCCGCATATTGCTGTTGGTTATCCTGATCGGTCCCAGAGGACACGGCTAAGTGACGAGGCGGATCCGACACATCACGTAGAAAAGACAATGGCTGAGATATCGAGTTTGAATGGAATACAAAAGCAGACAGTGACGGAAAATCTACTGCTTGATCAGCCGGAGATGATGCAGTACCTCCGATCTCCTGGCTCAAGGTATGGGGATTTACAGGCCTGACAGACGCCGGAGTGCCCGGCGAATGCCGCTGTAATGCCGATGCAAACGCGTTCCCGCCTTGCGACGGAGATAAAGCGATGTCAGACGACGTCTGAGGCCGGGGAGAGTCAAAAGCACCAAAGGTTGCATTGCTATTTGGTGATGCATCCTCCGAAGACCCGAAATCGCCGGGCTTGAAGTTGATAAATGCCTCTTTGAAAGCTCTCTTCTCTGCAACAGCAGGAGCTGAGCAATTTCTCGACTCAACATCATTCAAGCGCACCACTGCGTGGAAATCAACTGGAGTCCCTCGAGATCCCTTCAAAATGGGAGCGGACGAGTCAATAGACGCACGCTTCGATCGGCCACCCCAGTTGAGGCGTACGCTATAATCACATGACTCGCCTTGTCTTTGACAATTGAGACAAGACGGCTTCTCCTCGTCGCTATTACGAGCTTATGATCAGTCAATCATGTTGGGGAACAACTAGGTGCGGTTTCTCGTACCATTTCACTTTGCGAGCTTTGCAAGGCCTGGGAACTGCTTTAGCTACCGCTCGCTGTGAGGCAATTTATGTTGTGATAACACTCACCAGCATCCATTTCGGCTTCTGCGTTTGGGCTCTGGTGCGCCAGGTCGGCGAGGGCGGGGCATTGCACCGCCTGGACGGTCTCACAGGCAGGTCTGTTCTGATGGAAGAAGTTGACAGTTTCACACCTGACTGAGATAATGCGCCAAGGTGACTGATATATTGAGAATGCCTTGGCTCGTCCAGATAGCGAGTGTTTGAGCCTGATTCTGGTTTGATGATCAAATTCCACTACCAATTGCTTCGCTTGCGACGTTGGCAACTCTGCTGCCCCCAAGTTGCGACAAAGCGATAGTCGACCAAACACCCGCACCGATTGTAGAGGCCCATCGATGTGCAAAGAAAGTGGGATGCTTGAAGATGTCAAAAAGGAGGCCTTGCTGCAAGTACGTACTCCGATACCAGGAGTTCGTTCACTTATCTGCGGGGAAAACGCGGCCGAGCGATAGCGGAATTGAATCAACGACCCACAGGTGGTGGACTTTGAAGAAAAAACGAGGTGCTGAATGGAATGTTTGTATGACAACTGGGGGGGTCGGAATTGAATTGGAACTACACAGAGATGCAAGCAGCAAGCTTGGGAAAATATCCGGCCTAATCAGCACATCGTCTCTCCGGCACAACGATCGGTGTCATCTAAAGCTCGCGTGGAAAAGTGTGGGGAAGGCGGCCGTCGGACGGGAACGGAACGATGAGGCTGAATCAGCCGGCGTGCGGAAAAACAACCATGCCGTAGATGGATGCCACAGGCCAGAAACATCGCTGGCAGCTGACCGGGCCTTGTCAAGTGCGTCATAGCGGTGCCTTGCTTGTACCTGCCCTTCGCCCTTGCTTAATGGTCTCTGTGTAGCCGAGGGTCCCCGGGGCCTCCCATAAATAGTTTGCTTGAGTTGCTCATCGGTACTATAGCAATTGCATAGATTGGTCTGTTTCGCATTTTTTACAAGCCATGAGTACTTCAGACTTCATTTCACATCCGCTGCAGCGACTGCCAAGTCCCTCTCGAGGCCTCTCTGCCTTTGTTCACGTAAGATCCTTTCTCTCATCGGGTGATCTTACTCGTGGCCTAATATCAAGATTGCAATGAGCAGGCCAGTGGTTTGGCCAGTTTCATATTGTCTTTCAAGTAGTATGTCCATTGAATTGTGCACTTTATCCATGGTGCACTGCAAAACCCGAGTTCCATAAAATCATATATTTCGAAATGACAACGTTAGCGCTGACACCGATTGGCTAGCATGCATGAGAATCCTAATCGAGCGTAAGTCATATTGAAGATACTTAGGTTCTAGTCCGGGGACCTCGGAGGGCTGATGTATGCAGCGCTAACGCATCAAACAGAAACGAGGCATATGGCTGGCATTTTCAATATTTGACCGTCATCGGCTTGACTCTTTCGACAATCACCTTTCTGGTTGGCCTGCTTGCGGATATAACACTATCGCGTCGACTTTTCTTGACCAAAAACTTGCTGTCAGTATGCAGTGCTCCCATGGAAGTACTGATCAGCGTTCTATACTGGGGTTTGCGCTTGGTGAGTGCCCCGACAACAACGTGTCTAAGCCAAGCTTAAGAACTGTGTTTTGACATCGGATCTTCAGATTGATGAGCGCCTTGTGGTACCAGATTGGGCAGTCATTCCTTTGCATGCTGGTATGTGAACACCAAAGCCAACTTCTTTTTTTTTCGCTCCCAAATTTCGCAAGAGAATTTTGATCCTCACTCATGACCGCGCTGGGCAGATCTTGGCTTCCATGCGGTTCCTTCTATTGTCATGCTGGTCGATCTCCTGTTTTTCTCGCCGCCATGGACCATTTCTGTGACGCCATCCTTGGGGCTTTCCAGTACGATCGCATTCGGATATTGGGTCTGGATTGAGCGGTGCTACTTGTACAATGGATGGTCAGTAGAACTCGAGTCTGCCAGTAAATGTTTATCTTCTGTTACTAAATGACCTAGGTATCCTTACCCGATTTTTGAACAGCTCTCCACCACTGGCCGAGTCGGCTTGTTTTCGCTGAGTGCTGCTGTGATGGCCTTAAGCACAGTCACCTTGAAATGGCTATACGGTCACATGAATGGATTTGGCGCCCTATTTCCAGCGCAATCTCGCCCTGGCGACATCAAAAAGTACGAGCAGCTTTCACTGTGACCCGAATGGGTCGGCATCGCGACTAGGAGTGAGGCATACCAACTTCGTCTATTTTCGTTTGAAAACGCATAGCGTCCTCCCATCTCCGACGCAAATTACGGCTTGCGCATATTTTTTCTTATCGGAGGCTATGTGGCAATTGTCTCCGACCAGCGCTTTGATGAACGGTCCCCAGCATGTCAATGTTTGGGACGGGAGGTGCCATGGTGTTGGTGAGCATGACATCATGTTTCAATGGCATGCATAGTCTGGCGAATGGGTTCAGGAAGACGGACTAAGCAATAAGTGTAGTGATAGAGCACAGGATGCACCGAATCAGTAGTAATAGTCAAGGCCAATTCTTGCCAACCGATGAGAGTCTACGAATGTCTGATAGAACACTGTACATGATGATACTGTACAAATTGAAGTATCTCGACAGCCACTCTGCGCGAATACACCAGCTGTGAGTAGACCACTTCCATATTAAGATTCCTCGGAGAGACCATAAATTTGCGGAGAGGGCCACATAGACCAGCTCAAATAAAAGTCTGAGTAGTTACTGGAGTTTTCCACTGATTATTGATGTGACCCGTCGTGTCCAGCCAAGCTTCAACCACGCGGCAGGTCGCCCGATTCGCTGGGCGAGAACGTTCAACCCAGTGGTCTCGCTTATCTAATGACAAACATGTGACGGAATTGTCGGGAGGTGCGCGGGCGGGAGGTGCACGGAACGTGAGCTCATGCTCGAAGCTCTGCCCACGCTCTTTTTTCCCCACGACTCGAATCAGGTCCGCACAGAGCAACACAGACGCACCAATCTCGTCAAAATGTCTATCCCATCTGTCTCGGCTGGTCGTGTGGGCTTGTCCATGGTGACTACACTTGCGCGCCCCAGTGTCGTTGTCCGAGGTGTCACGCAGGGAGGGCCAGCGCAACTAGTCCGGCTCAACTCATCTCTTGTCCGACCGTCGTGTGGTATTCAGAGCCAGACCTTCCAATCTCACAATGTTCGACCTTCCGCTGTCTGCCTGCACCGTCCGGCCGGTCTGCGTGTGCAATCCACGGCTGCGCCAAAGAACAACGAGGTCAAGCTTGACTGGGACTCATTCTTCAAGCTCCGAGCTTCGCGCCGTCGTTATTCACTAGCATCTTCCATCATCACATCTCTCGTTTCTACCTCTGTCGGAGTTCAAGTTCTTGCGGCTCAGGATTTGGAGGCTCTGGGAACTCAGGTGATGGGCCTGGATCCCTTTGTCGTTCTCGGGCTGGCAACTGCGGCTTGCGGTGCCGTTGGATGGTTGATGGGTCCTGCGGTAGGCAATGGTGTTTGGGGCCTTGTTTACCGCCGATACAAGCCTTCCGTGGCAACTGTAAGTCATTTGCCCGTCCAGTTTGTGTCAAAAAGAAAGCACCGCCTCCATGAAAATAGACGGGGAACAGGCTAATTTTTATCCTTTATCGTTGCGTCGGTAGAAAGAGAAAGAGTTTTTCGACCGTATTAGACGATTCCGAGTCGATCCCTCAACCAACTCCATTGCAAACCCCGTCCCCGACTACTACGGCGAGAAAATTGGCAGCGTCCAAGGCTATCGACAGTGGCTGAAGGATCAACGGGCCTACAACCGCAAACGTCGCAACTTCATCGCTTAAACCTAACTTTCAATTGAAATATCCCCTGTGTTGCTCTTCTTTCTTGTCTTCTTCCCTCTATTTTGCGTGAATAACATCCAATATGCTCATGGCTGGTATTCTCGAGGTTGTCTGGGGTGCTTTCCTCTTTATTCTATTCATGTGATCTGGTGTTTTGATATTCGCCTCATTAGCGATTTCGGCGATTCTGGAGACTGAATTGAGTCGATTCTGGTAATCATTGGTTACTCTTCCCGGGATTTCCCTCATAGGTTCACTTCCTGCACGGCTCTTTGGCCTGTAAGCCTTACGCGACAATTTGACTGATAGACTGGACTGTCGCATTCGAAATCCCGTGCGTAGTTGGGCAACGCGGCGGCGAAAGAGCGATCGAATAAGATCCTCAATCGGACAGATTCAACATCACTGTCACAATTTGGACGAACCCGTTTTCCTTGCTTTTGGACGCCTTCCGGTGTCAACTTCAGTCCACCAGGGCACATTACTGGGCGGATTGTCATCCAAATTGGCCCGGAATGCGGGTTTGCGCTTCTCAAAGAAGGATTGGACCCCCTCATTCTGGTCTCTGTTTTCGTAGTCAGCCATTGAAAAGGATGCATCCTTCGCGAGATCTGGAATGACCCAGAGGAGATATGGACATACGCCGAACCGAAGATTTGGCAGATCACCGCCGATTCCAACAGATGAGCCCCCTCTGGAGTTCCCGGGTTCCGCCACATGAGTGCGCGGTTGAGATATTGAGATGTCGGGCTCACGTTCTCGGCTATCTCGGTGGCTAGTTCCAGCGCACGAGGCAGGACGTGCGAAGGATCTGGAAGCACTTCGTTGAAAAGATCGCCAAAGTGTTTGGCGGTGGGCGGAAAGACCGCTCCCGTACTCACTAAATAGCTCGCATTGGAGAATCCGACAAGACGGGGAAGGAAATAGGAGGAGCATGATTCCATGATGATGCCACGACGGCCAAACACAAAGCCATATTTGCCCTTGTCGTAGGCGATCCTGGGTATTCATCTTCAGTCGCCATACAGTTGCATATTTGCCGCCGTCATAGATTCACAAAAAGTGTACGACAAAACAAACAGACAACTCACCGTATAATCGCCGGCAGCGTCATGGTCATTCCAACCCCAACTGCGGAGCCTTGCATCGCCGCAATTGTGGGCTTACGACAGCGGTGGATAGCTAATGCCACTCGGCCACCACTACCGGGTGTGAGTCCTGTCAATATAAATCTCCAATGGCGACGACTCAGAGGCGTTCTAAGTACGACCTACCCGTCGCGATGCTCCGCAGGACGCTCTTGACTGTTGCTGAAACCAAGGTCCAGGTCCGCTCCGGCGCAAAACGTCTTACCGGCACCTGTCAAGACAATCACCTTCACGCGTTCATCCACATCGAACATGGGATAGAGCTTCTCAAAATCCTGCACCATTTGCGAGGTGAATGCATTGCTTTTCGTGGGACGATTCAAGGTCACAACAATAACTGGAGTAGCGGATGCAGCACCGGTCGGATGATGTGAGACTTTGATTTGACCCGTAGTGGGAACTGTCTCGTATGAAGCTGGGAGTTCGATGCGGGCTGGATCGAATATCATCGCGCGCGGTTCGAAATCAAGGGTCTGCACTGTAGTGAAACGAATATATGCTCACGTCAATGTCAACAAGACACTCGCTGATCGTGAAGAAGTCTAAGGTAGTTTAAGACCTGTAGTTCTTGTATATGTATGCTCAATCTTCAACACTCGTTACTTTGAACCTCGCAAGAATGATCAGTGGAGCGCTGAAGGGTTGATCTTTGGTCGACCTCGGCTTCGGTTAGCGTTTGAATGCGGGGACCCCGCAACATCAATCTGACGAGAGTATTTTCTATCAATCACAGCTCAGGTATACATTCGCATTACAGGACTTTAAGCACCGTCGATGAACATAGAATGTTGATTTATATGGAAAGAAGGGTAAATAGATGATCTTACACATGCTCTGGATCAAAAACGGCATCGGCGTGGAACAAGTACCCATAGACTCCCCCGACCTCATCAAGGTAGCGGTGATTACTACTGGTCCCAGGCTATCCAACGCCTAAGTATGCGACATTCGTATACCCAGAGAACATGACACTGCCTGAAGCACTGGACAAACTGCGATTGAGACTGTTTCTGACGCACCTTGGTCCATCCCAAGGCATTGGAATTGACTGTTTCTCTTGCCGAGAAACGCATCATGAGAAACGCATCATAGAGAGGGAATGAAATAAAATCAGAGTCGCAAATATTCAGATTTCCACTTAATCAGGAGAAATGTTTCCAGCAGAATATTGACCGGGAGACTCACGTCAGCAGTCAGCAAGCACAGGCACTCCATGCCTTGACTCCATATGCAACCCTGAACATAGCCACCACCCCCATGAGAAACGATTGGAGGCCGCCAAAGTGTCACAACAGCTCCATAGAAACTAAGTACACTGGCGAAATGATGCCGGCCAAGGTTGAACCGGGCGCCTGATGGTATGAAATGTACCGCAATTGTAAAACGTATTCCAATGTGCTGCGGAATACCTAACAGTATACCACGACGGGCCCCTGTAGCCGCGGACACGACACAGGATCTACAATCGAGCAATCTTCTTGTCTCACAGAGAATGAAACCCCCAGGAAAACCAAGAAACTTATCAGATCAGGATACGGGACAGTATAATGCAGCTAGATGACATTCCTCAAAGTTGCAGCAATCAAACGACAGGAAGAAATTCATGAACTCAGGCCCGACGGTGTGATTCAAGCAGGCGAGTTAAAATTGCTCCAAGACCCTCACGAGCTCATTTTATGTTTCACAGACTGTCATTCTATCTAACGATAGAGGGTACAGAAATGCAAGAATTAATGCGGGCAAGTTAAATTTTGCTTTAAGGGAGACGAAATAATGTTTGCTTCTAGACTCGCAACAGCTCCAAAGCTCCACGGGTGCTGCTATATCTTTCGAGAAAAGCCTTGCAGCGATGAGACAGTCTTCTCCATTGCACCTTCGACTAGACTCGTTCTTTCCGTCGTCAATCGCTAAATGCCAATGTAAAGCACGATGTACGAGCATAGCTCGTATAGCAGCGGAAGTGTATATTTGATTGAAAGTCATAATTATAATTTCTGAATGAATCGGGCACTCGTAAAGACCCTGGGGAAAGAATAAGACACTGGAAGGACTGTGAATAGCAGAAAAAAGCAGAGATCAACCGCTTAGATTCAAGAGTATGCGCGTCCTCCCCCAATCAGATGAACTGGCTGGGTCGCTGCGCTCTGCTTTTCCCCGCAGAAAGAATTGACTCGTCCTGCCCTCGACTTGATGTGCCGAAGACGCAGCATACGTGCAGGGGTCGGGACTGGAGTGGATCCATCCAGTTTGATCCTCCGAAAAATCTCCTTCTCCTTGGGCAGTCAGAGAGGACAAGGGTAGTCACCGGACCTGAGGAGGCACGCCTCGAACTTTTTCTCCGAGAGTCCGAACGGGCGGTTTCGAGAACCGCCCAGCTTGCCTGTCATACTAGCCAGATCGAATCGATTGCTCCAGAAGACCGAAAAACAAAAAACGACTCCGCACTTTGGTATGCAATGTCTTACCAAAATACGAGGACGAGCGAATATCGAGACAGGAGAATTCATCCGTAGTGGCGTCGTCGCGCAACGTTTACTCCCTCCTACATCTATTCAGGATCGGCCCAACAGTGTTTGCAGTCGTCTGTCATCTGTCCCGTTCGAGTTGTATCTCCCGGATCATGAATCAGACCTGACTCAGACTCTCCAATTCCCACTACCCTTTTGGATCAGGGATATTGCTGACCCTCTCCATGCAGGGTCGAGGGTGACAGAAGCCAACATTTCAACTTTTCGCCGCTGCGGAGAAGCGCCACTACACGCCCGCTAGCGATCGCAGTCCCTCTCAGAAGAGATGATGATCGCCTCCGTCTATGGGGAAGACCTGACGACCCTGCACGAGCGTGATCACGAGCGAATTGAGAATTAGCCACCTCCGCAATGGACTAGCCCCCCTTGGGACATGTGCTTGCCACTTTCCTCGCCTCGAAATGGACAGTCGTGTATGACCGCACTGCCCTGCAGAGATCGTATCGGAGTGGCTGAACCTCAGGTCTCATTCTGTGGCCCAATGATCACTTCAGACCCTGTCGTTGATCTGACTCGGCAGTCTTCTTGTCTGGAGAAAGACGATCTTGCAAGAACGCCGGAGGAACCCCACTCTATATCCTCGCCCCCGCTAGTGGAATTGAACCTGTTGCCGATGCAATACTACCTCAAGACAGGATGGCACCCGAGCTGTAAAGGAACACTAGACTCAGCCAAGGAAAGAATCCACTTCCCCAATGAACCTTGAGGTCATCTCAAGTATCAAGGCCGAAAGGTTCTCGGCAGACAGTGAAGCCGGAAGGGTGGTCACCCGCAGAAGAACTTTTGTAGCTCTCCGACGAAAAAGCGGAGATTGATGGAAAAATTCTACGGAAAGCTTATGATGAAGAAGAGAAAGGGCAAGGGGCCGACCCGAAAAAAGGCAGCTTCCATCGTCTCCGTGATTGATCGGTCATCTCCAACCACCAAAGTAGGCAGATGTCAATGCACCCACTTATCCAACAGGGTGAAGCTGCAGAAACTTACTCAAAAAGGCCGCTGCGGGCTGCAAGCCTGCCAACCCTCCCCGGAGGCCGGAATCCGTGGTAGGAAGATGAGAGGTGGGCCTGTGTCCCAGCAACGACTCTACCGTCGCGCTCGGCATTGGCAGTGATTGACCAATGCATGAGACAGTTCCGCCCGGTACCAAGTGCCTCGTGGCGTGGAGGGTACATCCCTATGGGTTTTGAGTCAAGATCTGATCGACAGTGCCCCAAGCGTAGCTTGCTCGCGATACTGAGCCCGGTTGGATGCAAACAACGGATACTTTGACGAGACCTGCTATTGACCAGGATTGACTTGGCGGATTGCCCTCGCACACACAGATGAGCAGTCGCAACGGGGCCCAAAAGAGGACAGCCCATGATTGTTGAATCGAGACACATCCCCACGATCGGCATTGTTAGCGTACGCGAGGGAGAGAGGGAGAGAGGAAAGGGAAGCTGGAGAGAGTAAGAGGGGCAAATCGAGCGATCGTCAAGGCACATCCGTGCAAGATCTCACCACGGTTCGAGTCATCTACTTCAGCTGTGACCATGGCCAGATGAGTTGTTGCTTAGTCGAGGATCTATGCTATGCACTGGATGCGGTATTCCCCAGCCTTCCCCGACCTTTACGGTCTATCCACCCATTCCGGGACAGCTGGGCGCTGATCAGCGGCTGTTCCTCTCCCCCGCCATGCCGGAGCTAGTGATGGATGTTGTATCGTCGTAAAAATCGAGGAATCGGACCTGTATCCTCGTTGGCTTAGCCGTTGGAGGGACCACCAGTCATGGGCTGTCAGGAGACGGCCATGCCAGGGTTTCCTCCCCGTGCCTGGGCTCGCTCGTTTTTTTGCGGGGAACAAAGGCAATGGACATCGGTTAATTCGAGGGATTCTTGCCGAGCCCCTTTTGACTCCCCAAAATGCACCGATTGGTGTATTCGCTGCCCGTGGTTGGGCTCGGTTCGAGCCGTCGGTCACAATCCGGGGAAGAAAGCTGTGGAAGTTGACGGCGAACCCTGCACGCTGTGCTGAATTGCTGACTCGACTGACTAGCCTTCCCCTCCCAAGAGCCGACAAAGGCAGAGATGGTGCCATGGTTCTATACGCTTGAAGTACCCAGCTGCTCGGTTAATTACCCAACGACGCTCATCGTACAGCATTTCTTTCATTCGAATCGGGCTTAGTCGCTGATGGTGAGCAGCAAAGTTTCCATGGTGCAGGGGTCGATTGAATAGGTCCACTCTTATTGCATGTCGCCTGGCATCATGCGCAACATTGACACTCCTTCACCACTGGGTGCCCAAGCCAGATGGGTCCTCTGCTCAACCGGCACCGGTAGAGGCAGGCAACGGCTTCGGTCCCTGGTCTCTGTGTCTTTTCGATTGAATTCTTTTGCTTTTTCTTTTTTTTTCCGGGGTCGCTTGCAGGGGGACTTCTCCGCAATTTCTTCTTTTGGCACTAGACCAAATTGGTGGTGAATCCCGTCACTCCAGAAATCGGGTCCTGACCTGACCGTCCGGGATCTGGGGTTGCTGACTTCTCTGCTTCTGGAATTTTATATAAGGAACTGACAGTGGGCGATCCTCATCGCTGCAGAAACTTTGCTTTTTTCTTTTTCTTCTTTTCAATTTCCTCGTAAGATATGATCTTGGCGCTCTTCTCGTATACTTTTGTTGTGAAGGCCACCCATCTCTCCAGATAGATCTGTCCATCCAAACAATTCATCGCTACGAAGTCACCCTGACGCCTCGAGTGCTGCCGCCGATCACTGTTTCCTTGCAGCAAATCGTCACGGATAGTTTCCATTCACCAAGGACCACGTCGAAAACTCCCAGCCTGTCAGCCACCGCGAGCTCGACACGTCAATCATGGCATCCATGTACGAACTTGAGCCATGGTGCGTGCCGGATTTCCCTGGACACGAGAACGAGACCCTCCAAGGCCCGGTGATGGGCGACCAGGAGCTGTATTCCGGCTTCATGACGGGAACCCACGACTGGAGCTTGACCATGCAAGAAGATCCCCAGACGTGGGTGGACGACCACCCGACTTGGGATGCACAACCCGAGTACCCTAAGGCGATGGAGACCTATACCCAGCGATACCCTCAGTCCTGGGTGGATGCAGGCCTGACGATCCACTCCCCTGGCGGGAAATGGAGTTCCTTCGAAGAGCCCAGGTATGTCCATGAGCTGCACCCAGACACTGTCTCCAATGGAGTGCGGTATGAGAAATAAGTGGGAATAAAGGTCTGACTCCTCATTCCTAGCGGAGTATCCAATGCAACCTGGAGTCAACGACAAATGTACACCGACCCATCCTCTCACGCTGTCGAGCGTCAGCGCTGGAACTCCCTCATGGCCACTCAACGCGCACTCTTTATGACCCCCACCGCCCCGGTCAAAAACTTTACGGGAGTCCCCGGTTCTCCTCTTTCCGATCCTTGCGGCACTCCGGACACAAGCAACGCATCCTTGGGCTCGTGGGAGCCCGAGCAAGATGGCGAGGATCTGCACAGTATACGATCACCTCAATCCTTCTCTCGTCGCGATGGACCATCAGATCTCCCATATCTCTCGGCTCAGCCTGCCCATCAATGGAAAGACGAGGACTGCTCTGCCACTCTGGAGATGCCCGACGGCACGACTCGTCGTACTCTCAACTGGCTCCCAGTCGATACGAGTGCTGGGTTCACCATCGGAGCAGACCAGCCGGACCACCCCCAGCAGGAACAGGAGATGCACAATTTCCAAGACATGCATGGCGCATTCATTCCGCCATCTTCTCAATTCTGGGCGTATGATCGTTGAATCAGTCCGGTCTCGCCCTTGAGGGACAAAGAGAATTTCCATACGAAGATTGGCCCCACGGCTGCAGCTCGGCGCTGTAGTCCCGCCAGCTTCGAGTCACGGGTTACTCTGGTCAGGTGAGAATGTGCAATCAAATCGCGCTTCTTCTCATTGGCCCTAACATGGCGGATCTCGGGACACTGTTCGGATTCGAGATAGTCTGAGCCGGTAGCAGGCTCGGAGCCACACCCCCCCCCCCCCCCCCCCCCCCCCCCCCACGTCAATGCCGAGGGACCATCTTGGTCCGCAGGTACGAGAGGGGAGCACCGGTATGTGATGACATTGGCAAAGGATGGCCATCTCCGACAATACTCCGTTCAAGCCAGGCTGGCAAACGACTCGAGGTGGCCCCTAAGACCAACACTATGCATGGATGAGCCTTCTGGCCAAATTCCGTGGGCCATCCGGAGTTTCCGTCCGCTTGTGAGGAAAGTGCATGTTTGAGCAAGCCCATGTTGGCATGTAACGAGAATCATCATGCGAAATGGCGATGGCGATAACCGGGTAGAGAGCGGCATGGTCCCTTCCCACTCATGCCAAGCTCCAAAGGATTTAGACTCTTTATCTGACTGGGTCCTTGGCAAGCTTGGAAACAATTAGCCTGGGGGTCAGCCAGGAGGCTTTGCGCTTTGGGTGATTCTCCTGTGAAGGAAAAAAAAAGCCACGGGAAATGGATGATGGCTTGAATTGCTGCAGTTGAATGCTTCCATGGCTGTTGCCTTAACGATTCGATGATGTACAGAATCGTCAAGAAGATATGGAAAGAAACCTATAACTAGTATATAATACATCTATATATAAATCTATCGGATATTCATTTCCACCACTTTCTATGATCATCCCTGAGATGAGGGCAATTTCTTGCTTGTAGACGAACAAAGACAATTGCTGCAGTGAAACCTTGAGTGGATCCGACCGGCCTGTCATGATCGGAGATCTGGGGGTGAGGCCAAGTTATTGGATGTAGATACAAGCACAGGAAATTAAACTGGGTAGCTTCACTTATAAATGAACATGGTCAACCACTTCCATCTATTTTGTCCGAGTGAAACTCAGGTTCAATTTTGAGATACCAAGTACAACAGGCCCAGTCCGGTTGAAAATCAGCCCAACGCCACCGCGACGGAAGCCACATCAGCTTTGTATCGCACACACTTCACGTACATTATAGCTCCCCCTCCCTTTCCAGGGGCCAGTGTGAATCAATCACAGATTCTGCAGGATCCCCGGGCGCACCTGCTCTATAACGTCGGACAACTCCTTCCACAACTTATTTCGAGCCGCGCGGCCCTCATCGCTGCGCACAAACGGCGACAGCGCGGTATTGCGCACCTCCGAGTCGGACATGTAGGATCCATGGCCCTCGACGCTGGTAGAGAGGCCGGCTACCAATGTCCGTGAGCCGACCTCGGTGGTTCGGGCCAGGGCCGCCTTGAGCAAGGTCAATTGCCAGTTACCTTCGCGGCTGAGTGCCGAATGACACAGACCCGGGTTCACCATGGTGATGACCACCTCTGAGGCCCGTGTGCGGCTGGCGACCTCTTGCACCAGCAACACTTCGAGCAACTTGGACAGCATGTAACGCTCCTTCATCTTCGCCAGAGTCGGGTCGGATACCACCTTCATGGGGGTGTCGCTGTCTTTCCACTCGGTGAAGTTGACCCAGGCATGGACCTCGCTCACGACAAAGGACAGACGGGGCTGCGTCGTGGGGAATTCCTTGCCGGTGGCTTTCAGTCGCGGGAGGATCAGGAGACCCATTAGCAGTGTGTTGATCACGTTGACGGTGACGGTTCGCTCATAGCCCTCGGCGAGGTCGAAGGTCTCCGTCGCCACGGCGGCATTGAGAATCGCGGCGTCGAGGCGTGGAAGTTGATTGATCCGATCGCCAAAGGCGATTGTTGAGCGATGCGATGCCAAGTCAACCTCCCAGACCTCACAGACTCCCGTTCGGCCCGTCGAGGACTCAATCTGCTCTTTGGCCTCGTTTCCGGCGGTGACATTGCGGACTCCAAGAATCACTCGGGCCGCGCCCAGCCGGACGATATGACGAGCAGCTTCGAAGCCAAGACCCACGTTGGAACCTGTCACCAGCACCGTCTGGCCGTCAAAGGACTGAGTGGGATAGGGCGGTCGGACAAAAAGCTGAGAGTACAAAAAAGCCATGATCGGGTGGGAAGTGAATTAGTACTGTCAAAATGGAGGTGTTGAGTGTGCGTAGGGCAGGTTCTCTCTTATGAAGAATGTGAAGAACGATCCTGAGTGATGATGAGATGAATGACGTCTCGGCACTGAATTGTCCGGGGTACTTTTTCACCTCGACTGCTTTGTTTTCAATGCCTTGCGTCTCTGAATTGGGTGAGGTTACCTCCTCTCTTATATCTCATTCCAAGAACCTGTTTGAGGAGACCCGGTCTTGCCGGCCTATATTTCTCGGTCTTTACAGGTCGAGACTGTGATTTAATCCGTTGATTAAGTCCGATCGTATCCACGGCCTAAAGCCGACGGTAAATCCACCTGCGTTCCGGACTTGATGATCGCCACTGGAATTGAATGGTTATCGTCTGTGACTGGTTATTCTTATTATTTTAGCCATCATCATACTAGCTTCGCCGCTGTTTGCATAGTTCCAGGCAGCGGACCTGTCCACTGGTGAGAAACACGATCGAGCCCCATCAAACAATCTACAGTACTGTCCGCAGAGCTTGACTCGCAACAATGCCAGGCCGAGAGGCAGCTACCGAGTAGGGCAGAGTTATGCAACTTACAAGCTCAATAATAATCATAATTCTACTGCAGAACTCGTCTGCTCAGTACCCAATATCTTCTACAGACATCTGCTCGGACGAAAATCGTGCGATCCGTCCATTTGGACCGGGTGGGGCGGTCCACGATCGGTTGTGCTGGCGCTGCAGGGTCCTTGCTGAACGGATGATGATTGGTTTGCAGTTCGATTCGCACTGTACAGTTGCAGACAATATGGACGGTTGTCGGGCTTTCTTCGTCCGCGCGTTTAACATAGAGGACTTGCACTTGCTCAGCTTATGGACAAGGTCTCGGCATCTCGGCCTCTTCTCTTTCGCGAGTGCGAGTGGAAGAAATTCCCTCCGGCCACGGCGATGACGTCACGTCCACGCGTTCATGTCTTTGCTAGCAAGATGAAGCCGTTAGCTTCAGCACGACATGAGACAGACCAAATGAATGAAGAAGTCTCTTTCCCCCTCTCTTCGTGGAATTGAATCCGTCTACCCCCCAAGAATTTGAACTCAAATGCCTGGACAGTGGAAAGAGAAAGTGTTGAATGCCTTGGGCATAGGCCAGCATTCCGAAAGGATGGACCGAAACATACCACCCGGCCTAACGCGACATCAACATCCAGCTCGCGTGCAGATCCTCCATGATGAGCGTCCACTCTCCTCACCTCCCAATCAGGGCACCTATCCGCGTCTGGCTCGACTAGCAGACAGTTCCCTCCTTTCTTCCTTTACTCGGTTCCCTAGTGGCCAAAACGCACTTTGCGTTGCACGCAGTACAGATGGAGGACGGACTTTTCACCATTTCGGCGAGGTGACACGAGCCACGGGAGAGATCGACAATCTTTTCCTCCTGGAAGTGGTCCCTGGCATTGTACTGGCAGCTTTCCGCAATCACGATCTGGGTCCAAATGGACCCACGCATTTCCGCATCACTGTCTGTAGGTCCACCGATGGTGGCCGTACCTGGCAGTATGCGTCTCAGGCGGCCGAGAAGAGTCCTCCCTGGGGTATTTGGGAACCATTTATGCGACTAGGCCGCGCAGGTGAAGTTCAACTAACCTATTCGCATGAATTCGCGCACAACAATCAGTGCACGATGCGAGTGGTCTCGAACGACCATGGTAGTACCTGGAGTCAGGCCGTCTGTCTGTACGGTAAGGAGGATCCTTTGCGAGATGGTATGAATGGCATTGCAACCACTCTTGACCACGGTCGTGAGGTGCTGGTTATGGTTTTTGAGACCACGCGCCATGGAACATTCAGCATTGAAGCATTGCTATCCTACGACGATGGTGCGACTTGGGCAGGTCGCCAGGAAGTGTTTTGTCCTCGTGCAGGACACAACGCTGGCGCTCCGCAGATTGCAGCATTTGCGGACGGGTCCCTGGTGGTGGTGTTCATGACGGACGAGGACTCCGATCAGGTTGAGTGGGTGAAAAATGCATCGATCAAAGCCATCTTTGCGGATCCACCTGAAAACGGGCAGATCTCATGGAGCAAGCCTTGCCTGGTCTCGCCTGCGTCCAGCGTTTGGCCGGGGGTTCTCGCTCTGGATCAGAAGACAGCGCTGGTGACTTATGATCGCGGCGGGCCCCTGGTCAGAACCGTCTTGCGGCAGCTCGATTAGACTGATTTCATTAGACCCATATACCAAGAAAGAAATACTTGACAATGGTTGTATTTCCCTAGGCTATGATGAAGGTTCTCTCTTCGCAGCCCATGAGATGTTGCACTAGATCAAGAATCACACGACAAGCTCGGTCCGATACAGTATTCAGATTCAACAAGCTCCTGTTGCCTTTTCCGAACCCTTCTCACACCAGGTATTGTTGGACACAATCTTTGTTCCACAGTGACACACATCCCCTTGTACTCTATTTGGCTTCTATCGACCACACCACACGCCCACACACACACATCCTCGAGCCTGCGATCATCTAGCAGCCCGAAGCCGAGGCAGAAGAGCCAGACAAGTATCGTTGCACAGGATCGGGATCGCCGCGAACCACACTGCGAAACGCGTCGTCCAGCTCTCTTTCGGTCCGCCGCCAGCGTCTGGGCAAACGGCGACATTTCTCGAATCTTGGGACCGAACCAATAGAACACGTAGATGGGGATGGTAAAGATGATCGCCATACACGCAAGGAACAGCGATGGCCATTCCAGTCGCAGGGTGGTTCCCATATTCTCGTACACTGGGCAGTGTCAACGACCTGAGGTTTGATCTGGGACGACAAAGCAAGACACGAGACACGAGACACTTCCCCAAGGGGCCTTTTTGTGCAGAATCGGGGGCTCAAAGACTTACTCGGGACAGAGTACATTGCCGCGACTCCGGCGAGAAAGTCTCGGGCAAATCCATTGCCACCGGTGGCCGAGGCCGAGTAGGGACCGTACGCAGCAATCATATAATCGATCGTAGCCATATAGATCGAGAACTGGCAGACTGCAGTTAGTCTGGGAGACTTTGTGGACCCCATCGCCCTTCTTTTGCAGGATGATATGGTGATGCTTACATTGGCTATGGCGATCAAGCATGAGAAGATCATGGGAGCAATCCAGTGAACATTGGGAGGACCCAAACTGGTCCAGGCGAATCCAAACAGGCCGATGGAGAGCAACGGAGCCACTGAGATGGTTGTTAGAACGGAGAAGGTTTTTTTGGGATCATGAAAGAAGAACAAAGGGTCATACCCCAAAGGAGCCAATGGAGTCGAGCTTCCGGGACGAGACCATCGGGATCTCGCTCTTGAACCCTGCAATGATGGTGGATCCATGGCAGGAAAGAAACATACGCGAGACCGTACCCAACCAGGATCCTGAATGGGTCACAAAGATATCAGACTCTGGAAAAATCTTCTTTGGTTAATCGCAAAAAGCGCGGGTGCCAAACTCACGGGATGAAAGCCAATCCGACCTGGATCGTGCCGAACCCCCACTGTTTATAAACCGGGGTATAGGACTGCAAGAAAGTGAAGATCAGGGCATCACTGAATCCACTGAGCAGAGAGAGACACAAGACAATCGGCTCACGGACGAACATGAGGAATGGACGAATCCACACCATGAACAAGTACCGGAACGACAGTCGCTTCTTCTTCAGCTCGTCGCCGCTCCAGACCATGTCGCCGAGTTTTCGACGGCGTCGTGCTTCCCGGGTGATCAAGATACTGCATCGAGTCTCAGGCACCGGAATGTGAAGTAACTGGACAAAGCCTCCGAGAATCAGCTGGATCCAAAAGTTCCAGCGCCACGACAGGTACGTGGCCACGAATCCGCCCACAATCGGCGCGATGACGGATCCGGCAACCGAAGACAAGACCACATAGGCGACTGCCCACTGTTGAATCTCGGGCTCCCACATATCAGCCACCATCCCCAGTGTGACGGAGCCTCCGGCCGAGGAAAGTCCTCCCAGTGTACGACAGACGACGATCGTCCCGAAATTTGGGGCCAAGGCACACGGGACCTGCCAGATGTTGACCAGGAACAGGCTAAGTTGCATGATCGGCCATCGACCAAACTCCTCGCTGAATGGGGCCCAGAATTCACATCCAAAGGCATACGCAATCAGGAAGCTCATCTGTCCAGTTCGTGCCGCCTGCTCCGAAACGTTAAAGTGTTTCGCATACAGCGCGATACTGCTGGCATAGAAACTGGCGTTCCAGTTCATCGAAACCTGAACGCAGAAGATCACCGAGATGACGGCCCATTTCTTCCAAGTGGGAAAGGAGTAGCCCAATGCATCATAGCACTCCCACTCCTTCAACTCCTTTCGCTCAGACGGATGGAAGGTCCCGTCGGCACCACCATCGGCCACGGTATCAGCAGCAGTAGCCGCGGTACCAGCCCCGGCAAAGCGTCCAAGGACACCATCCACGCCATCGGCACGTTCCTTGTCGTCTTGATCGAATGGACGAGCTCGGCCATGTGCACGGGAATGACTCTCTGATCCATCTTGTTTCTCCATGTCACCATCGCCGAGTATCGCCTGAGACATTTTGACAAGTCGTGTAGCTTTGATAGAGACGAAGATACCCGTCAATGAAAAGATTTAGTGAGATTGAAAAGCAATTCAACGAGCTTTAGGGTGAGGCATGAATAGATGAACCCCAATATGGAAAAGCTTCACCATATTCAATCTGATAGAAATCGTTGGTCAGGCTGTTGATGGCGACGGAATGGGCTGTGATTTAAGTATTGTCCATAGGATACCAATGACCTGACTGCAGATTGTGTCTCTTGTATACTTGGTCAAAGACTAGAAGTCAACAAATAATTCCTATTGGTTCGGGATACATCAAACCTGCCTCAGGAGATGAACAAAAGCACCATAGACTCGCGTGGGCTTCTGACCTGGAGTCGACGTCCGGGGGATCATGACCATGACTAGCGTCATAAGTCTAGAGATGCTCTCTCTCTCTCTCTCTCTCTCTCATTTTCTCCCTCTCTACTGCTCCTCCCTCCATCTCTCTCCACAGCACAGTCCAGATCTAGATTGTGGGGTGAGCTGGGGAAATTTGCCTCCAGACTCGCAAGTTTGATCCGAGAGGGCCTGGAGTCTAGATTCTTCCGTCCGAAGCAATCGCTCATGCATGATGTAGTTCGATCTGTCTTGGCGATTCGGTTGGTTTTTGGGGTTCTGCGGAAAGCAATTCCGGTATAGACTGGGAGAGTACGTCAATGAATAGACTAATCTATCAGTTGGTGTCAATCACTCGAAGTCAATGCACCGACGGAGAGTCAGAATGGGTAAGATCCCATGTCCCTAGACCGCGCTCTAGCGAAATGGAAAAAAATCATCAGCACTTGTGCATGTCTCCGGCGGTTACTCGTATGTTTGAGGTTACTCTGTGTAACCGCAGTCCCACAGTGAAATACGTTGATGGAGGGCAATTCGAAACTCGATCCAAACTTTAGAACAGACAGATTGATATTTACCTTTTCAGAAGATGGCAAAAAGTCCTTTCAAGTGGAAGTCTGGAGAAATGGATATTTGGAGAATCGATCCAGTGTAACCACTGATTCACTTGCTATTTCAGCAGCCTCGGCAGAGTTCTAGGTCTACTACCTAGGTTTCATGAACCTCCCATACGAGGAAAATCGTACCTCAATCATAATTTGGAGGGATGATTCATCAATGCCGTACACTTCTTTTCAGAGATCAAGCTACCAAACATGAGGTTCATGATCATCGACCGGACAAGACTAAAGCAACGGGAAAGCAAGACCATCGCCTCTCAGGTCGCTGCCAGCACTGTGCACCAGCGTACCTTCGTCGTAGTGAAGACGAATGACTTGCCCCCGACCAAACATGCTTCGTTTCCACTCGCTCAACACTTCTACTTTGTGGCCGAGCCGTCGAAGACCCTCCACGGCTTCTTCGCTGATGCCTTCTTCCACCCAGATGGTACGGTCTGTGCTCTCTGACGTGGGTGCCGCGATACAAATACGGGGAGAGTCAAGCGCCGCCTGAGGATGATATCCAAATGCCAGCATATTCAACAGGACTTGCACGTGTCCCTGAGGCTGCATGAAACCTCCCATCACACCGTAGACAGAATGCAGTGATCCATCGGAGACGTTGGTGATCAAGGCCGGAATAATAGTGTGGTAGGGACGCTTGCGAGGGGCCAGGACATTGGGGTGTCCCGCCTCCAGCGAGAAGTTGGCGCCACGGTTCTGGAGGGTGAATCCACAACCTTCGGGGATGATCGACGTACCAAAGCCGGCGTAGTTGCTGTTGATGAATGAGATTCCATTCCCCTCGCCGTCGGTGACTGCGAAAAACACAGTGTCGCAGTGATTGTGCGCAGGACTACCATGATCCATAATATCGGCTGCTCGGTCCGGCGAAAACAGCTTGGCGCGTTCAGCGAGGTATTCACGGTCCAGAAGACCCTTGGCAGGAACCTTCTCGGCGTCCGGGTCTGTCACCCACCATGCGGCGTCGGCAAAGGCAATGCGAAGAGACTCGATCACCGCATGCAGGTACTCGGCCGAGTTGTGCTGCGCCTCGGTGAACCGCGGGATCTTGTTCAGGCGCTCCAACTCTTCCATGATTCCTAGGGCCATCAGCGCAACGATGCCCTGGCCGTTCGGTGGATGCTCCCACACTTCGACACCTTGGTTGGCATCACCATCCGTCCCGCGAGTCGCCTTGGCCACAATATCCTGACCGGTAAATTTGATAGAGATGGCCTCTGTCTCCTGTGTGCCCACCTCAGCATGATAGGCAAGATCGTCCAGGGTCATCAGACCGCCGAAATCCTGCACCACTTTGACGATGGCCTCGGCAATACGACCGTGATAGAATCCTTTCTTTCCTTCCGTAGCAAGAGTGCGGAAGGTCTTTGCCAGGGTTGGGTTCTTCATGATCTCTCCAGGACGGGGTGCTCGCACGCCATCCTTGGCCGAGGGATCGTCCTTGAGCATTTCTCGGAAGTTGGGTGATGCATTGCGGATATCCTCCTCACTTGCTTGCCACTATCATGCAAATGGTCAGTTCTGCACCTCCTATCCTCATTCAAGAAGTGTGTAGGGCTGCACATGTTTGTTCCTTGTGGTAATTATTTTTTTTTTTTTGATTCAACGTACCCCATGAGATGACAGTTCAGATACGGGAAACCCATTTTCACCCAACTCAATCGCCGGTGCGAGGATCTGCTCGAGGGACAACTTGCCACTGCCAAATTTCTCTACGGTATCAACCCATCCTGCTGCGGCGCCGGGCGTGGTAGTCGCCAGTGCACTAAGCATGGGGATTTCTCCCGGGGTGCCGGGCGCAAGATTGAGCTTCTCCCGCACTTTCTCCAAGGTGGCTTCACCGGGATACCGACCCGATCCGTTCAGAGAGTGCACCTTTTTGGTTTTGGCATCGTAAAAGAGACAAAACATATCACCACCAATGCCCGTGGAGCCGGGTTCGGTCATGTTCAACCCCGCCGCTAGTAGTTGAGAAGCAGTCTTTAGTCCGAGTTCCATCCACGCGATTCGAAATTGGGAGGCGCCTTACCGACAGCGACGGCTGCATCCTAGAGGAGAGTGATGAGCTTCGGTCAGCAGCTTGATCTGTGCAGGTTGGGCCCCCCAGGATGTCTCTCTCAGAGCGAAGATTCGGACACGAATTGGTCACATACTGCCGCATTTCCTCCTTGACTCAGAATCTTCTGCCCCGCTGCCGCGGCCAGCGGTTGTGTACATGTGACCATGCCATTCGTGCTGTGGACGGTACTGCGGCGACTCGCGAATGGCACGAATGCTGCGTTCTCGCGGCCGTAAACAGCTCTGGAGTTGAGGGGCATGACGCTTGACTTGATGCGGGGGAACTGTGAGGCGGAGGCTTGATGTATGCTATGGAGGACGTTCGATACTGAGAAATTGAGAACGAAGACCTGTGTGCCAAGGACGAGGTATGATATGCACCGAGATTGACCGGGCGAGAGGATATACGTCTCGGGTTTTATCTACGTGCAGCTCAGTGGTGTCATGAGCCAGTCGACGGGGAAGAGCGGGCGCCCTATCACTCGGCCGAGGTTGGATAGATCAATATGGATACAGTAGAATGCTCTGTCCGACCACCACTACGCAGTCTTAGTGTCCGGCTCTGACTGGATTGCAGCCTGTATCACGGATCATTCCTCCCCATGATCGGAAAGGCTCAGCGATCTTCGTCCTTCTCGTCGATTCTCCGTCGGCGAGTGGGAAAGTTGAGACTATGCATATCTTTTCTTTGGCCTGGAGAGGAAGGTCGATGGAGTCACCGACCCGCTGATGGCGCTGCCGTTGGAGCACGTTGGAGTACTGCAGTTTAGCCGAGTCTGAGGGGGGCTGTTGGATTGGTCGAGACTCAAAGGATACGGGAGTTCGATTTGATGCAACGCTTCAAGTGCTAAGCGAACGAGAAATCTGACTGGTACTCTAACGGCGGTGCTATTGAAGATCAAGTTCATCAGATGGGATAAGATTGTCCAACTTGCAACGAGGGACTATTCTTAATCTCGTGTTATCAGCCCAACGTCTCGGGGAGATAACCCGAGTTGTCTTGATAAGATATTCCGAGCCTCGCTCACCCTGATAACGTAAACACGAGGATCTACTACTTGATCCCAGGGGTTCATAATCAGAGGAATTCAAGCCTCCTGCCTGCGAGCTCGCCTCTCAATCACTGTCAAAGATCTTGACAAGTTCACAACCGTCCAGTCGCCGGAATCTTTTGTAGCAGGTCCATATTACAGATGTCCGCGTTATGTGCTGACACGAAAGCATGACCTCCGCCCGCGGCCGTTAGCGATGGGGTTTCATCCGATGCTCGGATCAGTATGATTTCGCACCGGCAGAGGACTCTCTCGGTGGGAGAGAGACTCGAGGATTTTTCTGTGTAGCATCATCTATTGCTGGAAATGAGATTTCACGTAGTAACAATGTAGAATGAGGTGCCTAGGTTGAGTAACCACCAAGACGGTGACAGGACCTCTTCTGCTCCCGGCGGCAATGGGTCTCCTGCGTGGATGACATGATCATTACATAGTCCTCTGAGCGGAGTACATGAGCCCCAGGGCCAACAAAGCATAGTCCATTCATCTGTGAATACTGTGCCATCCAGGAAAAGCCAATGAATAATGACAATTCCATCACCGGCGCCCATGTACTTCTTCGGCCAAGAAAGATGGGAGAGAGAGAAATCCAGCAAACCTTTAAAACGGTCAGCGGCGGGTACGCCCGTCCGGCTGTCGGCGAGTTCTCCGCAATTCGCAATCAGCTGGAGAATCCGAATCCGCCGTAGCTGTCCCGCGGGCGATCGGAGACATCTTCAGACTTGACCAAAGTCACATCTCGGGCACTCTTGACTCCTTTGTATGCCTTAGACTAGTCTCGCGCTCCCTTCACTCTCGTATCCTCGTGACTCCCCTCCTCTTCCACTGCCACTCATCACCATGGCATCCATACGTGCCAATTGTCGCAAGATCATGTGTATCGGCCGAAACTACGCGTACGTCCTCTCTCCCCCCACGGTCTAGCAGTCTTTCTCTCAATCTGCGATGCGAGAGAGCTGATATCGAATCGATAGCGATCACATTGCCGAGTTGAACAACACTACGCCCAAGCAACCCTTCTTTTTCCTCAAGCCTACCTCATCCATTTTGCTCCCTAATAGCGGCCCGGTCCTCCGCCCCAAAGGTGTCAGTTTGCACTATGAGGTTGAACTGGGTCTGGTCATGGGGAAAACAGTGCGAGATCTGGACCCGGAGGATGAAAAGGGTGCCTTGGATGCCATTGAGAGTCAGTGATCCCCACTTCTGTCCCCTACAGAGACACGAGATGAGAAACCGGTTCGTTGACACAAGGTTCGCTACAATGCTACCTGCAGGCTACATCCTCGCCATTGATATGACGGCACGCAACGTCCAAGACGAAGCCAAGAAGAAGGGTCTTCCCTGGTCCATTGCCAAGGGATTCGACACTTTTATGCCCATCTCCCAGGCTATCGCCAAGTCGCGCATCCCCAATCCCCACGACGCCTTTTTGCGCTTACGCGTCGGTGCCACGGAGCGCCAAGCCGACTCGACCGGTCTGATGCTCTACCGGATTCCTCAGCAATTGTCTCAGATCTCGCGCGTCATGACGCTGGAGAAGGGTGACATTGTTCTGACGGGAACCCCCAAGGGAGTCGGAGAGGTCAAGGCGGGGGATGTGATGCATGCCTCCATCGAAGTCAACGGAAAGGAAATTGAAGAAGGTCGCATCCAAGTGGAGGTGCAGGATCGTCAAGGACGCTACGAATTCAAGGAGACTTGAATGGGGCTGACCGAGGAAACGGTCATGGTGATTATGGGTAAGGCCTTCATGCTAATCAGTACCTGTGTACAGTCCATCCTCTACAGAGTCGACACTGTCTAGTTCTATGTGTGTACTAGTGTACCCTATTTTATTGAGCCAAATCGCCGGGGGGGAGGAGTTGTCCACGGAGATTGGGAAAACAAATGAGCAAAAATAAAACAACTCAACCATCATCTATCGCAGCAGTTATAATGGGGATCTACTTCTGCGTCAAATGCAAACGTCTGGACTGTCATAGAATGTTGATTGCGTTGGGCTGAAATTGGAACTGCCGCGAGCGGGTTCCGATCGGGGGGTAATCATTCTGCCGTCGGCTTGATGGTCGAACTAATCACGAGCGCGTGATAAACGAGCAGAGGCCATAGAGGGTAAAGATCGAGCCAATCGTCCATGGGTCTCTTTACAATTCTATCCACCGGCAAGGTCTCGCTCCCAGATTTGACTTGAGAGGACAATAGCCAGTGCTTGTTTCTGCGGTCAGTGATCATTCTGCTTTCGAGGCATCACTGCCGAAAGTGCACCTGGTAGGAATCACCAATCCGAGGCCGCAGCAAAACGATCTTCCCCTCACCTGATTTATTCTCTACAACCCACCTTCCACCCGTCCATCGCACCTGCGCTTGGCTCACTATATCACTCCTCCAGGCTGCAACTAGGCCCGACCAACCTTCCACACTTGTACGCTTGTCTCAGAGTAGTGCTGCCTGACTGCCTCACTCCCATATGCCCGCCATCTCTCCTGTCACTTTTGGAGGTTCGCTCAACTTGCTTTACGATCCGCTTGTCTGGATGTGTCACGGCGCAGTGTCTTGAGTACTTCGCCATGGCTTTTCTCAGTCGATATTGATAATCAAACCGTACGAGCCAAGTCTGTCTCGCCCGTCATGTTAGACTGGAGATCCCACGTTCCCGAGTCTTTCAACGCCCGCTCGTCCATCGCAGAAATCAGTTCAACCCGAGGAATGGGGATGCCTAGCTCCCGTGTCGACCAAGCTCAGGTCGCCGGACGCCAATTCGCGCCAGATGCCTCCTTGGTCCTCGTGGGCATTCGGGGCTGTGGGAAACGCTCTCTTGGGTTCGTCGCGGCGACTGCGCTCAAACGTCGGTTCATTACAGAGGACCACTATTTCAAGGAAGTGACGGGTCTGACGAGGCAAGAATACCTGAAGACGCGAGGCAGCCAAGAATTTCAGCGACGGGATATCGAGGTGGTGACCTTGATGCTTGATAATCATCGCACCGGGTGCGTCATTGAATGTGGATTAGGAAGTCTCACGCGCCCCGTGCAGGATCACCTTCGGCGCATGGTGACGACCAACCCCATCGTCCATATCATTCGCGATATCGATCGGATTCAGCAACTTCTCGGTCTCGACAGTGGGTCAATACGACGTTTGCGCGAGGGAGATCCTTTACACCGAACTTGCTCGAATTTCGAGTTCTACAATCTGGAGGATCGGACGCGCATCGTTGCCGAAGATGGAAGTCCCGATCCTCGGTCTGCGGCGTACTCGTTCAAATTACAGGATGTCAAGGAGGATTTCACCCGCTTTGTTCGCTTCGTGACTGGAGCGAACTTGTATCAGTCGAGCTATGACTCGCCCTTCGTTCTGTTGGAGACACCACCAGAGCTGCGGTCGTATACCCACAGTATCTTTGTGCGCTCTTCGGACCTTCTCTCCGATCACGTCAATCTGTCCGAGTTGGAGTCTGGCGGAGATGCGATTGAGCTTTGCGTGGATCGATGGAGGCCCGACATGCTCAACATTCTCAGCCAGCAGGTATCCACTCTTCGCCGCAATGCGCAAACGCCGATCATCCTCTCGGTAGACCTGTCATCCCTCGTTGACCTGGAGGATCAGAAACTCCCTGGAGTCTACTACGAAATTCTCGAACACGCACTGCGCCTGGCCGTTGAATACCTAGTTCTCAATTTGGACGAGAACCGAGTTGATCTAGCCCGCCTCATCCGATGCCGTGGCCAGACCAAGATTATCGGTCAGCGGGTATTTGAAGCGTCAGCCCGCATCCAATGGCAGGACGAGGCCTGTGTCGCCCTCTACCACGAGGCTGAAGAGTTAGGCTGTCAGCTGGTGCGTCTTCTCCGAGTTGGGACCTCTCGAGAAGAAAATTCGAGTGTGCTGGATTTCACCAACAAGATTCGATCACTGCCGGGCAACCACCCTCCTTTGATTGCGTACAATATTGGGCGGCTGGGACGTACCTCTCAGGTCTTCAATTCAATTCTCACGAGTGTGACGCATCCTGCAATCACTCGAGAGGCCGAGAATGAGCGGGACACGCTCATCACTTCCCGCGATGCCGTTCGAGCGCTGGTCCAAAGCTATGTGCTCGATCCGTTAAAGTTTTGCATTCTCGGCACCAATGTCTCCTACAGTCTGTCTCCCGCGATGCATAATGCCGCCCATCGGCACTGTGGCCTAGGACACATTTACACAATCCCCGAATCGCCCTCTCTTGCGGTTTTGGACCAGCTCCGCCAGGATCCCAACTTTGGCGGCTCCAGCGTGGTCCAACCATGGCGCGTGGAGCTGTACCACAAGCTGGCTGCCAAGAGCAGGCACGCGGAGGCGATTGGAGCGATCAATACGATCATGCCGTTGCGAGGCACAGCAGATGGGGTCATGTACCCACTCCCTGAGCAGGCCAACCGGCGGAACCAGGCAGGTCCTGTGCTGGGTTGGTATGGCGAAAACACGGACTGGGTAGGCATCATGACTTGCATCGCTCGACACTTGTCCCCGCGCAATGCAATCAGCGCCAAAACCACCGGCCTCGTGATCGGAGCTGGTGGCATGGCGCGGTCGGCCATCTACGCTATGCTTCGCCTGGGCTGCCGCAAGATATTCATTTACAACCGCACCCTCTCGCGCGCGGAAGAGGTGGCTCGCCATTTCAATTCTTGGGCCGCCGCCCAAACCCATTCGGCAGAAGTGGTGCGAGTCTTGCATTCGCTTCAGGATGACTGGCCGGACGACGCGTCTCCACCCAGTATCATTGCCTCGTGTGTGCCAGCCAATTCCCACGGAGACCTGCCTCCGGCGAACTTTGAGATGCCTATGCAATGGCTGGGCAGCCCGACCGGAGGTGTCGTTATCGAGGTGAGCCCTAGTTTGGAATTCTGACCCTTGACCCAGCCAATAAACCCTGCTTACATGTGAGAACAGCTATCCTACAATCCTCTGGAGACTCCTTTGCTGAAGCAGATGCGACGAATCCGAAGCGACAACAATCGCCCCTGGGTTCTTTCCGATGGATTGGAGAACGTCATTGAGCAAGGTATTGCCCAATTCGAGTTGATGACTGGTCGAAAAGCGCCTCGGCGCCTAATGTCACTGGAAGTTCTACGCAATTATGTTGGGGAAACCGGTCGCTTCGATGAAAAGACGATCCAGGCTCGATTGGATGGGATGCATTCTTAGTTTCGTGCATGACCCGAATCTACGACACCTACATTCAAGATGCACTGGGTTTCTGGCCTCAGTAAATGAGGACTGGAAAAATTTCCCATTATGATCAATTATGTCACCAAATCCTCAGGTCCAATACATAGATATACAAATGAAATGTCTCAATATTGTACAATGACCCCGTCTATTTTCCACAGGACCCCCAAATTTTGAATTTTGATATGAATCACGCTTTGCTTGAGTCACACCACGGAAGGAAAAAGAATTTATCTGAACATTGGACTGGGCTCGAAAATCCCATCTTCTGTGCCCGTAAGCTTCAACCTGTGAATGTCAAAGGCCATCCGGCAAGCGGTTTTGTAGAAAGAATGGAACTCCGATTCCAACGACACCTTCATTTGATCCTCGGTGGCACCCGCATCGGACTTGGCATCTGGGATTTCCATGCTGAGCGACACATCCACAACCCGTGCGGGGAGGATCGGGCCCGTCTCGTGATAACTGTAACTGAGCTGGCGATCATCAAGCTCGTACAATTGGACCGCTGCACGGCGAATATTGTGAATCGGAGAGAACATGTATTCCGCGGTTACAGATTCTCTCGACTTGACCATGTGCGCCGGTAGGGCAAGATGGCAAAAGGTAGGCAGGGTGGTTGCCTCATCAGGTTGGCTTCCGTGCAGGGGGAAGCCGAAAGTGCCGCGCAGGCTGGACTTGATACCATTGAAAAGGTCCTGCAGATCAGGGTTGCAGATCAGCTCCTCGCTCGAAAGCTCATGGTAGAGCTTGTGAGTGAAGCGCAGATCGAGGCCGTTTTCCGGCAGAAGATAATCAATGTCATTGGATCGTAAGATGGCCCGGACATTTTGCACCTCAAATGCATCTTCGGCGCTGCCCAGGGTCGTTCCCAGTTTGGAGAGAACAGTGACCTCTAAAGTCGGGGCCACATGCGCATCTTGAGATGACGGGGTCAACTGCAGCTTGTGTATTTGCGTTCCAACGGCCGGGGTGATAGGCCGAAGGGAAGTCAAGTAATTGATCACACGAGGAATGTCAGTAGAAAATGTCCGCGGTAGGGAGAGTTTTCCCAACTGGACAGGGTTCAAAGGTGCATTCTCCCATGATTGCCTGCGAGAGAAGAGGCAGTGGCCCACCGATGCCGTTACCGATTCGTGAACAGTGAGACCGCCACTCGATGCCGCTGTAGGTGCCGACGCCTGACGAAGACGTTTCAATAGGTGGTCTGAGAGTCGAGTTTGATGGTTGTCGAATAAGTCCGTCGAATGACCTTGGGATTCTGTGGATTGAGTAGATGGCATAGCCCACCTGAACCATTGCTTCTGTTGATTGAGCCACGATACACTATCTTCAGGGTTGTGAATATATGTGTTTGCCGTGTCTGAGGCGGAAAAGTACGTTGAGAAGGGTACCACCGGCTGAGTCGCCTCGCGCAGTATTAGATCGAATGCCCGGCGTGCATTCTCCGCACCCTCTCTGTTCTCAGCAAGATAAATAATCTTCTCTGGAACTTGCGAGTCATTGGTCGCGAATGCAACTCCGTAGGTCGTGCTGATGAATTCCAACATGCGTTGCGAGAGTGAATGGTTCATGGCAGTGCGGAATGAGGTGGGGTCAATGGGGATGTCGTCCTCTCTTATACGGGCGATCGCGTCGTGGATGATCTCGGCCATGGACTCGCAAGACTCTTGACGGCCTGTGATTCTAACCAGCCCAAGAGAGCTCGTGACATCGATACTGGACTCGTGCAAGGTTGCTATCTCGTCAAAGGAGAAGTGCTCTGCTTGGAGCAGCAATGTGACGTGTGAAGGTGACAAGCGGAGATCAATTTGACCAATTTCCTCCACAATGGATAGTGTCCAGCAATCACGGAGGATGCGCTCTGCCAGCAGAGCTTTTCCCTTCAGGTCATGCGATGAAGTGACCCGTTTTGTGATCTGGGTGGCTTGGTCCGGGTAGGCCTGCAGAAACGCAGATGTGCCGGGTCGCCACCCATTGTTTGTCCTTCTGGCGTGGATCTCGCGGCCGTGGTCGTTGCTGTGGTCATAGTCCTCGATATACTCCGATAGTTGATTGTAAGTGAACGCCGACGTCAGGTGATCTCGAACAGCTTCCCACTCGCTTGCAGTCAGTTTGCCCGTGACACCGGCTGGCTCTCGGTGGCTCTCAATTCGTTCCCGAATCACGTCGGACGTCAGTGGGGTGTATTCTTCCTCTAGATCCTCCAGCATGGAGGTTAGGGTGACCGGCTGTGCATCCTCCGTGGTTGTGTTCTGCACCTCTCGTAACTTTTGTTTCAAGTTCCGTGCCGGTTTGGGCGGAACTACCACAATCTCGCCGGGTTTTCCCAGTGATTTCACGTCCAACGGAAGCCTTTGTGATTTCGGGGCTTTCTTGAATCGACGTCGGCGACGGGGCGTGTGTTCACTCGATGGCTCGGAGGGGACGAACGGGCTGCCTGCGCTCGAGCTTTGAAATCGAGCATGAGTTTGTATCCGGAATGGGCATTGTGGAGGGGTTCGATACGGCAGGGTCAAGTTGGGGTGCGACCCAAGGACAGTCCGGGCTTGGAGGCGCATCCTGACGGCCCATGAAAACAAAAAGTTTCCAAATGATTTCGGTGATGCGCCGACACACTGCACCGCCGATAAGTCGGACTAGACTAGTCCCGAATAGGATAATCTACTTCCCGATCTTGGCCTGAGGCGCCAGAGCTGAGGGCGCGTCACATGCTTCGACAGCGTAATCTCCTTCGACTGATCAGAGGTACAGGGTCTGGTCCACGCATCACGGATGGTGTTGTGTCGTAAAAGGTGTTGGTTGAAACAATCCTCAAACGTACTGCTAGAGTCAGCCCAACAGTCTCAATTGAGTTCCACAGATACTTAGTGCACGACTCCTGGAAATGGCTTTAGAGCATTCGATTTATCATAGATTACTTCTCGTGCGAGGGAGGGTACTGTCTGGAATATCGGACTCTGCTTTGAACTGTCAAGGGACCCAATACTATTTTGCCTGGCTGGTTTTGAATCTATGAACCGCACTTTACTTCAGCTGCCAGAGAGAGATCAAAAATATCCAAGCTATTATTATTGCTGGATGATCCGATCAAAACATCCATTTTGACAATCGACTTGGAGATATTATTGGCAGGGACTGTCGCCATCGCTTCGGAGATGGTGCAATCCGCGGTCGGCGATTGCTTATTGGTTGTAAGCGGAGCTTGATCCCCCCTGCGACGAGGATATGGAGAGCTCCCGATGCGATCGTGTTTTAAGCTTAATTGTCTAGTCACAGATCGTGGAGTGTCTGGAGTTCATGTATAAATTATCGTTATGCCCGTCCTTAGATCGAGGCAAACAACCACCAGTCTCAAAGAGCGTCCGCGCGACACATGATGATCAGACGGTCTGTCAAGGTTGGAATCGTCCGGTTCTAGATCGCCGACTCACCAGTCAAATGGCAGACACCGACATCCACTTTTCCCCGGAGTTTTGGGGACTCACTTGGTCCCACGCTCCAGGAAACTCCCACACAAAGTTGACCATCCCCTCTTATTCACCTCTCTGAATCGCATTAGCAAGTCCCGAGGGACTTATACCTTGGCTTGGAGTGCGTAATCAATCGCGCAGATTTCGACCTTGCTAGGTTGATTCCGGATTCGAATCAGTGGTTCAACCGTGAGCTCCGTCTCTGAGCGGCAAGAGGCCGAGAAATCCACCGAACAAATACCCGAGGGTATTTGAAGCTTCACAGTGTGCGGCCAGCATGCTCTTCAATGTCTTGTCGTCCCCGTCGAGCTCATCACCATGGCGCGATCATCCGAACGGGCCGTCATTCCTGAAGGTCAAGCCCGTCCGGTCGGCAATGACCTCCGGTCACCCTTATCCATGGAGGTATTGGAGCTGCAAGAGATCCAGACCCGTGAGGATGACGAGCAATTGAATTATTCTGCAGGCTCAGCCTCGTCAGGGGAAGAGTACCGGATGACCACCAGGACCATCTCGCGGCCCAATTCCAATCGCCCACGCCCGGAGCGAAATGGCGCCTGGAAACAGGTCACCCGGTTTTGGACGCATCACGTTGCCATCGTTGTACCTCAGAAGAGTAACCGCGATCATTTAGGTATGTGCCATAAGCTTTCTGGATAAAGCTCTTCCAAGAGATACGTGCAAGATGAAGGAAACACGAGACGGGCCTCCTGGCGGACGACGATCCTGATCTGATTATAATGGCACAATTTCCGCAGCTCTTGAACGAACCTTCCTGGCGTACATGCGCACTTCCGTGGTGATCGCCATGCAAGGGGTGCTCATTTCCCAACTCTTTCGTCTCCAACGACCCACGACAGCGACGGGCCATCTTCGATTCTTCGACGTGGGCATTCCGCTGGCCGTCGCTTGTCATGTGGTCGCCATCATCGTCGCTTTGATCGGTGCCTTTCGTTTTTGGCGACAGCAAAGTGCCATTTCACGAGGCAAGGTGCACGCAGGGGGGTGGGAATTGAATTCCGTCGGCATCATCCTGGGCCTGGTCAGTTCATCCCTCCTGGATTTGACCTTTCTCCAACTCCTCTACTTGAACCCGAATCAATCGCTGCATATCTCATGTCGATTTTGTGACTAACCTCTCTCTTTTTGTGCGGGGGCAGTTGACTCTAGTGACTCTTACTTTAACGGTGGTGATCCTGGTCGAAATCGACCTTCACCCGGCGGCCCTACTTCGTCTTCTTGCTTGAACTGTGCATGAAAATTCTAGATACCCATCTCGCAACTACTTTTGAAATCAGAATCCAGTTGTTGTCTTTTACAATTTATCGCGATTCCACCTTCGCACTTTCTGGACCAATCACCGGGCCTCCGACAAGGGACCGCTATCTGCAACCGCCTGTCGAGGGGCACCGTCTGCGACACAATGAGGGTCTCACCGCTGCTTCACGATCACAGACAGCATGATTGACGAGCCGCTTCCACAATTTGCAGTGGATATCGGTGCAGAAATTCTACCAGTATTGAACTTCCCCATTTGGTCAACGCACTCTCGCCTATATGAAGTGTCTGGTGTCTATCGTCGGCTTCATGAAAACCTGAAATCAATGGATCACCAACAAGGAACGAGCGCCAGAGGAGAGAGAGAGAGAGAGAGAGAGAGAGAGAGAAAAAGATGAAATGATTCCATTCGAGCAGCAGCATTTCCAATTGATTTGGTCTATACAAGAAAGTCGGGCATGCAAGTGGTCGATGCTTCGCCCATCCCGGCTTTTTTCCTACCATGTCGGGCATCGCGACCAGTCGATAGCAGGAAGTGGCAAACACAGAGCGAATTAAGGAAAACAAAAAGTGCCAAGACAAAAAAAGAATTAGAAAGCCGCTTTCTCAGATGTTAGCCCCTCCGTTCAATGGGATGATTTGACCTAGAAAATTGTAAAATGTCAGTGAGTTCCTCCCCTGCTTCTGCAAAGTAAAAGATAAAATCCAAGTGAAAGTCAAAGGCTATGCCAGCCACACTTACCATTGATCCACTCGCCCGCGGGGCTGGCAATGAAGGCCACCACGCGCCCAATATCCGCCGGAACGGCACATCGCTTCAAGGGGCTTCCATTCGCCAATGCCTGTTCGATCTCCTCAAGGGAGGAATTCTGGTCGCAACCGGCCGCGTACCGCCATGAGTTCTTCACCCACATGTCACTCTTGACTCCGGCGGGGGCGATGGCGTTGACGGTGCAGCGCTTCTTGCCAAAGTCGGCCGCGAAGCAGCGCGTGAAACCCTCGACGGCACTCTTGCTGCCCGCGTACAGAGAGTGGCCGGGGACACCGACACCCGCGGCGATAGAGGACATGAGAATCACCCGTCCGCCAGGCTGGATGTGGTCGTAGGCGTTCTTGGCGACGAAGAACTGGGCGCGCGTGTTCAGGTCAAAGACCTCGTTGAAGTCTTCGATGGTGGTGTCGGACAGGGAGACAAACTTCTCCGTGCCCGAGTTGGAAACGACAATATCGATCTGGCCAAAGTGGGAGACCACCTGGCGGAAGAGGTTCTCAATGGCCTCGACCTTGGTCAAATCTGCCTGGAAAGCGGCTGCTTGAACGCCGAGACTCTTGATCTCATTGACCATTTTCTCGGCCGAGGTCGGGTCTCGTGCAAAGTTGATAGCCACGGAGGCTCCCTTCCTGGCTAGTTCCAGAGCGATGCCCGATCCGATTCCACGGCTTCCTCCAGTGACGAGGGCAACTTTTCCGGCGAGCTCGGGGGAAGCGGCGTTGGGGTTGGCCATGACCATTATGTATTAGGGATGATGATGTAGTAGGATGGAAAAGGGAAGGCAGGTGTGCAGCGATGAGATGGACAAGTAAGAGATGTCTACCTAAGCTGTTGTTTCTTCCCTTCAATAGTCACTCACTGCCGGGCCGAGGGGAGCGAGGGACCGCTTTATTTAAGTAGCAGAACGGGACATGATCGAATTGCACTGGTGCAGCTAGGAAAGCCGGTTGCTTTTACGCTGCAAGCAGGTCAAATTGGGTGGTTTACGTTCACCAAACCCACATGGTCAACCTCGTGAAGGGGCTCGGGAGCGTTTTTAGGTCCGGATTCGGAAGGAAGAGAGTTGGGAATGCCACGATTCCTGATGTCAGTTCCGGGCGGCATATCTTGGCTTTGACGGGATGCGTCGAACCTGTCAACTCCAGCTGAGATCCCTACACCGACCCTTGCATGATTGATGTTCTATCCATCAAGATTCGAGTGCTGCAGCTCGCTGGTTCCTCCGTCCTGTCGCCTACGTAAGGCTGGGTTCGCTCTGATGTCGATCACTAGCGTGTCGCCGAGATTCTAATTCCCTCAAGGTAAATCCGCGAAAGTTTTGTTGATTCTTTGCGGAGGCTTGCCTCAATTCCACATAGTTACTGTGGTTGTCGGCGAGGAGTCGGTTTACGTAGTCAGGGGGCTCTTACTGTTGAACTCTGAAACTTTTACGCTACGATGAAGAGGAGTCAGGCTCGTTCGTATATGACATCGCCCGATGTTTCCTTTTCCTCTATCAAGTCGACGAAATCATGGGGAGAAAATAAGACATGCAACATTCAAACGTTATAGGCATTTTTTCCAATGAGAAACCTGATGTACAATTCGGTCATAAACGGAGAAGTGTGGACGGTCAACAGCTCCTAGGAACCGCTTTTCGATGCCAGTACAACAGTCTATATTGATCTGACCAGACCACTTGATCTCGAGTTTCTACCCAAAACAAATTATCACTCCCCAAGCAGGCGCTTCATTGCCAGACTTGACTTATGTCATCCCCTAGTATGAAATCTGCCAAATGACCCAGATTTGTGCAGCTGGTCCGTATGCACTTAGGTGCACGTCCCCCAAGCTTACATTCCACTCACCCCGCCTCTTGAATTGCCGCATGCGGACCAGGATGATTTTTACCACGTCAAAGATAACCTTGGCGCGTGTTCGATGTATACTCTCAGACTCTACTGCACCCAGTCATTGTCGAGAAGCTATGATGTCCACTCGCGTTATTTTTATCCGTGAGTGGATCTCCGTCGATGTTCCATGGCTGGGTAAAAGTGGAAGACGGCGAACGTGTATGCCCTTTACCAAACGCATTTCTATATAGATTGATCTCTCTGCAACCCTCAGCAGCCTGACCAGGCTCTTCTCTGTCGAAATTTGCCAAGCATAATTCAGTACAATTAATTCAGTGTACCTTGTCACTTTCAACATGTCTCCTGCTGTGAAGATCAATCAGGAGCCAAACTTGGACATTAGCTTTCAAGGTACGGGTTTCACTATCCAACGCGGTCACCTAGAGGTTCAAATTGAAGTTAACGAACGATTAATGACAGACTACCTTATTCTGTCAAAACTGGTGTTTGACTGGGCTGATTGTTATGACCACAAGGTGAGTCCAATTGACGCATCCAAGCCGGCCATGGAGAGACGAACGGACCTCAACACAGGAAGACCAGTGATTAATGCAGCTTATGTGCCATAGGACTGGGATCGTCTTCGCACCATCATTGCGCCAACTCTGACGGTTCGTAATTTACTTTTTTTCCCTTTCTGATCACTTGCCCCTCGGCATCTTCCAGGACTAACATGATTTCCAATCTTCGTGTGCAGGTCGATTACACAAAGATTGGTCTGAAAAGATGGGACAACATGGCCGCCGAGGACTACATGGCCATGATTGCACACCCCGGATTCCTAGGTGATCCGACCGTCAAGACGCAGCATCTGCTCGGTCAGACCTGGTGGGAGAAGATTTCGGACACCGAGGTGATCGGACACCACCAGCTCCGCGCAGCCCACCAAGTCTATACGAATGATGGACTCAAGGAAGTCAAGCTCCGTGGCCACGGACATGCTTACAATGAACACTACTATCGCAAGGTGGATGGGGTGTGGAAATTCGCCGGGTTGAAGCCCGAGGTGGTGTTTAATGAAAAGCGGTTCGAGGACGTATTCAAGGGGCTGGATTGAGGGATATCGTGATGCTGCTTCGTACCTCTCCATTTTTTCAAGTTCTACTCTACGTGCTTCATGTCTGCTCTGTTCACTTATGAATCCCACCCTCGTCGCTCATGTTCGGGTTCCGGTGGCATGTGGACAATGTAGGTGTCAAGATTGTCGATGCAGAGAATACCTCTACTTTCCTAGCGACAATGAAGCCTATGATGGCTCTTTGAATGCGCCCATCTTTACTTTCTAAACCTTCTTCAGCCCTCCCCGACCAAGGTAGTCCTTTCACTCGAGTGTTCCTATCCCGCACTACTGCCAAAAGGCCTCTTGCAGCGCATCGCACATCAAAGTAATGCATCGCTTCCCTTCGGAAAGCACCCCGTCCATTGCCAAGAATGGATGCGGCATGCCCTTCATCACTTGAAGATTCACCTCGACCCCGGATCTCTGCAGCTTTTCCGCGTACTGCTCACCCTCTGTACGTAGCACATCCAATTCACCGACCATCACGAGGGCCGGTGGAAGCTGGGACCAGTCACCCTTGTAGAACAATGGGCTCGCCTCGGGGTCGGTGCGGTCACTCTCTCGGGGAAGATAATGATCGCGATACCAGATCATCTTGGCCGCGGGGAGCGCAGGGGTACGTTCGTATCGACGATAGGCCTCGTTATTGGCCACCGTCGCCGTATTATCGGTCACCGGGACCGAGAGAAGTTGAACTTGGAAACGAACTGGAGGTGAGAGACTGAGAGCTTTGTGGGTCATGACCGCCGCCAGATTCCCACCCGCGGAAGAACCGCCCGTGGCCATGCGCGAGGGGTCAATCGAGATGGCCGAGGGTCCTTGGTGGACCAGCCACAGAAGTGCCTCCCAGCAATCATGGACAGCGGCGGGGAACGGATTCTCGGGGGCCAGACTATATGAGAGCGATTCCGTCAGGTGGAGAACTTCGTGTGTCACCGCTGTATCAACGGTGCAGGAGGGGCCAGAAAGGCCTCAAGGGAGGGAGAAGGTTCTATCTTACCGGTAATCCACCGTGACCACCACGCAATTGCCTCGCACGCACAAATTCGAGCAGACCACGTTTTCGGTGTTGATGTTGCCCAGTACCCACCCGCCACCGTGAAAGTAAAGCATCACCGGCCACCCATGAGCCGGTGTCGGGCCCTCGGGGGTGAACACTCGAATGGGCACGGAAGGGCCTTGGGTCGCCTGGCGTGGGATCATCAGATCGTGCGTCTTGCCCACTTGCAGCATTGGACCTGCACCGGGTATCAGCACACCGCTGGTACGCGATGCAGCGACAGGCTGCAAGTGGACCTGTTGCTTGTCGATGAGATGTGTATTGTAAAAGTCGACATATTCTGGATCCAGTAGATGCTTCACGGACTCATGCAGGGGATACGGAGGTTGTTCAACGTCCGGGAGAGCCATGACAGTCGTGGTTGAATGGTTTCTGGAACAGGAACAATGGTGATGGAGGCAGAGAAAGTGGAAAGCCAGTGATGGAGTCCGTTAAGCAATTGAATTCCAGTTCAAGTATCGGTTGGAGAAGTGGCAGGAGAGAATTGAACTTCCCCTCCACGACGATTGATCCCTTACGTTGCAGATCGTCCATCGTAACAGGAACTCAACTCTGTGGGCATTACGGTGGTAAATACTTCGTGCGGGGTTCAGTCTGACCCGATCTACAACTTTCCACTTTCACCTCGCTATAAGCGGAAGTCTGGAGGTCGGTTACGAGATCATCTGCAGGTGTCCCGTCCCACCAGTGCGCGGTGGCGGTGTGTGAGGGGAAAGTTGAAAAGGTTCTCTTTTCACTCCCCAGAGTGAGTGAGAATTTGTTCTTTTGAGGGCCCATGCGCTTAGGTGGTACTACTCCCAGGCGCGTCGGAGTCGGCTACTGCAAAGGAGGCTTTTTATGTAAATGCGCAAGTATGAAAAACCATGGCATGTACCATTTTCCGTCCAGGACAGTCCAGGGACCTTTCTGACCGGATACAGCATACCCGTGGAAAGTTCCAACTTGTAGGTAGCCTTCAGAATCAATTGATCGCGCAGGTTTGAATGAAAGCCTTTGGCTCTGCCTTTGACACGGATCTGGCCCAAAGGTGCTACCCTGTTTATGTCAGTGAAATCGGTCATAAAAATAGGAAAAGCCAACACAACTGGAGCCAGCCTGGAGTCAAATAACATATATGTATTAATCCGATCAAGCTGGAGCTTTGTGGTCTTCGAATATCTGCAGACTCGTGGAATTGACCTTGAATGCAGGTAGGTGGAGGCTGTCCCAGGACTGGAACCTTATCAACTGGATATCCAGCACAAGTGAAGTCCGGTCAGATGAGACCTCCGTGCACTGTCTACCTAAAGTCCATCGGATCAATCCTCAGTGCTCCAAACCTGGAAATCTGCTGAGACAAATTTCCTTGGTCAGCCGAATCCCATCACCGTGTCTCGATCAATTTTGGAGGTCAAGCGGGCAATCCTTTCGATCTAGTCAAGTACGTGACATGCATCGAATGGAAGAAAAATTCTCGATTCTTGCTACCTACCAGCGAAAGCCCGCTTCCTTGACTAGGTTTTATCTCCTACTAAACGGCCGACTACGGGGCTACATGAACAATGCATGGTCGATTAATTGATTGGATTCAAGAATCGTCAGCGTCCTCATAATAATAAGAATCTTCGTTTCCGTATAATGACCACCATCCTTCACGCTGCGCACTTTATTGCAAATTGACAAAAAGACCCCCGTCTACCAACAACTGCGCACCAGTCTATTCATCCAGGGCACAATGTCAGTACAGGTCATTCAAATCATGACGAACACGCTCTTCAAACGTACCACATATCCACTTAGTTCATCACAGGCCAAAAAGACAGCCGGCCCAGCCAGATCAGGCGGCTGACCCAGCCGCCCCAATGGAATTCGACCTTCCATGTACTTCTTCTTTTCCGGATCCGCCAGGTCTGCATCGTTGAGTTGCGTTCGAATCGTACCGGGGAGGAGGGCATTGCATCGAATTCCATATTTGCCCAAGGCCACCGCACACGACTGCATCAGACTCAACACACCGGCCTTGGTGGGAGTGTAGTGGGTTTGTTCGCCGCCACCGACGAGGGCGGAGATGGAGCTGATGCCAATGATGGAACCTCCGGAAGGCGATTGTGCAAGAGCCATCTGTCGAGCTGCTGCTTGTGTTGCGAAAAATGCCCCGGAGAGATTGGTGGCCACGGTCTGGTTAAAGAGGGATGTTTCAAGCCTGTGATTGCAAAACATTCGGGTGAGTTCTCCCACTCCCCGTCTTGATTTCACAATTCCTGTCAAACTTACTCAAGGAAATCTGCAAATTGGCAAATGCCAGCATTGCTGACAAAGATATCCAGACGCCCGAATGCCTCGACAGTCTTTGCGACAAACTCTTTGCCCGTCTCAGGTTGCGAGATGTCCCCGGTTACGGTGATAAATCTCGTTTTTTCGGCACCCTCCTCAATCTGATTCACCTCCTTGTTGAGAGCCCGCAAGAGTTCCTCTTCTTTGGGTCCGCCCAAACGACTGATTGCGACTTTGGCTCCATGACGAAGGTACTCCAGGGCAATCGCCTGGTGAGAAGAGGGTTGAGTCAGCTGACGAACCAAAATATCATAGCTCTTGCCCGGAGAGAAGGTTCTTTTACCCGTCCAATGCCGGTAAGACCGCCGGTAATGGCTGCGACTTTGCCAACTAGCAATTGCGGAAGGGACATGCTGTATTTCGCCCCGAGTGTCTGCTGTAAATTGGACCTTGAGATTGCGTCGAGAAGAGCCGAGTAACTTTTCAAATCTCAACGACCTGCTGCGATGATGACTCGAGAGAGAACTATCCTGAAATGAACACCAGCACAACCAAACTTCATACCCCGCCAAAAACACGCGCGGATGAAATGTCCCCGGCCGATAAGACCTCGGATCTCGCGTTGATGTTGGCCCGAGTGTGGGGTACGGTGTCTTCCTCCCCACCAGCCCATGAGGGGCAAGTTCGCGCTGAAAGCTCTACGGTTGAGAGCAGATGTAGGTCGCACATTGATTAGCGTCCATTCAGCCGAATCCTCTCCAAATCTCCATCTAAGAGTGATTTCTCAGGTGTTGGACTGTCTGTCACATCAATGACAGGCTTATCTGTTCCTTTCACGGAGAAGGGCGGTTACAAGGAGCCGACTAGAACAACTTCATCGACTATGCAAGTCACTTTACGCCCATAGAGAATAACGGTCGACCTCATCCGCCAGAGTTAGATGGCCCTCTTTCGGGCTCGAACCAGAATTCGAGAATGGACCTCATGCTTCATGGTGTGACTGGGTAAAAGGTCATTGTGAAGAATAGCAAATCACGGGCCTCACACTGACTGACCTTAACTCCTTTGTATCGCACACAATTTACACACCACTTTTCTCAGTCTACCGAGGCTCACAAAACCGGTTCTTCATGAGAGAAATGGAAATTGGCTCTCCCTGGACATTGTCTCATTCGCATAATTTGCGTGAGTCAAAGAAAAAGAACTATGTGGTTTCTAGGCCAAGATAAAGTTTGGGAAAAAGCGAAAACACAAGCAATGCAATTTGGGGGAGTCTAGTCGTAATTAATGCCCTTCAGATGTACCACTTGAAATCTGGTCCTCCGGGGCGCGTAAGCTCTTCTGAGGCGCAGGGGTAAGAATTGCCGATGCTGGAATCAGAGGCGCAGCGGGATTGAGCTCCAGGCCGAATCCGGGCTTGTCCAGTACGGAGACATCAAGGTATCCATTCACGGGAATGGGTTCGTTGACAAACAAGTTACCAAAGACGGGCTCCACGGTCTTTCCATCGGCCGAGTTGGCCAAGTATTCTTGGAAGGGGCAGTTGGACTGAGACACCACATAGTGATATGAGTATGGCCCGGAAGCGTGAGGGACGACGGGGATATCGTAAGCAGCGGCGAGCGCTGAGACCTTCAGCAGTTCCGTCATGCCGCCGACCCACATGACATCAGGCTGGATGATGTCCAGGTTCCGTCCTTCGACAAGCTTGCGGAAGCCGTAGCGAGAGTACTCGTGCTCGCCAGTGGTGAATTTCACCGTAGGGTGTGCCCGCTTGAGGAGAGCGTGGCCGTCAAAGTCATCGGGAGACAGACACTCCTCCCACCAGTCAATGTCCAAGCCCAGCGCTTCGCAGCGCTTGACAAGTTGAATAGTATAGGGCACAGTCAGGGACATGTAGCAGTCGACTCGAAGAGGGAAATCAGGTCCCACGCTCTCTCGCTGCATGCGCAAGTATTCCACATTCTTCAGCAGACCTTCCGTTCCCTCGTCGGGACCATGAGGCAGCGCCACCTTGGCTCCAATGAACCCTGCAGCTTTAGCTGCTCCAGGCTGAGGCCCAGTGCAGTAAAAGTGTAGACGCTCCCGTGTGGCACCGCCAATCATTTTGTAGACAGGCTCATTGCGAATTTTACCCTGAAGATCCCAGAGCGCCAGATCGATTACCGAAATCACCGCCACTGGGAGGCCTTTCCGACCATAGAACATCGAAGCCCGGTACATCTTTTCGAAAAGATTATTGGTGTCTCGAGGGTCTACCGAGAGCAAAATTAGTTTGAGATCTCCTTATCTCCACAAATGACGGGCGAAAACTCACCGGCGCCGATCAGGAAGCGTTCAAAGTGCTGATGGACCAGCCAACATGCAGGAGGGCCACCGAATCCAGTCGCAAACCCCTTTGTGCCATCCGTTGCCTCAATCTCCACGCAGAATGACCCTAGAACGTTGATACCCCAGGAAGTGCGTGATCCACGGTATTCGGCCCATTTGGTCATTGGGGTCGAGATGTTGCTGTCGATAAGCCAGTGGCCGCCTTTGACCTAAACGCGCGAGTCAGTACCCCAGAAGGGGCGAACATCATCTGAAATTCATGATTCACTGTGAGAAGGTTCCTACATTGTGATAGTCACCCCCGGAGCCAACTCCGTCGATGATGAATGTGCGAATTTCCTTGATGCGGGGAAACTCGCGTACAGAAGAACCCTTTATAGAACCCATGGCGGCAAGCAAATAGAACAGAGCAGCAACGAAATGGGAAAACTCGACAACAAGTGTTACTTGAAGTCAATCAAAGGAAGGAAATTCTCACAAAAGCAACTGGTCGTCAAGCGAACTCGTCAGCTTTTGAAGGAGCCATAGAACTAGGAACGTGGGGGAAACCCCGAGGCATCTCGGGGCATTGCTACCCCGAACAGGTGGGTCCGAGGGCGAACGGCACATGCGATTGCCGTTGCTATCCAACGTTCGGTCGCAGGGTGTGTCAGTTTCCCCGAGCGTGCTACAATTCTCACCCGATCCAAATGTGATGTCCCATGATTAAATCCACCACTGACGAGTCCAGTGCCGTGATTTCGGTTGATGTTGTCAATAACCTTTCTCCAAGAGGAAAGTAGGGTTAGAGTTCGTCTCGATCCCTTCAATATTGGATGTTGGCTACAATTCAAACTTCCATAGTCACGCTACCGATCCTCTCCACGATTTGCTAGTTTCGTCCTCAATATATGACTGGGCACATGAATAGTCAATTCCACCCAGAAAGCAGCTCAAAATACCCCCCGAGTCGTGCTCAGGTAGGGCCACCCTTCTCTAGCTCATTTGCAGTCGACTCGAAAGTGAAATTCCATATAGCACTGTGGCAACGATGGCTACGGCATTCAGGTGAATGCTCATAGCATGATTGAATGTAAATTCTCGTTGAGCCTGGCGGACTCTCTGGTCGTCGACACCGGCCTGATCTTTTCCGCGCTCTGTCTTTCCATATTAGTTCACCAGTAAAATCCGCCTGAATTGATATCACGTCAGATGCCCCGACAGGACCACTGACCGAGTGTACGGCGTACAAAGGCCGATTGTGTGGTTCGTGGTCCATACACGAGCCAGTTTAGAGAACTTGTGCCGATAACAACAACGAGTGGTATGACAGCCCAAGAGTCATGAATGATTGATGCTATCGAGCAAGGAGGATGGGTTGCTGCCGTTAAAGCCGCCAGTCCTACTTGCCATTTGAAGTAGACGGGGAACAGTCGCCGCTGCAACACCAGGAATTCGCGCATCGGCAGTTCTTGAAAACATATCTTCGTGTTGACAAAGCTCTGTCGCGTTTTCCGTCAGTATAATATATCTACAAAGTGTAAAGAAGGTCTAAGAAGACGAAAGGTGTGGAAGAGCATGATGATTGCTCATTGGAATGAGCCCCCCCCCCCCCCCCCCCCCCCCATCCCCTATTGCTAACCTAAGATAGGAGGGTTCTTACCTGGTATAACTCAGTTCCAAGTAGAGCACCATACGACAAGATGTGGTAAGGAAGTACACTTCCAGCGGTAGAAAGAAGACGCTCCATCTTCACGACTCTAGTTATTAGTGACGATGGGCAGTGGTTGGGGGATTGAGCTGTTCTTTCCAAAATCACCACGCGACGCGTTGGGCTAAGAATGACAAGAGGACACAATGGGCGGTCAGCATCATGCTGCAATTTCCGAGCAATAACATGATTGGTGAGATTTCTGAGGCTTTTCCTGAGTGAGCGGTTTGCCCGTGCTGATTCTGATGCTGACCAGTGGAAGGGTCTCGTATGATCGCTGTTGAAGATCCGATGAGCCGGGATACGGTTCTGCAGACTTCGACCGCTCAAGCCGTCGCAAGTTGGTGTTTTTTTGTCTTTTTCTTTTATTTTTCTCTTTTTCTCTCTTTTTTATTCGACGGTGACGAGCCTTGAGCAGAACCTAGAGAACTTAAGATAAAGCGTTACATTTGTTGCAATATGCCATGTTCGGACCGCTCTCCGGAGCAGATACCCTGCAGCTTTGCAGTATTGTTTAGATGGTCTTCGAGGCACCTACCCCCTGGACTTTTCTTCCCTCTCACGGAAGCGTTGGAAAAAGGTCATATAACACCATACTAATTCTTCCCTGCAGATCGCACAGGAGCTAAGACCTGATAAGGCTTTTTTTTTGTCGCTCGCTTCCCCATTGACGATTTCAGCTCTGGAAATGACTCCTGTCATGCCTTCGAGTATCTTTCATTTCAGGGACCAAAGAAACCTTCCACCAAATGACCAAGTTGTGGTCGCACAGCATCTTCGTCGTTCGGTCTTGGTAAAAGAGTCCTTGAGCCCGGCGTATCCGAGAGAAATCCCAAAAATGGTTTCATCCCAGATCCAATCATATTGTTCGCATCTGGTTCCCAGTAATGCCACATGGCATCAAACCAGGGCAAGGCCAAGGCAGTCGTGTCGCCTAGATCTTCCAACTCTGGAAGAAAATGAGAACTATTTGTCCAACGTCTATCAGTGACCAACGTTGGACAAGACCCTCACAGACACTCTGCGCTCAACTAGGCACACCGCTTGATCTTGCTGAACCTGGTCAAGACATTACGCAGCCCAAGACCTTGTGACCAGGGATCACACGAAGCCGTCTTGATCCAGTTTTTATCGGTGGGTCCATAAATGGAAGGTGTGACTTTCGATTCATTGGTGCCAACGATTTTTTCCTTTACAGCCCCCTTCAGCCTGAGTTGTGGGTGGTCGGATAGCTCATCGTCCAGCACCTTGTCACCTCCACTGGTATCAATGTGAGCGATGTTGATGATGCATAAAATGAGAACCGTTTTTTCTCGGTTAGATTCAAAGTTCAATCTAGATCATCTGTAATGACGGTGACCTCAACAGTGGTATGATAAACTCCTCAATCCATGCAATAGATTTGAAACATCGTCAGTGCTGACAAGACATGGTGACCTCACAAAGCCTCTGGAAACAAGTGAGAGAGTGAGAGTTGTGGGATTAACCTTAGAGCACACCATCAAGGTCTCACTACACCTGGGGTGAGCCCACACCAGAGCTGAACACGATGCTCAAAATGAACGTTGCACAGTCCTGTCCAAATATCTCGCCACGCTGAGCGGCTGCAAGGCCAATTTGGGAAATTGCTCCAAGTTTGCTCAGCCTCTTTACCATTCTATTCTCACATCCCTGTGTGCGACACCCGTCCCTTTAGACCGCTTCATAATGGGAGACAGGATGGAGAATTTGACAACTTCCTATCGCCCGATCTCGAATCAAATCTATCGTATAAGCCGCACTAAAAGACTCTGCTAGGATAAGGATATCATGGGTCGTTCTCGTTTAGATACTTCTTTGCTATTCTCAAGATTACCAATTCTTTGCACTCGACCGCGCCTCAATCACATGAACTCCCGCTGGTTTGCTCCAGGGTCTAGATTTCTCTCACCTAGATTTTTTTTTCTACTTAGGGACTTTGCCATTTTCCACACGCGCGTGCTCACGGACCTTGTCTATCGCGAGTCTGGGGCACTCGTTGCACGAATGTGTTACGGTGAGGTGGGAAAGAGCCCATGCTTCAGCCGTCATAGAGTCGAACTTCATTTGAGATAAATGCCTGCCTTTGACTACCTTTGACTGCCCCACAATTATGTGCTAGGTATTCGATTGAGAAAAAGATACTATCTGTCTCTGTTCTCGGCATAAAGCGCAGTGCATCACAACTTGTCTAGGCTCATTAAACATCGCCAGTATTCGACTCAGGTGTCGACCTGAAAGACCTTTACAATGAAAGCTAAAAGAGGTGCGGAGCGACGGGAAACCGAGAATAATCCTGGCCAAGACCAAGATCCGCTCGAGAGACGAAGACTTCAGAATCGAGTATCACAAAGAAACCACCGTGAGTTTCTCTCGACTCTGTGGGCTGAATGGATCCTAACAAGAAGTTTGTTCCAGGTCGAAAAATTCGAGATCGTATTGCGAAGCTCCAAGAGCGTGTCGTTGCCAATGAACTCCGAGCGGCCGCGGTGTTAAACGGATGGGATCAGTTATACTCTTCGCCGCCTGCTATGAGTGATATCTGTACCTCTCACACACTGGGGGGCGCTGAGTGGTATTCTGGTGATGATATCCCGGCGTTTCTTGCTTCGAGCTCCCTATCATCGCCAGGCTTTGCATGTGGAGGATCAGAAATATGGCCGGTCTGGTCTGATATTACATTTCAGCCGTCGCCTTCGGCATCTGCATCGGCATCGAGTGACTCGATAAGATCTTGGAAGCCAGGCCCTCTACTAGATGAACAAGCCCATTGCGCGCTTGGATCGGAAGATGCAGCGCCTCTAAGCACAGACCAATCCTTCGACATGTGCAGCGGGAGCGCAGGAACACCAGAGGAACAATTTTTCGATCATGCACATTCCAATCTAGGCGTCTCAACCTCCCACCGCCAGCCACTGGTTTACAACGTCAATGGTGAGCTTTACTCGTTTTATAACCCGCCCACGGCCGTTGACCAGAAATCCAGCTCTGCCGAGGCTAATTAACCTCTTTTCGTATTTTCTTCTTAGAACACTCTTTGCCCCAAATTCTCAAGTCGCTTAGCAATGCATGTCCTCAATCGCAAATCATCGTGGTGGTTTCGTCGGAACATGTCACCAGCACTACGGGACCTACTGCCCTTCCTCCGTGTATATTCCCATACACCGATTTCACGGCTCTACCGGTGCATCACAACTTTGGTCATCAAAGTGCCATCTGCCAATGGCAGTCTCAACCCGTCTCTCGAGATATTAACGCCTGGGCGAACGTCAGGTCTTTTTATGAGCCTCAAGGTTTCCCCGGGCCAGTTGAGACAATTGAGTTTTCTGGCTCGGTCAGATGAGACAGAGGCGGTGGCATTGATATCTTCTATTGCAGCGTGCCGCTTTCAAGGCGGATTTTTCAGCTTAAATTTGGGATTAATAAAGTACCATATTGAAATCCAAAAGCAATTTGACACGCGCTTTTTGCCGGCCCACATAACGGGCAGTCCTGAGAGATGAAAATAACAAGAGAGACCGAGGAAACCCACCACCTTATACATGCAGGGCCATCTGCAGATCACCGCAAGGACTGTCGGTAGATTGTTTCAAGAATTAGTTCACATTTACACATTCTCAAATCCAGCTGGAGGAAATTGTACAAGTCTGTAGATCCACGCAACATAAATGCCCCCCAAAAAATACAAAAATACTCTCCTGTCGTAGAACTGAGCTTCAAGCGGAGTATCTCAGTGAGATTCCGCTCACGGGAGAAACTCTTCAACTGCGCTCAGCAATCTGATCCTCGGTCCACTCCCACAACTGCTTCGCCATCTCGGAGTCTTGCACAAAGGCACTGCCATTGCTGCGGAACCCGACCGGGGTGTAGTAAGCACCGTTGGTGAGGTTTTCTTTCGCCGTTGTTGCGGCCCACAGAGAATTCAGCGCTCCGCTGGTGACCTTGCGGAAGAAGAGTGACCCTGCAAAGGTCAATCCGCGTTCCATTACCGCACTGGTGGCTTTTGTGTGGGAATACAAATCACTGTTGACCGCACCCGGATGCACCGCCACGGACAAGATTTCCGGGTTTCGGCGGGCGAGCTCGGCTGCGAACAGAATATTGGCTGCTTTGGACGCACCGTATCGCGTCCAGGTACTGGCGGCCAAGAGTGATGGGGTCGAGGTCATTGCCTCCAGGGTCGAGGGACTGAGAACATGGGCCACGGATGCCACAGTCACCACACGCACATCGGGCTGCTGACCCTTCGCGTTGAGGTCGGCGGCGGTCTTCTTCAGGGTGGGCATCAGTAGCTTGGTGAATAAGAAATGGCCAATATGATTGGTGCCAAACTGGATTTCAAACCCATCCTTGGTCTTGTCGGGAGGATTGCCCATCGTTCCGGCATTGAGAATCAGAATGTCCAACCGATCACTGTCGGCTTGGAATTTCTCTGCTCCCGCACGGATGGAATCAAACGAGGAGAGGTCAAGGGGAATGTGGCGAATGTCCACCGGGGTTGAGACTTGTTTTTTGACCGATTCCATGGCGGCGTGAGCCTTGCTCTCCGTGCGTGCGGCAAGATAGATGCGCCCAGGACGATGTTTTGCGAGTTGCAGAATGGTCTCTTGACCAATACCCGCATTGCCTGTAGTAAAGCACCCGATGAATGTCTCTGTCAGCATGGATGGTCCCCCGATGCTCATCAACCCCCAAGGTGGTTGGCTAGTGACACTCTCAGCGCTATGATGGCTGCGGTGGAAATCTTACCTCCAGTGACCAGGATGGTCTTGCCCTCAATGTCGGAGATGTCTCGCTCTGGTTTGAAAGAGGCCCCAAGCAAGCCAAATGTGGCCTCGCTCAGTGTCGGCCCGAAGCTCGACAAACCCTCTAGGGGATGCCGCAAAGCATAGGTAGCAAAGCCACCGGTGGCAAGAATGTCCTGAAGGTCCATGAGTGCAAGGGTTGGTTCGTTCAGAGGATTCCGCCTTTCCGTTGTCGCTGTTGCGGGAGGTCTCGTTGTTAAATGGCCATCATGGAGACCGAGTGGACAGGATTCTAGGGAAATAGTCTCCACGTGTAGGGGAGTTTCAACTGCTCAACTTACTTGAGTGGGGTCAACCTGGCAAGCTTGTGGAATTATGGATGCAGGTCCGCGCGCTGGGTCCGCTTAAAAATGGAAAGATATCGTGGGCCGCCATGAGCCGTGCGGTGTTCTTCTAAGCCACTATCGCCGTGGTTGGTATGTAACTATGCCCAGAAATCCGTTGGCTTTTGATCTGCCTAGATTCATGATGCACGGGTCTGAGTATTTTGCATTTGTTTCATTAGGTTTGATTAGGATGCCTGTGCAATGCATTCATATTCGAGTTGGTCAATCAAGTATGGCAAGCAGGCATCATAGAGTCGTAGAGTCATCTACTGAGATGTGGCAGAGATGAAGATTGTTGATCCCCCGGGTCGTGTCGTGACCCGAAAGTACATCAATGAAGATGTGACCCTATTCGGGCAGTTCAATGTTCCGCTCCGACGGGCCCGAAGTGAAGTCTCCGTGGCTCATTTCACGGCGAAGTTGCCGGGACTCTTCCACTCCCTTTGAGCCTCAGGCCTGAAAGACGGTAGCCTGCAGTCTGCGCAATACCGTCAGATTGACTATTGACCAGTTCCTGAAGACCTTGGACTACACATGGACAGATAGGCACTATACGGTCAACGATCATAATACACTTTGACTTTGATCTTCATCATCGCTGTGAGAGGTCACAAATCATACCGGGAAGGCTCCAAAGTTCAGGTAACCTTGGTGTTCCCTAATGTGTCTATCTCCGACTTGTTTGCACATCTCCCCGTTGAGGTAGTAAGCTACAAGAGTGAAATTGGATCACTAAGCACTAGGCTGCCTCAGTTCGCCTATACGATGTATGAATGCTGCGTCACGGAGCCCAGATCTCACTGTATAGTCAGATGCTCTTTCAAATCTGAGTAGCTCACAGTCTCAACACCATCGACAATTTCCAAGAATGCAAAATAAGCTTTGGACCCTCCGTTAGCCTGGACCCTCCATAATTGCGGAAGCAGGCACCGAGAAACACCAGATTTCCGTCACAATTTCTATCCATGTAGCCCGCCAGTTCAAGACTATGTTCAAATAGTTGCCCAGAAAGTGAAGTTCGGAATGATCTTCTGGTACCATCAGTTGAACAATCAATCTATAAAAAAAGTGCAAAGGACCACAGATACTCTGTCTTCTTTCGCTTCGGGTGTCGGAGGAAGGCTCTGCGTGACCATCGCCCTCGTGTTCTAAAGGGCCGAGGAACTGCGCGAGTCCAGGGCCTGGCTGTGGACTCTCGTCCTGACACGTGAAGGAACCTTGCCAACTTGCCAACCCCAGACATCACCCGAGACCCCACGAACAGAACCATCCATGGGAGATGCGTGGGTGGCTTGCTGGACTCACTAGCTCTCCGCGCGGGGATTCAGCTCCACCTCCGCTCGATCCTACCAACTTGAATTTTCAGGGTTTGGCTCGAACCATCTTGACGGGCAAGTTCGGAAGACTTGAGCCGATTGATTGGTGTCAAGTGTATGCCACACAGGGTCTGCACGTCAATACAGAAACGCAGACACTCTTTCAACTTTCATCGCCCAGAGACATGTGGACGTGACACCTCAGGCACAGATCGCCGCTTCAACAGCGTCCGCAAATTCGTCATCACTAATTTCAGTTGAATGGACAGGAGGCGCTGACGAGTCCGTAGGAGCCTTGTGTGGAAGTCGTTCAAAGACTGACTTCCCAAGCCATCAGAATGACCGGTCCTTGGGGAACTGAAAATCTTGAATCTATCTCTGTCAAATTTTGAGATGTCCCAGGGTGGATGACAAGGTTCCAGATTCTTTCAAGCAGCAGAACCATATGCACATCTCGGTGCATCTCTATTAGTGCCCGGACTCTTTTCGTCTGGGGCCGTTGGCCCTGCCAGTTGGCACGGACAATCGCGGGGTCAATACTACTGGTTACAAGGTCTGTCTTGGGGACCTGTTACCCACACGGTCCCATCACCAGGACTGCAAAGCGTGCAGCTTTGCACGTTGCATCCTCATGAGCATTGAAAAGGCCAGTGTGGCGAGTTTCGAATTCAGACACAGCTCGGTATGCCTGAAAGACCAAGTGAGACGGTTATTGAGGGCACATTGCCAATTATTAGTCGGATAAAATGGCAAAGCTAATTTACAAACGTGGTCCCTTGACACAGGTTGAGGTCTATCGCGACAAATTGAGAAAAAAAAAAGATGGGAGGTTATTCACATATTGCCACATCCGCATTGTGACCAACTGACCATGGCTCCGCCAAGTATGACCATTGACGCGCTATGTAGTATTCAGTGTCAGTTCGGGTTTCATTTGAATCAAGTCTGCCTGCTGAAACATGAAAAGAAAATCTCCCGTGCCTTTTTTGTTTCTTGTTTGATGTGTCGCGTGTGGACGAAATCAATCAATACCGGAGAAGATGAGGGCACTTGTGAATTTTCAATTCTTCCAAATTTACCCTACTGACCCTCGTGTGGCTTGGCTTGATGCAGCCAAAAAGCTCATCGTGGACCACTCAGGCCCCCCTTTGCTTCCACTTTCCACCCCCCCAAATTGGCCTCCGGGCGGTTCCTGTCCTCCCGCCGAGTCCTGATTATTACATGATCACCGCACCGACCCACCTCCACCATCGTTAGTACCACCTCGAAGTTCGAACACACCCCCGTTCAATCGTCCACTCCGCTTTCCTTACTCTCTTTGCCTTCTTTCATCACGCCCTGGCCATCCAGAGAACGAGTCGTCTCCTGCGAGGGGACTGCGCGCGATGAGTACCACGACCGAATCTCGCACGGAACTACCTGCGCCCGAGCAGGCCAGTCCAGCGCCGAGCGCAACAGGTTCGACAGGGACGTCCGGAATCACAGTGCGCAATGGTCCCGGAGGTCAACCGCTCAGCTTCAGAAGGTGAGCACGTGAAAAATGTTTTTTTTTCTCTTGAATCTGTCTTTCAGGCCAGAAGACTCCAATCAAGCAAAGCCAGAGGAAGAGGGAGACGGGGGAGGATGGTCGGGCGGTGCAGGACAAGAGAAGAGGCCATCGTCAGGGTTTTCAGCTCCTCGTTCTGGCAGAAACGTGTCCGCCGAATCAGGTGTGGGAAGCAGGTGTCATTTGGAAACTGCATACTAACGTGGTTGATACTACTTCTAGACAACGTGCGTCCCGCGCGTGCGAGGTACGTCCCTTTTGTGTCGAGGCCTGACGCGATTTGGTGCGCTGGAGACTTGGAGGGGGGCAGCCTCGGCTGGTACTGTGCCTCGGCCCTTTTTGCTGCCACACAGCTCTTATCGCCAGGCCGTTCAGCTTATCCCAAGATAACCAGGTCCCGCGAGCGCATCAGGACCCCGTTTTTGGTCAAATCGTGAGTTTGCGATCGAGTTTTGCTAACGCACAGGTTCATTTCGATGATGTAGACATGTCATTCACGCAAAGTCAGTACTTTCACCCGGTCGCGATGCGCCGCTCCCTTCCCAACGGCCCCCTTCCGGCTGACCACCCAATCAGGTTCGCTGTGATGCTGCCAGTCTCGGAGTCCCATGCACCAACTGCGTCGCCTTCTCCATCGAGTGCAAAATCCCAACCCCGAAACGAAAAAAGAACTCGACAAAGGCCCGAGAGGAGAGTCGCTATGGCGATAGTCCACCCCCCAACAACACTGCCTCCTCGCTGGTCGACGCGGCGGTGCCACCCTACCGACCGGATCAGCCCGAAGATCCTCACCATCCGGACACCGATTCAAAGCCCCGCGATTCGAGCTCGGAAGATAGGGAGGATGGGTCATTTGGATGGCGCAAAGAACGTATGGCTACTTCCGGCATGCCGATCACCTCGCTCACCGAGTCCGAAGCCGCTCAGCAAGCTTCCACAGATAATGCCTACGCCCAATTCATGAAACCCAAGTTTGCTCGCGCTCCAATCAAGGAAGCCGGTCGCGTGGCCTACTTGGGTGAATCGTCAAATCTCTCCCTCCTGGTACAAGACCGACACGGAACCACCGATGTTGTGCACTATCCTCTGCCGCCCAACATCCGTGGGTCGCGGGCGCGCCTGACCGACCTAGACAATCTCGAGATTGACATTCTCCACCAACGAGGCGCCTTCCTCCTTCCCCCAAAACCTCTCTGCGATGAGTTGGTCGACGCTTACTTCAAATGGGTGGCTCCCATCGTGCCCATCATCAATCGCAGCCGCTTCTTGCGCCAATACCGGGATCCGAAGAATCCACCCTCGCTTCTCTTGCTGCAGGCCATTCTGCTGGCGGGCTCTCGTGTCTGCACCAATCCACAGCTGATGGATGCCAATGGGTCCACTACCCCCGCGGCTATGACCTTTTATAAACGGGCCAAGGCCCTATACGATGCCAACTACGAAGACGACCGGGTAACGATCGTGCAGGCCCTGGTTCTCTTAGGTTGGTACTGGGAAGGACCAGAAGATGTGACCAAGAATGTCTTCTACTGGACACGGGTGGCGATGGTCGTCGCTCAAGGCTCGGGCATGCATCGCAGTGTCGAAACTTCGCAGCTGAACAAACCTGACAAGCGTTTGTGGAAGCGCATCTGGTGGACCCTCTTCACTCGAGACCGCTCGGTGGCCGTTGCTCTCGGCCGTCCGATCGGCATCAACACCGATGATTCCGACGTGGAAATGCTGACCGAGGACGATTTCATCGAGGATGAGCTGGACGCTCCGGCGGACTACGCCCCTGATCCGGTGCATGTGCAGTTCTTCCTGCAATACGTGAAACTCTGCGAGATCATGGGACTGGTCCTGTCTCAGCAATACTCTGTTGCGTCCAAATCACGGCGCATGAATGCGATGGATCTCACTCATTCCGATATGGCCTTGGCCGATTGGCTGCAGAACTGTCCCAAGGAAGTTTGCTGGCAACGATCCCGCCATCACTTTTGGGCAGCGCTACTCCATTCCAACTACTAGTACGTCACACCCCTCCTCCTCAGAAAGTTTGGAATGCTTGAAAACTTGTCGCGGAAAAATCAAAACTTACTTTCTGTCTCTCTGCAGTACCACTCTGTGTCTGCTACATCGAGCTCACATGCCTCCTGCCTCTTCAGCACCCAACAGCTACCGTGTCGAAGAGATGGCATATCCCTCGCGAACCATTGCTTTCCAAGCAGCCGGGATGATGACCTCTATCACCGAGGCCCTTCAGGCGCACAACGAAATACGCTACACCCCAGCTTTCATGTATGCGGATGCCTCTCTCTTGCTAGCTGTCATCTGTTCATTAAGAGGATGCACTGCTGACCGATTCATTCTACAGTGTTTACAGCTTGTTCTCGGCCCTCATTATGCATGTCTACCAAATGCGATCCTCGGTCCCGTCCATTGTGGCTACTTGCCAAGAGCGGATCAACGTATGCATGTCGGCTCTCAAGGAAGTGTCCAAGGTCTGGCTGGTGGCCAAAATGGTCAATACTCTTTTTGAATCCATTTTGGGCAACAAAGTTTTGGAGGAGAGATTGCAAAAGGCCGCAGGAAAACGGCACCAACGCCGGCCTCACGAGCCAACCGCCGCCGCTGCCGCCGCCGCGGCTGCTCCGGCAAAGGCTCCCAAGCCAATTCCTCCCAAGAGGAAGTTTGACGACATGGATTTGGGACTTCCTAACGGGGGTCCCACCCCGCCCGTCTCCTACGAGCGATCCCGTCCGCAAACCCCAGCTGTGACGCCCTCGCGTGAGATCAACCAGCCCCCGCTGAGTCAGATGTCACCACACCATCGCGGGCCCCAGGATCCTATCGTGGGTCCCGCGAACTCGCGTGGGAACACTCGCCCAACCACTCCTTTCAATGCGCAATTCTCCCTACCGGCCACGCCGCCGGATTTCTTCCTCGTTACGCGCAACTCGCCCAATCTATCGCCATCTCTGTGGGAGAATTTCCAACCTGACCAGTTGTTCCCCGACGGCACCGCGATCTTCCCGGAGCTGGCCTCCCCACCGCCGCCTCCGTCCGTTGATCCTTCGGTACAGGTGCCCTCACATATGCCCAACAACCCCAGCATGGGTCAGCGGTCGATGATGGGAAATGCCCCAGCAGCCGTCCCCAGCCGCAACATGTCAGTCTCCCAGGGTAGTCCTCAGATGATGTCCGGCATGCCGGGAGCGATGGGCATGGGACCCGGAGGCTCGCAGCAGATGTTTAGCATGGATGGTCAACCGTGGCCCATGCAGAATCTCGATGGGACGATGAATGGCAGAACGATGGATGCTACCAGCCAGGATGACAACTGGAGCACCAGCTCGCGCAGTGGACCAACCGCACCCACAACGCTGAATGTAGAAGACTGGTACGTGACGAGCGGAAATTGTTCTTGATCAAAGGCTCTCCATTCGGACTAACTCTGGTGCAGGTTCCAATTTTTCGGTATCAATGGGGGCTTTGCTGATCTTGCGGCTTAAGTTGGATTCTTCAACTAGGTCTCGTTTCAATGGCGCAATGAGTGTTTCTTTTTTTCTTTTTTTTTTTTTTCAATCTCTCTATCTCCACGCACCTTGGGGGATCTTTGCGGCGTACCTGTAAATAGTGTGCTCCATCGGACTCTTGTCTATCTTTGGCAGGCGTTTTGGGTTCTCTTATCTCTGGTCGGCGTCGGGGGTGTTACCAGTTTAGTGGATTGTCGTCGCTTAAAATTAGGTGATAGGTTGTCTCCTTATATGTATTCCAACTATCTTTCGGTCCACGTCGAGCCACTGGATGAAAAGTATTTTGGCCCTAGTGAATTCTTCCAATCTCTAAGCTATTCGCTCAAGACCTAACATAGCAAGCATCACCTCCCGCCTGCATCCCACGTCCATGTTCTACTCAAGGACAAGGATCTTAAATCCTTGAGGTACAGACCATTTGTCTTCACAGCTCGCTCCATTGCTCCACGATACCTCGACTGCTGCACGTCGGGAGCCGGCATCGTCCCAAGGACCAAGCCATCAACTGGCCAATTCGCCCCCGCGGTGCGGCCCCACGCCGTCCCGTCGGCGAGTCACCGACGGCTCTCTTTCGGTGACTCGTGAATTCGAGTTGGGGTCGTACATCATTTCCTACCCCATCCCGGTTTCGGTGGTTTTTGCACATATATTTTGTCGACGCGCTCGCCAGATCTTCGAGTGTTTGTCCCGGCTTCTGCTTCTCTCCCACCTTCACTCTTTAGCAATTGACCTGTATCTCGTGCCGTATCACCAGCATGACTGAGGCGCCCGCCATGTCCTCCGTGACCCCGCGCTACCTGACCGGAGACAAAGCCGGCCTGCGCGAGTTTTTGGACAAATTTGATGTTAGTTGACCGTCGTCTTGCAGGAGCCCTAATCGTCTGTGAGGACTAGAAGACCACTGACTTTTGCTCAACATATAGGTCTTTCTGTTCGATTGCGACGGTGTGTTTTCGATGTGTTTCCCCCCGCATGCAAGATCAGAGTCTCCGATTTCCGGGAGTGATCCTGCGATCTAGTTCGCAATTGTTAACGCTAACTATTTTTTCAAGGCGTACTCTGGTCTGGAGATCATGTCTTTCCAGGAACAGTTGATACATTGGAATTGCTGCGAAAGAATGGTGCGTATGGTCTCCGTCTTCTTGAGAGCGTGACTTGCCAAAGTGATGACGAGACTGATTGGCATCTGCAGGGAAACAAGTCGTCTTTGTCACGAATAACAGCACCAAATCGCGCGCCGATTATTTGAAGAAACTGGAGAGTCTCGGGATTCCCAGCAATGTGGTCAGTCCCCCAAATCCTTCCTTGATTTGTTTTTAGTTTTTAGTTTTTTTTTTTTCTTTTTCCAGGCACGACAAGTATCCACTGACTGCTCGACAGGAAGAAATCTTCTCGTCGTCATATAGCTCATCAATCTACATCTCGCGGATCCTCCAACTACCGGAGAACAAGCGCAAGGTCTACGTGATTGGAGAATCCGGTATCGAGCAAGAGTTGCGCTCTGAAAATGTCCCCTTCATCGGCGGGACGGACGCGGCTTATCGCCGCGACATCCAGCCTGAAGACTACAAGCGCATCGCCGCAGGGGACACTTCCCTTCTTGACCCCGAAGTGGGAGTTGTTCTGGTTGGGCTCGACTTCCATCTGAACTACTTCAAGCTCGCTCTTGCGTATCACTACGTGAAACGGGGTGCCGTCTTCCTCGCCACCAATGTCGATTCGACCCTTCCCAACTCCGGCACGCTCTTTCCGGGAGCTGGGTCGATGAGCGCTCCGCTGATCATGATGCTGGGGAGGGATCCCGTGGCCCTGGGGAAACCCAGTCAGGCCATGATGGACGCGATCGAGGGTAAATTCAAGTTTGACCGCAGCCGGGCATGCATGGTGGGTGATCGAGTCAACACGGATATTCGATTCGGTATTGAGGGAAAATTGGGCGGAACCTTGGGTGTCTTGACGGGCGTGAGTTCAAAAGAAGAATTTGTCTCGGGATCCATTCGACCGCTGGCCTATTTGGATAAGCTGTCGGACTTGCTCGGCGTGGAGCAGTGAGTATCTAGTGATGGCCGGCAGTGGTGAGAAAGTTCCAGCCAGCATGACATATACGAGTGGTCCGTCACTATGTAGGAGGGGACATCCTACGCTCCAGTCAGTAATCCAGCATCGTGTCACCGAACCGGTCTTTTTGCGGTATTCATCATGTGGTTACACCATCTATGACAGAATAGAATCTTACACCTGGAATATAAACATGTGGATATGCATTTCTGCTCATTGCATCAGACAGAAATCAATAAAATAGAAAGAAGAAGAAGAATCTCAGCTTCCCTCCTCCCTAGATATATGGTGGATTGACTTGCAGCTGAGGCTGACGTGAGTTCAGAGCGCCGAGACGAAGATCATACCAGACTCGTTATACAATTGCCCCTTTGTGATTTTCTTCAACAAACAATCCTCGACATTGGCCCTTGAACAAAACTGAAAACGAAAGTGTTCATCCACAAAGCTCTTTGTTTTCTTTCTGGCCATGATAGACACGAGCACCCAAAGTCGATCGTGCCAGATTGGAGTCCCCCGATGGTGACCTCGCAGCGAACTGGTGGTGTGACATCTGAGTCAACAGATCGCTCGAAGGATTGGTACATTTTCAGCTCTTAAGCGAGAGCGGCCTCGGCATCCCTGCTACATACGAAGCTTAAAATTGCTCATGTGAATATTCTCATACTCTGGGTCAGATTCAGCGCGAGTTATGATATCACACACTTACATCAAGTACACTCATACACACACTGTCTCTTTCTCTCTCACCCTCTTTTTCTGGCTGTCCCCGGCTGAACCGCTGACCAAACTTGGATACGACTGTACCAGACATGGGGGGGGGGGGGGGGGGGGGGGGGGGATCAGAGAACTCAGATCATCACGATCGGGTCCGAGACGACTGGTAAGGTAGCATCCACTTGATACCCAAGAGAGCGGAACCTACAGGGAGCCATCCCCGTCCCAAATGCGATGTGAATCATACCAGAACTATGTCGGGCCTCACTATTCGTCCTCCAAGGACACCCTCACCCCTGTCATGGTATCCAGACGAGGGTCCCGCCACGAGGTGCCAGGGTATCACAGTTCATGCAGGACTCGTATGAGCATGAAACAAGCAGCCTCATATAAACGGGTTCCTGAAGGCGATGCGACGCGAGCGACCTCGTTTGAACAGATGCCAGGCGAGACAAGATGAACGTCAGCCTTGGTGCAGGACACGATTCGATTGATACAAATACTCGACTGTTCATCATCCCAATTCAAGAGAGATGTATTCATCTCGCCGGAGAGCCAAAGATCTAAAAACAACAAGAGAGTGCTTTTCACCTGTGACAATAAGTTCGTGGAGTGAGCTCTCATGGACCTCTTTTTGTGCGGTTTGTTATCATCGTGTCTGTTGGTGCAGACGTGGGGAATGCCCACGCAGGCGAGATATGATGATCCTCTGCTGTCGTCTCTCCCAGACAGGACCGAGAATTCGGCGTATCAACTACATCGGCTGAGTCAATCGGCACTTGATCAGACACTCGGTGGCCTGGAGGGTCGCTTGCTCGGCGAGGTCTACCAACCAAGCTGCACCTTGGAAATTTTGCGAGTGCGTCGGGATTGGCGAGCCCTTACGCCGGGCGAAAGAAGAGCTTACATCGACGCGATCCTGTGTCTACAGAGATTGCCACCGCAGACACCAGCGGCATTGGCCGCGGGGGCCAAGACACGGTATGATGACTTTGTGGCTACGCACATTAATCAAACCTGGCATATTCATCGAACGGTAAGTCTGGTCAAAAGATCCTATTTGCCCACAGCGGTTGGTTTGGAAGGTGGCTCGGTTGATGTCCGTCTTGCTTGCCGACGAGCTGATTAGATTCCACAAGGGGACGTTTCTGGCGTGGCATCGATACTTCATCTATACCTTTGAAGAGGCTTTGAAGAATGAATGTGGTTATAATGAAGATCTTCCGTAAGTGATCATTTCTACTTGTTCGCGCGTTGACCCAATGGCAAACACGACTGGATTTGACTGAACGTTCGATCCCTCCTGTTTTTTGACTCTCTCTCTCTCTCTTTCAGATACTGGAACTGGGGCGCCGATGTCGACTCGATGGAATTGTCGCCTCTTTTCGACGGAAGTGACACCTCCCTCTCTGGCAACGGTGCTTTCATCCCGAATCAACCCAATCTTGAAATTCCGCTCGGCGAGACCAGCGTGCCTCCTCTGATTCTTCCCCCGGGCACCGGAGGTGGATGCGTCACCAGCGGTCCTTTTGTCAACTACACCGTCGCCATGGGTCCCTCGTTTCTCTACGTGCCGGGGGCCGGTGTGACTCGCACGTCGAATCCCCTCGACTACAACCCACGTTGCATGAAACGGGATCTAACCACCTCGATCCTTCGCGACAACAACAACTACACCACCATCGTCCAGCTCATCCAAAACAGTCCCGACATCTGGGCCTTTGAGACGACCGCCCAGGGGGCACCGGGTAGTGGTCGTCTTGGGGTCCACGGAGGCGGTCATCTCGCGATGGGGGGCGATCCCGGCCGTGATGCCGACGCCAACCCGGGGGACCCTGGGTTTTGGAATCACCACGCCATGATCGATCGGCTCTGGTGGATCTGGCAATCTCTCGATCTGAAGAATCGGGAATTTGCCATTCGAGGGACGGGCACCTTTTTGAATGACCCCGTCTCTCCCAATACCACGCTCGACACCCACGTGAATGTGGGCTACGTGAAGCGAGGGTCGATTGCGATGCGAGAGATTATGAGCACGACTGCCGGGCCCTTTTGTTATGTGTATCTGTGAACTCTGTGCCCGGGAGGGGAAAGGCTCTGAGAGGTAGACGTCACGTATTCATCTGTCATAGAGGAGCGAAAGCGTTGCAAGATAGTATTCATAAACGGTTCTCGATTATTCTCCCTCGGCGGGTTGTCAAATTGTACTGTGGAAACCTTCTATTCCGCGCTGTCGACGACTCGGATACAGTCCACATGGGAAAGAGTCTCCATGCAGCAGTTGACAGCTTCCCAATTGTCCGTAGCGCCTTTGACGTTTCAGGTACCAGCCCCGATCCACTTCGCTACCCTACCTGAGTCCTGCAGTGGACTCCATCAGATCAAATGTCATCATTTTCACGCTAGACCTGAGTTCCTCCGGTACCTCGCTTGCGCTGGATTTTTGGTCATGACTACCATGCCCTTGAGCCAGCTCACTCGGGGCCATGGATTAATTGGAATGACAAAACGTGGTCCAAGCTGGAGGAGCCTTGTACTCTCGTTTTGGAAAGGACAACTCAAAGATGCTCTTAAAATCTCTACCAAACTGTGCGGTATAATTCCGTTGCAGGTTCCCCCATGACATACCGGCGAGTGTTTAAAAATGGATCGCTTCGAAAGGAGCCCGAAGTTCATCATTATCCCAAAGAGGTAAGTTGTCAGCCAGTGTTTGAGAATGAATAGGTGTGAGGCTCCATCCGGTGGATCAAAAGAAAAAGTGAGCTGGTGCTCGTGCAAGCGCGTCTCTTATCGTATCAAGCCGCATGCCAACGTTTGTTTGTGTGTTTGTATCTGTGTGTCTTCGTCGTGGCTAGGGGACCACTGGCTGGATGCATTCTGGTTGAAACCAAGGAAGAAGAAGAAAAAAAAAAGAAGCGCATCATGCATCTTACGTCGAGCGCGTAACTCTCACGGCGTTGCATCGTTTCCCCATCATCGTCCAGCGTCAGCGTCGACCCGACCTGGTCTCCACCGAGTCAGGTCTCGCATCCCTTTGAAGGAGAGATCTAGCGGAGGCATTTCGGAGGCGGACTTCGGTGTCTCCCCGGATCCAATGCGAGGATTTCTTCCAACTCCACTCGACTCTCTCTCTTCAGGCAAACCCCCACGTCGATCCATTCCCGGATTGTCCACGCAACACGGGCATGAGAAGTGCGCTCTGGTCCTCTTGCAAATTGATTCCCGCTTGAGCCGGCACGAGAATGCCATGCACACTGCAAGTCGCAGCCGATCATCCCACGCCTGGCACTCGGGCTGGTCCCATCGGTGTCTGCAGCTGCATCTCCCATCTCCATCTCCATCTCCGTCCCCGCTTGACGACACCGGCACGACTCCACAATTCGGCTTCTGCAGCAAAGCACGCGCTGTGCTGATGGCGTAGTCTGGATGTGTCGTTGATGTGTATATACGAACCCTGCTTGGTCGCCTGGAAAGGAGCAAACAGAATGTGTCCTTCCTTTAAAAAGCCTCCCCCGCTTCCTCCTCCTTCTCCCTCTCTCCTCCTTCTTGCTCCGTATTGATCAGTGTTGATCCTTTTTGTCTGGACGTTGGCGGCTCAGGTACCGAATAGCGGTCTCCGTCCTGAACGATCACGATGCGCCTCACGCACGCCCCCTTGTTCTCTCTTCTCACCCTCACGGGCGCTTCCCTGCAAGACAGCGCCGGACGCCATACCACGTCTCGGCTTTGGGCTACCCATTACAATGGCAATGTCTATTCGCTCGCCTTCAATGGCAAGAGCCTTTCCCTGACCGACACAGCCAAGACTTGTGGTACCATGCCCAGCTGGCTCACCTTTGATCGAGACACCCAGACGGTGTATTGCTCAGACGAAGCCGGTTCTGCAGACCCCAGCACGCATGGCTCCCTCTGGGCATACCATGCGGGACGAGATGGCTCCTTGCAGCAATATGCCAAGACGGACACGGTGGGCGGCGGCGTCAACAGTGTCATCTACAAGAATGATCAGGGCGACAAGTACCTGGCCATTGCACATTAGTAAGGATCCCGTACTCCCTACTCCCTGCGTAGGAGTGCTCTTTTCTACTCTTTTCTTTTCTTTTTTTTTTTTTTGCTTTCTGGCTTAGAGGGGTTGATGCTGTGTTCTCCTTGCTGTCAGAACACCATCAGAATAAACTAACATCATCGGTAGCGAGGGCTCGGCGGTTTCGACCTTTGCTCTTCCTCTGCACGACGGCGATTCCGCGCTCCAGGAATTCCACTTCAAACTGACTCGCCCGGGTGCCGTTGCTCAACAAGACTCCCCGCATCCGCACGAGGTCTTTTTGGATCCGACCGGCTCCTTCGTCGTGAGCCCCGACTTGGGCGCTGATCTCCTCCGCATCTACTCCATCGACGGTGAATCCGGCAAGCTGCATGAATGCCCCTCGGTCAATATCACTTTTGGATTTGGACCGCGTCACGGCGTGTTCTGGTCCGATGGTACCAGCGACCAGAAACACTCTCGGGATGACCAGACTGGTCACGCCAGTGACTCGCGACAGGCTCAAGCCGTCGGAAAGACGATGATGTATTTGGCCAATGAGATTGGTGGTACGGTCGACGTCTTCGACGTCACCTATGCGCGGTCTGGCTGTCTCTCATTCGAGAAGATTCAGACCATGGTGCCCTACACCAACGGTGTGATGCCCAAGGGGGCCACCCCAGCAGAGATCCGCTTGATCGACGACACCCTGTACGTGTCCATCCGTTCCGATCAGGGCTTCGCCCCCAGCGACAGTATGGTGGCTTTGGATCGATCGCCACGTACGGGCACCGTCAAGTTCCGCCAAAAGACCCCCTCGTATGGCAAGGTCCCCCGGACCGTTGCGATCAATCGCGCGGGTGATCTGGTGGCGATCGGTGACCAGGCCTCGTCGAATGTGGCGATTGTTCGCAGAGACCGCAAGACAGGCAACTTGGGCGAGAAGATTGCGACGCTGCAAGTCGGCGAGCCTGGCCAAGTAGGTACTGCCGAGGGACTGAGCAGTGTTATTTGGGACGAGTGAAGCACACGTTCGGAATCTTGGACGGTCAAGAGTCTGCGATGGCAACGCACGCAGATCTACACAAAGTCTTTTTTTTGTTTCAAAGATACTCCCTCTTCGTGGGGAGCTTCAACTCTGTGAATATCCAATTTCAAACCTGTAAATATGGAAGATATCGTGCCTTTATATGCTGTCATCAGAGATCTATGCAAACCCCCAATGGTGACTGAAAAGCGAGAAATAACCACAAGATCTCTTCTTCTCTCTCTTTCTTTTTCGCCTGTTTTCTGGACCAAGACCTTACATGAAATCGTCCAAGAAATCCGGGTCCCGATCTTGATTACTGCTAGCCTCGATGTTCTCCGCGGAGAACATATCATCGTACGCATGGTCCTTTTGCCATTTAAGCTGTTCCCGCTCTCGCTTTTCCTGCTTCTCCTTGATCTGCTGCTGCTCGCGAGTCTTACGCTCATCGCGGCGTTTCTTCTTCAGAAACTCCTCCTTCTCGGCGCGCAGATCGGGGAATTTCTCCACGCGAGTCTTGTTCAGACGGTTGACGATGGGGTTCTCGCGCACCCGAACCAGGACTTTCTTCACCAATTTGGGATTGTGGAACGAGACCTGTCCGGTCGCCATCGAGCCATCTTTCTGCAGATTCGACCAGGGCGTATAAATGATGGTCACGTTATCCTTTTTGTTCCCTGCGCCAGTGGTGAGCCTCCCCATTTTTCTGTTGTCTCTCTCTCACTCTCACTCCCACCCTCCGGGACCTGCGGTGTGGGATCCAGCCATGCGATGCATGCGATGAGAGAAATAAAGGTTTAGAGGGGAAAGACGCACCCTCGATAGAATTCGCTTTTGTCAGTTGCGCGCAGTCTTCGAGCAGGGGCTCGGGGATCTGGTCCCAGGTTTCGCCTTCGCGCATGCGCAAGTAGACGTGGGCGCTCGACAGGTTATCAACATGGAACTGCGCAGGCGGAGGAGGGCATCAGTGGCAGTGAACGGAGGTGATGAGCAAAACAGGCGTGTGAGCGACCGACCCTATGCAATTTCCAAGAACATGTTAGCTGACTGCACTGTTGAGGACGGAGTGACCGACCACGGGGCCAAAAATTGAGACGAAAAGAACTCGCCCCAAAGAAGAGGAAAACGGAATCCCAAAACCCCAAAACCGAAAAGAAACGATGCATGATCAGACGTACCAGACATCGTGGTCCAAGCCGAATTTAATCAGATCCTCATCTGCGAGAGCGTGGTTCATCGTCAGAGGCGCAATTCTTCCCAGCAAGCCTTTCCGTCTTGGGTTTTCTGGCGCATACTTTCGAACTTATCCTTGCCGACGTAGATAAACGCGGAGGGAGAGACCACGTTGGATGTGAAATAGTAGACCATCTTGGATTGGAGTCCGATGCGGCCGGGACGCAAAGCTATCTGCACAAAAGGGTATAATGGACAGAACACGGGACTAAAATCTCGTCCCTGGTCAAGTGTCTATCCTGGTGGGGTTGGAAACCGTGAATTACTTCAGTGACCCTCGGCTGCCCGAGTCCAGCTTGATGGAAATATCGAGCTTAGTCATCCGTGTAAATCGGGGACCATGCCGACCGGAGTACCTTGGATACTACTGGTGAGACCAGACAAAGCTATATTGGACAAGAACTAGATGGACTGTGGCATTTTGATCACGATGGAGGGATGATGATACGACGCTAGCCGTATGGTCTGCCCACACATGACGAGAATGACATGAGCGTATCTCTCTTGATCAAGAAAACATACTACGCTCAACGCTGTGTAATAGAATAGACTCGGGCAGTACTGTAAGTCTTGATTCGTCAAGTCCCACAGGTGAGTCGTCTAGCACGCCTGGCTGCGCAGGCGGTCAATCGATGTCCGAAACGCAGAAGACGTTATCTTATCGTGCGCATGTTTTCTGCCATCACTACTCTCTACGCAGCCCCATCACCTAAGATCTATCTCATCTGTGCTCCGCAGCATCCACAACACTGGATGGATCCTTCTGAGAAAAGAAAGCTCGACGGCGAGGCTGCCCAGGGCGAGCCTTTGACGAAAAAGAGGGTGATTGGACCCGCAATGCCACCCCCACAAGCATCAGATCCCCGCGACGAGAAAGTTGGAGAACCGGCGTCGCCGAGCGGCAGTGACAGCGACAGTGACAGCGACGATGATTTTGGACCTGGACTTCCACCCTCTCTGGGTGGTGCACAGCCAGTACCAGCAGCACCAGTCCCGACCTCGTCGCACGGAACCGACGTTCAAAAGAAGGAGAATCAGCGGGATGAATGGATGCTGCAACCGCCGAGTTCGAGCGACTGGGCCTCCAAGATCGACCCAACACAATTACGGAATCGCAAATTTCAAACCGGGAAATCCGCCCGCGCGCCCGGGTCCAAACAAGTAGATGCAGCTTGGGTCGAAACGCCAGAGGAGAGAATGCGGCGACTCCAGGATCAAGTAATGGGGGTCGGCGCCGCTCCCAATCGATCGGATCAACGGTCCGCCTCCACTACAGATGTGGCCCGCGCGAAGGAAATGGAGGAGAGGATCAAGAAATACAACGTGAGTTTGGAGACGGATGATACTGATGGGGCCAAAGTGGTCGAGAAACATGGGTGTCGCTAACCAGGATCATTTTCAGGATCAACAGGGGAAAAGCGCACCTCTGGGGAGGGAAAAGGCATCGCGAAAGGAGGAAGAGGACGACCCCAGTGCTCGGGCCTTTGATCGGGAGAAGGACATGGCGCTCGGGTCCAAGATCACAGGCAAACAGCGCCGTGAAATCGTCAGTAAGGCTAGCGATTACGGATCGCGCTTTTCCAAGGGGAATTACTTGTAAGGAAAGATCAAGTAATGTGACAGCCCCCTCCCGGGGCGTGCAGCATGTACATTGAATGTACCATACCCGACCGATGCCAAGTTTCATCCATGGATCTATCGGCTCCGTGGGTTGCCCATGGTCTCGGTGGTCATCAAGTCACAGACACGGAGGTCTACGAGGAAGTATGCGCGAGGGCCTTTGTGATAAAGCTCGCTTTCGTAATGAATCAGGTACGCTGGGACTGGATGCTGGTGACCTCAGCAACTCCTTACGAGCAGCCTTGAGCGTTCAGCCCGGTGCAGGTGGACGTGTGAGCTCTTCAGTCGGACTGGAGGTCTGGTGTCTAAGGCCGACTATTCGATCTCCATCATACCACCAAACACAACCCAGCGGGCGCGGCTTGACGTCCCAAGCATGAGCCAAAGTTGTAGAACTAAATTTAGCGGTGCAGTTTCTATAGTGACCAAAGTCCAGCGCCCCGCATTGATAGGCCGCCCGTTTCTGCCGGATGATCGCGCGAGAGCGCAAGAGTTGAGGCTTGTTTGAGGCCTGAATAATCTGGTTGGAGTACGATTTACCCTCTACATACTTCCGTCCTTGGCACCCTCTGTACATTAAACGCCAGCAGTGGTATTCGCATCGACAACCGAACGCATAGGCCCCTAAACCTCGTCTTTTTCTTTGGACAAGAGATTTTGGCCTAGTCTGCTTCAGTGCAAACCGTTCAATTCTGATCAGGTCACAGATTCCACCTGTGATCATCCAGTCGGGCGGGAAAGGAAAGAATGTCGCCCACCTGGAACCACTCGGACATTCATTCCTTGAAAAGGGACGAGGCGCTGGAAATTCTTGCCCAGATTTCACGTTTCGAAAAAAAGACCTTTCCCACCAATGAAGCGTTTCCATTTGGTGAAGAGCTTTGGAGAAAAAAGCCCAACACGCGGGTCGTGTACACGACCCGCGTCACGGATGGTGCCTGGTCACCAAGGGATCGTCCTGTAGCCTACGCGGTCTATGTGCGCCAAAAGGGCATCGCGCTCTTGCACAAGGTCTGCGTCATTGAACCCTATCGTCGCCAAGGCGTCGGTCGCGAGCTCATGCTCTACCTCGAGGGGCGCCTACGGAAGGAGGGGTGTCAGCAAGTTCACCTGTGGGTGGATGAGGCCAGGGAGCCCGCGCGAGCGCTCTATCGCCAATGTGGATTCGAGGAGCGTGAAATCGTTCCAGATTATTACGCCCCAGGCCGGACTGGCATCAAGATGGTCCTGATTGTGGACCGTAAGACGTGAGTTCAAAGGGACCTTGCGGTTCCTTTGACGTTCACTATCCCAGGGCTGAGGCGAGATGCAACCACTTTTCTCCGCGGGCTTCTTCAATCTAGGACCGCGGGATATGGCCCCTCTTTCATTAAGGTCTCCTTTATAGAGAGGAGCGGCAGTAACAGTGATACCCGCGAGCCTTGACAAGGTTAGGCAGGCGCCATGACTCCTTGGCGAGCAGAGGAGCATATGGCCATCCCTTGCTGAGGGCCTAGGGGCCCACCTGAACGTGAGAGAGCCTCGATCTGAGCTCCGACGCGTTCCCGTTCCCTCATTCTCGGCTGTGACCCCGCTACATACTTCACTGAAGTTGGGCATATCCAGGCATGGCTTATACCGCAGGGCTTGCCCTGAATGGCTCCTTGTCCCTTTGGAGAGACTACCAGGGAGCCGCACCTTGGACGATGATCAGTGGTGAGCGAGATCTCTCGGGCGTGCTAAGTCTCTCTCATCTGGACCGTTCTATCCATCTTCACTCATCTCCACGCCACGAATCCATTTCAACTTTCTGCCTTTCGAGGAACCTTGTTGGCTGTGATCGACTTTTCAATATTCGATATCGCTGTGCTAGTGGAGGTGCTCTTGAGAGCCACGGTCTCTGGGTTGGCTTTGGGACATTTCAACGCGCGAGCAATGGTGCTACACTTCCTCGTCGTTCTGGTGTTGGCTGCAGTCTCTCATGCTGCAGCACTAGCTGTCAACTATCCCATCAACTCCCAGCTGCCACCGGTTGCGCGAATCTCCCAACCTTTCCAATTCGCCTTTGCAGAGGCCACTTTTTCTCACGCTGATCCGGATACCAAATATTCACTACGGGGAGCCCCGTCATGGCTTCAACTTGATAGTGCAAGTCGCACTTTTTCGGGCATCCCAGATTCGCAAGATGGTGGCGCAAAGACATTCGAGCTCGTAGCGTCAAACGGAGTGGACGCAGTGAGTATGGAGGTCACGTTTGTCGTGACGTCCGACGCTGGACCGACCATCGGCACGTCTCTGCTATCTCAATTGCAGACCGTCGGCCCTGTTTCGTATCCAGCAACGCTTGATATGCTTCCCGGGCGCCCATTCTCCATTCAATTCGATGCAAGCACGTTCCACAACACTCACCCTTCCACGATCTATTACGGTACCTCGCCAAACAACGCTCCGCTGCCTTCGTGGATCAGATTTGACCCGGCGCTTCTGCGGTTCGCTGGGATCACGCCTGCCTTTCCAGGGTCTGGTCCTCAGGTGTTTCCATTTCAGCTGGTCGCTTCTGACGTGGCTGGATTCAGCGCAGTGAATCAGACCTTCGAGCTCTCCATCGGGCCCCATATTCTCGCCTTTAATGAGACAGTGCAAGCGTTCAATCTGACCCGGGGAGAATCATTCCGCAGTCCCGGCTACCAAAGTTTCATGACGCTCGACGGTTCGCCTGTCTCCCACGCAGACATCGTTGCGGTGGACGCTCAAGTCCCGGACTGGTTGAGTCTTGACAAACAATCCATCTCACTGATCGGTACGCCGCCCAAAGATGCAGTGAATCAGAACATCACCATCACCGTCACAGACAGCTATCATGACGAGGCCACACTTTTGGTCCGTCTAGAATTCTTGGACCTTTTCTTGGATACCATCTCAGGCTGCAGGGCTTTCATTGGACAAGACTTTTCATATGTCTTTAACCAATCAGTCCTGACCGAAAATTCGGTGCAACTTGACATCGACCTTGGCAATGACCTTTCGTGGCTTCATTACAACCCGGCGAATAAGACCATCTATGGACACGTGCCCTCTGAGATCCAGCCTGAAACACTTAGTCTTCACTTACAGGCATACCAAGGATCTGTCAAGAGCGAGCGCGATTTTCAGATTCAAGTTCTGGCGCCGGTTGCGTCTCCCTCGGGGACTGTTGGCACCGACTCCAACACCGCCAGTCCCTCTTCGCAAAAGGCGGGCATCATCGCCATCTCCGTTGTCATCCCGGTGGCTGTCATACTCAGCTCCATCATACTCTTCTGTTGCTGGCGTCGTCGAAGCAGGTCGACAACAACCGTCGAAGATGGGAAAGATCATAAGGAGGGTAAAGCTGCTCCTCTTCCCCCACCTCCTCGTCCTGCCCGCCCTACCCTTCCCAGCTGCGAGCCCAATGTGACAGAAACCCACCCGCAAAACGACCGTCCGGATGGTTGGGAGGAGAGTCCCATTTCGCCTGCCTCCGACCTGCCCAAGCTTGAACTCGGGCCTGCATGGAATGTGACTCCGTTCGACAACCCTGAGGAAAGTCTCATGTTCATTCCCGAACCCAGCCCGCCGCCTCGGTCGCCTAAGCGAAGTGCATTTGTACCTCTTCGCGACCCTCCGCCCGAGGAAGACAAGCCGGTCACCAAGTCTCCCGCCCGAAAGCCGAACCAGCGCCTGTCCTTCACAGCTAGTCCTGGAACGCGACGCCGAACCAGCACCCGTTCGCGTCGCGAGCCGCTCAAACCGATCCAAGCTCGAGCTCTGAAGCGGGAGTCGATGCAGTCATCCCGGTCAAAGCGGTTCTCCAGACGTTCCAGTGGAATTTCAACGGTTGCGGCAGGTCTGCCGGTGAGAATGAGCGGTGCCGGGCATGGTGCCGGTGGGTTTGGGCCACCCGGGCATGGTGTCGTGCGCATGTCGTGGCAAACCACCAAAGGGTCTTTTATGACCGAAGATGGCGCTGTGGGCCCCATTGTCCCGGCGTTCCCCCGATCTGCCTTGGGTGCTGGGCGGGCTCGGTATAGCATGGTCGAAAGCATTCCCGAAAAGTCCAAGCGGACCACCATTCGCCCTGTCGATCGTGAGGAATCGCCCATCTCCGAGGCCGACTCCCTCGAAGCATTTGTCCACAGCCGAGCCAAACACCGCAACTCGTCCAACCCGCTGTTCTCCGCCCAGATCAGCCGCCGGCCCTCTTCCGCGCTTCGAGCCCTCGATCGAGCTCGCAGCCAACGCAGCCGTGCGGATACTGTCTCCGTCTCGACGTTCAGTGATGAGTACCGCCAAAGCATCCGAGGCCGGCCCTATTCCACCGCCATGTCCGCGTCCGAGTATGGGGATGACAATCGGATATCCCAATACCAGCCATTCCATTACTCCACCGGTCTCTTCCCGCTTGCCGAGGGTGTCGGACACAGTCAGAGTCAACTGACTTTGGCGCAAGACTACCGGGGTGCCATCTCACCACTTCCTCGATTCTGGAGTGAAAACAGTCTCAGCAGTGCTCGCCATCTGGAATCCGACGGTCATCCGAAAGAACCGTCGGTGCCGCGCGTGAATCTGGCTTCCACTGTCATCGCCAGTTCCTCCATGATGTCTGATCTGGCCGAGCATCTGTCCCGCAAAGCATCTCCCGGAACGACTGCCCCTGCTTCTGGACTCGAGCCCCCGGCCATGAACGCCGAAAGCTCTCGCGGATTACCGATTGCCAGCAGTGGTGAGCTGGCCTTTGTTTGATCCCCCTCGGCCAGCTCTGGGAGTTGGCCCGGGCTCTTTGCTTTGCTTTTGCTTTGAATGCCTTCCTTCATCTGCGTGGCGCGGCGTGGTGTGGCGAAATTTGTGTTGACATCATGCCTTCTTTTTATTCCCCTTGTTTTTCTACCGTCTTGACTACGAAGTTCTGGGCATGGCGAGCGCGATGTGATATCCATTGGTTTTGTGATTGACTTTGGTCTCTGTAATAGTTGGCCATCCTATTTCTCAATAATTGTCTCCATAGTTTTAGATAGTTTCAAATATCAATCCATCAGTATATGCAAGATGCGGGTTCCTTGTTTTTTTTTTTGTCTTTTGCCCCAACGGAGAGTTTGCTCTCCGCACGCCAGATTCGTGATATTGGAGCAGACACGTTGACGCGGAGATTGAAAGGGCTCGCCTCTTTTGACCCTCTCCAGCGGCAACCGGCCGTGTCCCGGGTCCAATCTCCGAACACCACCGAGAGAGTCAGAGCGAGCGAGAAGGAGCATTTCTACTCCGTGCAAACCGCCCTGTGTCCTCGCGTGACGAGGGCGGTCCTTCCTGTTGGAGAATGGGTGCCATTGAAATTGCCCAAAGCGGCTGGTCCCATGACTTCATTCGTGCTTGGCGCGGAAGAGCTTTCAATCATTTTTCTTTCCCCTCGAGACCAAAGAGACGAACCCAAACCGCAAAACTCTGGGTGACGTTTGAACCACATAACAGAACGAAAGAATCGTTGCGCTTGCCCGTTCGTCACCTTGCACTTTTGCAGTCCACCCTGAATCTCGACATTGAAAAAAGATTGTCGACCGCGAGATTTCCAGGAGCATCAAAGAGCTGCCGTCGGGCGGGACCACAATTTCCCAGAGTTCATACCCCACCATCACCACCTCCAACAAACCACAGGATTCAAGCTCTGGTCGTCTTCTCAGAAGGAATCCTTTGATCTTGTCAATTCTGACACTATTTCACCCACCTCCCATACCTACACCATGAGTGCCCCCAACATGACCCGCAACATTTCATATGGCCGAGGAGGCGCCGGTAAGTCCAATTATCCCCGCGGTGAAATCTTTCTCAGTCTGTGGCGCGCGCGCGCGCCGCAAGTGCCGGCCCGGATTGCTGAGCTGAGTTGCGCTGACCCGCCGGACCTGGGAATTTCTCGTCGAGCAGGCAACATTGCACCGCAACAGCGACCCGCGACGCCCAAAGATCTGGTGACGCCGACGATCAAACAGGAGGTGTATACCACCGGTCGTGGAGGATCCGGAAATATGGTCCAGAATGATCCGCAACACCCTGAGCTCGCTCGCGAAAGCCAAGATGTCGAGTCGCCGCCATTACGCGCGGAGCAATTCCCCCACCACACGGGCCGAGGTATGGAGTCACCCTTTTGTACTATGCACACCTTCCTCTCAACATCTCTCACCATGGTTTCTTGCACCCTCAACTTGAAACACTCTTCTGGCCTTTTCTTTCTCTTCTCAGGTCAAATGAGTCGGCTGGGTGCAAAAGTTGCGGGATTGTTGATTCTAGACATCGCTGACGCCACGTTCTGCTGAACCGGAATTCATAGGTGGTGCAGCGAATGCCTACATCCCCACGCCCGAAGAGGAGCAGTCGGCGCGAAAGGAGGAAGCTGAGCTGGTGCGAGTGCGCACGCAATCTCGGGACCGTCTCAAGGAGATGGAACTCAAGCGACAGGAAGAACGTCGAGGATCGCCTTCATCCGCCTAGGTGCTTTGAACCGTATCATCCGGCCTGATCGGTAAATTGCTAGTGGATGGAGGTGAGGACGACGCTTCGACCCAGTATCCTTTTGATCTCCAACCAGTCAAGATTCAACGCAACGTTTTGGGCGACGCCGACTTTTGTATCACCTCCAAACTTGCTGTCGAGAAGGCAGACTGACCTTGATCTCGGACAGATCCCCACGGAGAGTTTGTTTGCGATGATGAGAAGACGCTGGGGTCTTTCTATGCTTTCGCAGTAAGCGGGGACCAAATGCTTGGCTATCTTATCGGTGGGCATTGGCAGCGGCACCCCTTCAATTTTTTTTTTCCTTTCTTTTCTTTTTCTGGCTTGAATTGTGGCCTCTTATCGTGCGATTTATTCCCTGTCCTCAACTCTCCTTATCCCTCACTCCTGGTTGGGCCTACTTTGCAACCCTGCACTATTCAAGGCTGCGTGACGCTGGATGCATGTGCTCATGACCGTGAATCAAAAGTCTAACGGGGTGGAGATTGGCTGGCGCACCGGGGAAGTCTTTTTTTTTCTTGTTTCTTTTGTTTTCTCTTTCTGGGAGGAATCAGGATGGATTGGATTCTAGGCGCTGGACTTTTTGGTCTCAAGTGGGTGTTTAGATGAAGACGGTATTTAATGTCTATTTGTTGCCTTGTTTATTTCCCCACGATGAGGGCTTTTCCTGTCGCTCGCTGCGTATCAGGGCACTGCCGCTGGGTGGGCAGTCCATCATAGAACGCACCCAACTCCCATCTCGCTGGCCAGGTGTAGGCGTTGCCTGGTTTCAATAAAACCCGGAGAAACCGTCATGACTCGTGAAACCCCAAATCCTGGATTGCGGGCTCAAAGCTCCCACTTTTGATCAATTGCTGGGGGACTACCGAGGCTCAAATGCGAACGTGAAAATGCAAGGGCGCGGATCAACGCGGTATGGCCTTAATCGCAGATATTTGGGCCGGTCATGGACCGTCCCAAGGAGGGCCTCGGCCTGCAAAGGCGCTTGCAGCCGTAGACCAGAGGTCGACGTTTGACGTCCAAAGTCCCCTCCGCCAGGGAATGGGTTCCACCACAACGTCGACCGATGAAAGACCAGCCGGGAAAGAATCGAAGAGATAAAGGGGAGGGGGGAAATACTTGCTGCCCAAAAAGAGAAGAGAAAAAAAAGGAAATAGGATAAAAGTTGGGACGATCAGGGTACAGTGCGCATTCTCATCTCTCGGGCCACACACACCCCGTCGCATCGATCGGCCAGCGCATCAGTTCATGCCACTCTGCATCAACCGAGTCGAGAATCTCATGGAGAATGCGCGTGCCCCAGTCTCTGATCCACCACAGATTATGCAGATGATGCAGAATCACGGCGTAATGGGCCAACACGATCAACGCAAACGGTTCCCGCTGCTGGACCAGATCGTCGAATCGCAGCGGCGTCTGGCATGGCCAGCAAAAGGCAAAATCTCTCGGCTCACTGCCGCTCATGAGCCGTTCCAGGGATAGATGTAATTGGCGAAGAGTCTGATCGTAGATGTCCTTTTCGTGGGCTGGATTCCGCTCCGCTTCCAGCGCATTGCGGTGTCGCAGCCCCAAAATGAGCAATTGTGATATATCCGGCATTCGGGGGCGGGAGTGATCGAGCGCGACGAGTGAGTGCAGGTCTCCCTCGGCCACGCGATCGACGACCTCCATCATGGTGTCCATGACCTGGCGGGTGAGATTGGAGACTTGGAGAAATTCATCCAGGGTCCGAGGTTGGGATTCTTCGGTGGCCGTAGGACCCGGGATCGGATCGATGAGGATGAGCCCGTGGGCAAAGATGTAGGCCAGGAGCACGGCGCATAGGGCAAATACGGCATTGCACTGCACCACGGTCAGGTTCTCCGTGGAGTCGAGCTGGATGCCGGCGAGAGCGAGGCGATAATGCTCGCGCGCTCTGACCAGGTAAGTCCTTCCATTTTGGGCGCACGCGGGTCGATCTCTGGCTAGTTGCAGGGCGGACAGGGCCAATAATCCATGTCGCAGGCTGGGAAACTGTAATGACAGTTGAGGGATGGTGATTTGCCATAGGGCTTCGGCAGCCTGATCCCGGGTCAGAGAGCGATAGGTGGTGGTGGACCAGTACATCATCAACTCCAGATCCTGGAAATCTAAGGATTCCTGCAACGTTCGAGGGATCGAGGTCTTCTCCGCCGAGGAAACCGCCGCTGGCTGATATGAGGGAGGCAGAAGCTCGGTCAGGGTTGGGGACGGTTTGGAAGCGGACACTGACATGTCGGACCGGACTGTGACCGAGTGCCCGCTGGAGACTGCCGACACCGCCAGAGGCGGCTTGGAGTCCATCGGTCCGAGATGAGCGTGTGCAAAGTATTGACTGAGCATCTTGCACGGCTGGAAGAATTGGGCTCCACGGTTGGGCGCTTTTTGCCTTGTCTTTGGCCGATCTTGACTCGCAGCGATGTGGGTGGAGCTCTTTGATCCTTCACCACAGCCGGCAAATCGAAGAACGGAAGGGATCAAACAAGATCAAAACCAAAATCCGACCCTCGACCTGCCCGGGAGATCTGTCTCGGTAGGACTACCCTTGCTACTCCTTCCCCAAGTCAAGGATTGCACCTGTCCACGACGTCGGGGGAGCACAGATGAGGGACGCTGGACAGAGAGGGGGTGGTGAGAGCCAGCAGCGTCGATGGAGAGATCTTTCAAATGAAGACCAGAGAGGGACGAATGAAAGAGGCAGAGAGAAAGAGAACACGGGTTTAGGAGAACATGAAAGCAGAAGGGAGCTAGGTGGGTTGGCTCAGTGCCGATGATTCCAGATCGACAGCCGAGAGCAGGAAAAGGAGGTGCAGCTGCAGATCGTTGGCGATGAGAACCGACTCCAGATGATCACCGTTCAAGGAATGGGATTGTCGATGGTTGATGAGCTTGGAGGTAGATCACGTTGGGCGCTGATTCGTCCTTGGGGGGGAAGGGAGACGAGGTGAGTAGATCGTGGAACCCGTCAACCCGTCAACGAGACCAACCCGACAGTCGATACGGGCCGCATGGAGGAATAAAGTCTGCAGTTCAAGGCAGCGTCGACGTCTCGACCATGAAAGTCGTTAAGATTGGAATCGAATGGATCGCACTGGATGCGCGGGGACGGGGAGGGAGGAGGTTTTCCCGACTCTCGAGGAAAGAGGAATTTGGCGGGATTTGAATCAAAAAGAAAAGGTATCCCGTCCTGCATGAAATTGGGACGAATAAAGTAAGACGGGAAAAACCACCAGAAAAAATATAGAAAAGAGAATATCGAGGATGATCATACGACGAGAAGGTGCCCAAGTGGTGTGGAGGTCTCGCTCTTCTTCACCATTTTTGAATCGAGGGTTCCATCGGGGTAGACTCGCTCGGGGACTCTGTCGATTGACCACGAAGGGAAAAAGAAGGAATTACTCATTCAAGCAGGAGGAGGAGAAGAAGAAGGGATGGATGACTTTGTACATAATATGTACGACAGGAGGATGTACGGATGGAGAGAGCCCGATAGGATAGAGAATTGGTCCTCTGTTCACGTGTGGACTTGTCCACAGACTCCCAGTTTGCGTTCCCTTCTTGCGTCTGCGGGATGCAGGTTGACGCCTCACCACCGTGAGAGGTGGGCAGGTCCATCCCCGACGTCCTGCGATCGGTGACGGCGATAGGAGGTGATCGGCATGAAAGCAAAGTGAAGGTGAACGAGGAGCAATTGAACATGGAGACACCGAGTCTGGAATCTGTCCCCCTGTCACGGTGCGATGATGTTCGATTTCCTATTTCTCCAAGAGCAAGGCCGATCTCCAGTGGATGAAAAAGTGGAGAAGGTCCCATACATAATTTGACGCCAAGGCTGAACAATCTAATGCAACGCAATGCATCAACTGGACTCGGCCCTAGAGTCCACTAGGTACGAGCTACTAACTCGGCACTGTACTCCTGCTCCTGAGTGGTACTCACTTGGTACGACTACAGACTCTGTACTGCAGAGTCACTAGACTCACGGCTCGACCGCTTTGGTCAGGTGTGCCGCAGGTGCATGCATGTATGAATGCAGTTAGAGGTGCGAGATTCATCTCGATCATCATCCAGTGATACAGTCATTTGTCCAAGTTTCCATACCTACGGTCGTGACGCTTTCCCCACCCCCACACAAGGGGTTCCTGGCGACTCCTGTCGAGCTTTTCCATCGCCAAATGACAATCGTGTTGGCCCTCATTCCATCTCGAGGGACTAGGGACCGAACCTCTGACCAAACAAAAGATCTCAAGGGAATAAAGACTCTCTTGTTTATGCGTCTCCTGTGAGCTTCACCTCTACTTTGGGGGAGGGGAGGGGGAGCCCTCCCAAGCCGAGTCAAAGCCGAAGCACTAAGACTCAAAAGGTGACCCCTCCGATCTCCTCTTTGGGTAAATGCAACCATCCGCAGACGGAGAGAGGACCCCAAATGACATAATGATCAACCCGTCCAGATGAGCCAATCAGCTTGCATTGCAGCAAGGTCGACCCGTTCGGGCCCCGTCAGGATGGATCCACTCAGAGACGGGACAGCGCTTATCCCGATTAGGGATCTTTCCAGATCAAGAACAGTCGACCTGGAATTTCACCCGGCCTGGGCGGTTCGAATCCTGCGGAGCCGTTGAGGGACCTGCTACTTGATCCTGAGGCCCTCGGAGTAATCAATACTGTCCGCGGTGATGCCATATCTCAATGAAGAACATGCATTTGCTATAGTACTCCAGTAGAATCACTCTTGGAATCTTCTGCTCAGCAGAACTATAGATCCCTCTGCTGCACTGTCGCGCCGAGGTACATGAACCCGATCAGCTCCGAGAGACCCATCCCCCCGACTCTCTCCCCCCGTCGTGATTCCGTCTGTCATTCTTTCTTACGTGCTCGGTACATACTCTTTATGGACGGGTTTACGATCGCGCTTGCGAATTTAGCGTGATCAGCTTGATACGTTTCATGGCGAATCTTCACGGATCTGATCCACTCGAGTCTCTGTGGTTTACCAAGACGGGTCTCTCTATCCGACACGTCCCTGATCACTAATCTCGCAAGCCACCCGACGATATATCCACAAGGTATACAATGGATGTCCCTGCCATTGAAAGCACATCACCTGTGCTCCTCAATGTTGTTGTAAATTCATCTAGACAACGTGTATACAACTGTACACTGTACCAGGTGTACAGTTGTCTGCATGCTCGCGCGAGCAGGGCTCTTCCAAAGGAACAGCATGGGCTTGGCGCGTTGATTTCCCCCGGCGAATAGTGGAGCGGGATGAGAGAGATATGCAGGACTCGCAGTATCCGAGTGTCATGTGTATATTTGACACTCTGGTACCTGGGTAGGCAGACATCATCCACTCGGACTAGCATGGGTTAGGTCGTAGCCCTTGATCGTATCATACTATTTCATGGCAACCAACAAAAATCAACAGGAGTTTGCCTCCGCCTAGATAGGTATGGACGAGATCGAGATTTAAGGAGCATAGGGTCCCCCGTTCCGCCTACTGTAGTCTACCCCTATGTGGACAGCCCTGTCGTCTTAACGGGGTCTCCGGTACTATAGCTGGCTGACTCAGCCTGAGGATACATGTGGTATACTTCTCTATATTGATGAACTCTCTAGGTACACGGCTATACACACCCGGCATACTGTAGTGTATCTCAAAGACAGTCGACTTTGGAGAACGACATGGATTCTCATCGGAACCTGAAGTTCCATACCGCAGGTTGAACGGTGACCTCAATCCCACGCGGCAGCCAGCAGCGGTGCGGATTACCCAGCCCAAGACTCGAAAGACTCGGCGGGCGGCACTCGCAGGCGATGCGTTTTCCTATTGTGGATAGACGTGGGCTGTGTTGTTTTCCATTCATGTGGGACTGGTGGGAGTGGCATACTCCAGTCATGCACAAGGGAATCCACAATTCACTGGTAATACAGTGGTGCTTTCCAGGATATACTCCAGTAGTATCTAGTAGATAGTATATACTGGGATAAAACAGTAGCATACATCAGTACTGAACCACATACTCGACATGTATCGGGGGCCCGGCTTTGTCTGAATACAAGTGGACGATAGGTCGGTGCAACACGCAGCACTACGTACGCGAGATCTTTCGGGTAGCATGTGAAAAAAAAAACGAATCTCTTCCATTATATTAACTCGGATGAGAGGTCAATACTATGTTGAAGCCTCGATTAGCTTGATTCGTAAAAGTGCCTTTGCTTCTAGTTTCACCAATAATGAAATAAATATAGACTTACCAAACAAAAAACAAACATTTCCAAGCCTCTGAATGACCGACGGCAGCCCATCTGCAGTGAGTGGTGAAAGTAGGTGCGGTGACTGGGTTACGGGCTGTCTCGCCTTGGACTCAGTCAACTATTTGCCAGGACATGAAATAAAAGTACCGTGTCTGATGATACACATTTATTGGTTCGTATGATTCGGTAGGATTGTTCAAGCAGAGCCTGGATTATGATCATCAATTGGGATTCTGGATGACCTCTCTACGGAGATATACCGGTGAACAAGACTAGGTGGAGATGAATACTTAGGATGCAAATGGATACCCCGGGCGTAATTCTACTGGAGCCTCGTCAGGCTAAGTAGAATGGAATGCATTCGCCCGTTCAGGACAAGTCCCCCCTCTCCCTCTCTCTCGCCCCCCAAATATCTCAAAGTCAAAAAGAAAAACGGTGGAATCATAAAACAGCCCTGGTCAACACTCCGAGCAGATTCTCACTCTTGAAAAAGAATATCCGCACCCGCCAAAGCCGCCAACGCAAAATGACTACCCAGCGTCGGTCGTGCGCGAAAGACAAATTCCTGTCCCGCCACAAAACCATCACCGTCCTGAACCCAATATCGATCTGAGAAGGGGCCGAGTTAAGCCCGTTGGCCATGTAGTCTCGCAGGTCGCCGATGAGCATCTTGCGAGTCGGCCCGCCGACGGTGGCAGCTACAAACGACTGCCAATTCGTCTGACCCCAGCCAATGGCGCCGTCGAGAGGCACGCCGGCTTGCTGGCGGACGGTCGGATAGAATTGAGCAGTGGCATCGTAGACGTCCTGGGGGAATAGGTCGAGATTGAAGAGAAGATCCGCGTAGTGATTATACATGAGAAACCACGGATCTGTCCCGTACTGAATCAGAAAGTGAGTGCCGTTTGCATCGGTTCCCAGACGATCAGTCCAAATCTGTTTTGCAAAGTCTTTGCCTGCAGTGGTGTAGTTGCTCTGCCCCGATAGAGCGCCGTATGTTGCCAGACCCACGGCGGCCTTGACGGCCAGATTCGTCTGGTTGGCCAGCTCGCCGAGTGCGTCATTCAAGGACAGCTGGGAGGACGGGTAGAGTCCATTTTCAAACAGATAGTCAGCGTACTGTTTGAGTTGAGCGGAATAAGTGTCAGCCAGATCGGTATTCCCCGTGGCAATTTGATAGGCATAGGTCAGAAGAACCATGTTGCCGCTCTCTTCAATAGGCATCTCTTCTCCATCAGACGGATGGCCCGTCGCGTTGGGGTAATTGGCACCAAGTTCATGCACCGCATAAGACTTGGTATATGCGCTGGAACCCATGTAGTCAAATACGGGCGTGAGGAGAAGCTTGATGAACTCGGGGCTCAGTACGTAAAAGATGGGGAACGTCGCGTAAATAACGTCAACCGTGTTGATGTTTCCGTCGCTCGATATTTCCTTGATGAAGGCACGGGCCTTGCCGGTGTCCAAAGAGTCATTGGGAATCGTCATCTCGATACCACCATAGACCTGTCGCACTGACAAAGCCAGGATATCCGAGTAATCGTTGCTCCCATAACTGTAAGCACCCGTATCTTGAATCAGTTGGTCAAACTGCACAGACTCAGCATTGGCCCCCTCGTAATCATCCAAGAAGTAGGAGACAGCATCCACTGTTTCAGGATACATCGCACGATAATAGCCCGTCTGCGTTTGTCCAAGAAAATCAATCGACTCTTTCCGTACATGGCCAATGGCAAAGGTCACCGCCGATACGTCGGCGGTGGTCCCCAAGTCATGCGCGAAGGCCACCACACCCGTTGAGCTCCACTCGGCATGCTGGTTGTTCAAGTTTCCTCCATGGATGAATGACTCGCGAGTGCTGAGAGACGGACCGGATGCGGTGGAAAGCAACGAGGAGTTAGATGGACGAGAGGCATATACAGCACTGCCCCACAGGGCCTGTCCATGGTCATTCTCAGAGAACGTGGCCGTGTCAACTGCCTCAATCTCAAAGACACTCGTAGATCCGCTGGTTGAAAAGTTCCAGCTGGCGTGACCGGGTTGTCCCGTCCAGCTGGCATCGATATCGGAGTAGATCTGCACAGAGCGCGGGTCCCCAGCCGCGAGGGTCACTGTCAGGTAGGAAAAAGGCAGTGACTGTCGCAGATGGTTCTTGGGTGATACAGGGGAAAAGAAGTCAAGAGTGAAGTCGCGCGAGCCTGCCGTCACGGTGAAGGTCGTGTGTGAAGACGTATAGGTCGCCTGCGTGACAATGGCGGATTGCGTTCCGTTGGGCGGGAATGCCACGCCGAACAAGTTGTACGCGACATCGTCGACGCGGGCAATGACCGACCATATCAATTTATTGCCGTCCCAGAATTGCGCATTGTGCGAGGAAAGCGATGCGACATCATTGCCGGGAATCCATGCTGTTGGTAGCCTCACGTCAGCTTAGCTTTCTTATGGGCTTGGTCCTATTTCCTCAGGGGGACGAAGAGCAAGAAGATAATGACATCAATCTCATACCGGATAGATATGGGCTTCTCACAGCCAACGGATACGACGGAGGTTTCAAAGGAGTGTATGTGATTGCATCTGCCCCCGACGCAAAATAGGCGACCGCCACAACACAGGCTCTGATAGCGCGGTGCCACATCATGCTGAAAGATGGCACGACAGCGAGACACCTCAATGAGGAGAATCAATGGCGGCGATTTTATTGCAGATCCAAGGGAGCAACAGCCGGGGGGGAGGGCGCCATTCTTTGTTTTAAATCAAGGGATAGCCGGGGTTTTTTCTAAAATCCCTGGCATGCTGGCGTACCGGCCCGTCTATAGTGCAGCACTGGAAAATGCAGTATCTGGACGCAGACAAGCCAGCGATCGACACTGTCTGGATGCAGTTCACCCAAACCCCCTCTGTCTGAATACGCGATCGAGCCCTTGGAGGTGAAGAGCAAATGTGTGCTGCGTTGTTGCGGGTCCTAGCAAGACAGCAACGTGTGAGAGGAGTGCAGCCCTTTTCGGTGGTCATCGGGTGATACTTGGCGAATATGGCATAGCTGAAGGACCGAGCCCTGTTTGATTCATGTTGGAGATGCACTGGATGCAGACGAGGAACCAGTGACACTTTGATGATCGACGGGGCACGGCCTGCAGATCGTTCTTCGAAGCTCCCGTGGCGGATCAGTTCCGACATGGCCTTGCCTGAAATCATCAGTGGGAGGGCTGCAATTGTTTTGGAGATCATTTCCACCTCGTGCTGCACACGTGGCTCTCACACAGGCAGAAGATATTGCTGGTGAGTGGTAGTCAAAATACCCCACAAACATGAAGACATTTCGTCTGACCCCATCTGGTAATTGTTCCCAAAGCTGTCAAATACGTATTATAAGAGATGGCGTCTCGTGAGCAATTCTGTTCAATATCTGAGCAAGACAACTTGTTCTTGGAAGCAGTGGTGATCCTCTCGTCCATGGTCTCGTGGACGTATCACGCCACTGCACCACGGGCTCCATGCACGTGTTAGCGCAGGTCTTGTAGAAGTAATATACATGGCCCCGTGAGGACCCTTCGATCCTGCTTTCAGCAAGCGGGACAGACTTCGCCTGTGAAGGAGAGATGTAGCGTGCTCGAGCAACACTTTCGGTTGCACTGTCCGGCTTACTTTCAATGAACAATCGAGTGAGCAATGCAGTACGAGGAGCAAGCACCTCAACTCGGGCCTGATCCGTCACATGTTAAAGTCAAAGATGCTTCAGGCGGCATAAGCCCCTGCTCTAGATTGCTCACCCCGAAGCTGCCTCTTGAAGCTCGATAGTTTGGCCAGTCGGTAGTGGACCACTTACACGAATGCACTTTCTCGCCCATTTCTACCGCTGGTACGAGCCCGCCAAATCTGATATTCTTCGCCATATGCGTTTCCACTCGCCGACTGGGCGAGGCTCGACACGTCCAATCATGCGAGACCGACCGGATGAACGACGGGCGGGTATTCAAATTTAGGAGGCACGGGTTGACAGCTCACGGTTATGCAAGCGTAAAAGCCAAAAGCAATAGTCTCCGGTCAGTTCGTCCGGCCGGGATGTGGTTATTTGCGATATGCCGATGCGGTGAAGGCCCGCAACAAGCCCATTGGCGATGAGAGTCGCTGGTGAAACACTTGTTGGTACCGAACCCATATAGACGTACATAGCAGGAGTCGCTGCTTTACTAGGCAGTGTTTGGGAGGTGTGGACCGTCGAGAGCAGTGATGTACTGTATCACCTTGTTGAGCATTACTTGAGAATCCCATCTCAAATTGTCAAAGATCATGGCAGCGTTCCAGGCCGCCGATCTTCACACGGATTTCCTGAATGACTCGTTCCCTGGCACAGTCGAGGCTGACCGCGACGTCGGAGCTTTCCCAGGGGACTGGTTCCTGACAAGACACAGTGTGCGCCGGAAGGATTCCCCGGTACTGCAGGGTCTTCGTTTCAACAGGCGGAAAATCCCCGAGTCACGTCCAAACCTATGCTCCAAATCGTTCAGACTCGAGTCCTAGGCATTGATGATCGTAGCATACAGACGGATGGCGGTACTAAAAGGATGTGGCAGTCGATGTCTTTTTATTTTCTATGGATTCACCTGGTCTCTCCGGTCGAAACACTCCAACTTATCTACCGCGCCCGGTAGGATCCTTGCCCACGTCCCAACAGCCAACCTGCAGGGAAGCCCGCACCATTTGTGCGACTGACAGGTTCGCCTCACATGCTTCGCCTGCAGCCATGTAATACGTAGTACGTAGTACGTACACCATGAATATGGAAGTTGACGCGGTGAGGATGAGAGATTCCAGCACGAGAGAGTCTGTGGAGGTTGAAGGTTAAAGTGTTAAGAAAAAAAAACCGAAGAACCTGGACGACGCATAGATCAGAACCACGGTGCGAGGAACACGCGCCGAGGCTCGAATTGAATGCCAGCCATTGGCATTAACGGCTCAGGGTCAAGCAATAGATCCCATCAGACTCCTTGTTCACCGCTGACCCAAAATTTTGCTACAAAACGTCCACGTCCAAGTTTATCCCATCGCCCTTGTTCATTTTTCGGTTGCCACAGATTGTAAGAACGCCGACCGGCCTCGGATAGCCCTTCCATGCCCAAAACAAGTTGTTGAGATCGCTGGTCGCATCGAGACACCCTCGAAGGCACACAGCGGCCGGATTCGGCTTGTCAACCCTAACGACCGACCGTAACCAGGACAAGGACAGACTCCAGACCTACTGTGGTACCAACCCCCAGATATTGGAGAGAAGCGCCCAGACACCACCGAATCTTATGTGCTCAGCCGCGAATCCGGCTGTTCTCCAATGAGCATTTGTAGATCGTCGGTGCAAGGACCTCTGCCTCCGCCGCAGACAGAAGACCCGACTCGACGGGAGACGAACTTCCGCAAACGGTCTCCTCGTCCATCATCTCACCCCCTAAAGCGTCCATCCCGACTACGCACCAGAATACCACATCACCACCCTCCGAACCGGAACTTGTTGTCTGCGAGGAAACACCATGTGACTCTATGTGACTGTGTTCTCTCGCCAGATTTCAGCACGACCACCGTGACTCTGCCTCTCATCAAGCGACGCCTGGAGCCATCCGAATGCATGAAGGCGGAGCCTCCTTGGAGGACATGAGACGATCCTCATTCGTCCAAGCGAGAACCCGACAGACCGGATCGAGGTTCCTGCGCCGGCAGCGCGGATCTTTCTTCTCTTCGTCGTCCGGGGCGATTCTCTGATTTGTCGAGGAGAGGAGTTGGGAACCTCTGACAGCTTCTGCGAGACGAGCAGAAAGAGGGGGGGGGGAAGGAGGATTCTGGTAGGCCACCTTGGTCGATGGGGTTGATGGGACACTTGCAGAAAGGCAAAGATGCAGGAGATGGACAACAGTGCACAGAGGGAAAAAACACAGCCGGTTCAGAGTCATCGGACCAGACCTGTCGCCCCGACGGGGTCTGCTTCAAATGTATGCAATCCGATCGGATAGGAGATGAGAAAGGAATCCCGAAACAGAGCAAGAAGAAGGACGCGCCGACATCTCCTGTCCTGAATCTCTTTTTTTTTTTTGATCTTTTTCTTTTCTTTTTTCCCTTTTTCTGGGGGTAGGCTTTCTTTTTCGTCATTTTTGATGAGCTTTCCCTTTCGGTCGTTCCTTTTCGGTCCTCGAGAACGTCACCTTCTACTCCCACTTCTTTCCCCCACTCCGCTCTCTTACCTTTCGTACTTTCCTCCCGACTCGCTGTTCGACCGTCTTGTTGGGCAGTCGTGGAAACTACTTGGGCTTTTTTTTTCTTATCATCAGCACTATTCTTCCTGTTCAATCCGTTATTCACATTCAGGTCGTTCCAGAGCAGTCGAGTAAGTCGTCCAGCTCTCTTCCCCTCCCCAAACGACTAGTGTCGGACCATAATCTCTGGGCCAGTGACCCGTGGATATCCAGCCCATCTCCCGCATCCTGCCAACTGATCATGGCTCGCACCACCAGCGGGTTGCGACCGGCGGGGCCATCCTTCGAATTTGCTTCATACTGATTCAGAGCTTCCAGGCGTTGTGCAGTTGGAGAGATCGTCGATTCCCCAAACATCCCAACATCCTGCTCCTCCTGAGATTCTCCTGACTCGGCCTTTGCGCCCGCGCCAACTCCACCTGGAGTTCCTCTTCCTCTTCCTCTCCGCCTCGTCCCTCCACGATTCGACTCGACCAGCTCAACCGCCCTCTTCCCGTACCGACAGCGCGGTTCTCGGTTCACCAGTCGCCACTCCCGTGCTTCTTTCCGCTGGTTTGGCCTGGGGCACCGACCGTCACTCTCGATCGAATTTTCACTTGGTCGCCCTGAAATCTCGCGATCGGGATCGTCATCGCGTCCCCTTCTCCTCTCTATTGACCAACCCCCTCTCGCGACCATCTTCAATCCCGCCCGGCTGAGTTGCAGCTCGCCGATTCCCCTTCCGTCCAGTCAGTCAGTACCTAGTGTGGGTGAAACTATCCCACTTGAAGCACGCGATCCTTCGTCTTCGTTCGCGCGCTAAATAAGACCACTCGCGTCCGCTTTAGCTCCCGCCTGGAGTCAATGCTTCAACTGTGACGTCGAGATTCCGCGGGGTCGCATGTCACACTATCAAATCCAACTCCCCCCCGCCGCCGTGTTCATCCACACTCCGATTTTCGTTTTAGTCAATCCCATCCATTTTCCAGATTGTCGCGTCTAAGCTGAAGCGACCCATCCGCCGATTCTCGACTTGCTTGTCCATCGTCCTCGGTTTCTCCTTGCTCGCGAACCATGTATGCTATCGAGCAAGAAAGGGCTCATCCGGTGCCCCCGCCACCGCCGCCGCTCTCCATGGACCGGATGCCTGGTCCTCCGGCCGCGTACCCAACGCCAGGGACAGGTCCCATGCGATCGACCGACCATCTCGCGCCCGTTTCGACGTGCCACGAAGGTCGGATCTGGTCCCTCCAGGTCGTTCAACAACCTATCCGGGCGCGCATGTGTGGCTTTGGTGACAAAGTGCGTGTCTTGGTCTCAATGTGTTGGCAGGGACCGACTTCCTGACTGACCATGTTCTCTCTGCTCGCTAGGACCGAAGACCTATCACCCCGCCACCTTGTATCCGATTGATCGTGCGAGACGAACACACAGAGAAGGAGATTGATATCAAGTAGGCCCGCCCCGTTGTCTCTGCTGGCTGGTTTCCCCCCCCCCTGTGCTGCTGTCTGACCTTCGCGCTTGCTTGATATAGCGAAATCGACACATCTTTCTACGTCCTGACGGTGGACCTATGGAACGCCGACGGTACGAATGAAGTGAACCTTGTGAAGCACTCAGCCACCTCCCCTTCTATCTCCACGGCCATGTCCTCCTCGTATCCGCCGCCCCCTCAGAACATGTCGCCAACCTACCCCGCCTATGGCCAGAATGCCTATGGGCAGCCCGTGGGGTACCCGCCGATGAACAACTATTATGGCCAACAGCAGATGTATCAGAATCCCTACGGGCAGACGGTGGGGTACCCACCCTATGGCTATCCGCAAGGAGGCCAGATGCCCGCGGCCATGTCTCCGGTGCCTCCCATGTCCGGCGGTCAGGGGGGCATGTTCACCCGGAATTTGATTGGCAGTCTGAGCGCCAGCGCTTTCCGGTTGACCGACCCCGACAACAAGATCGGCGTTTGGTTCATTCTCCAGGATTTGAGTGTGCGAACAGAAGGCACTTTTCGGTATGTTCGGACCTGAAGAGTCCCTGCTCTGTGCAAGTCAGCGCGATGCGTGTGTCCAGATGGCTAATTGTTCTTTCTCCCACAGCCTGAAAATGAGTTTCGTCAACGTCGGCACACAATCCCCCGAGAGCGCCAACGGTGCGCCAGTGATCAACCATGGGTCTGCCCCCATTTTGGCCTCCGTCTTCAGTGAACCGTTCCAGGTCTTCTCCGCCAAGAAGTTCCCCGGTGTCATTGAAAGCACTCAATTGAGCAAATGTTTTGCCCTGCAAGGCATCAAAATTCCTATCCGCAAGGATGGAGTCAAGGGCCCCCGTGGCCGGGGTGGAGATGGAGATGACGACGATGGTGACGATTTCTAAGCTGAGAACATGTATCCGTGCCTTGGGGAGGAACGTGGTGATTGAGAAGACGAGGAAGAATGGCAGGGGAGGAGCGTTCCCTAGGCGGACCAACCTACTCAGCCGATGCGAGTCCTTGCGGCTCGAAGAGTGGACAGAAGGCGTTATGCGAGAGGCCCCTTTATCTCCTAGGGGAGTCAAGGCACATGGCTCGCACGCATGTTGGTGTGACGATTGACGGTGTCATGGGTACATGTTCGATTTCCACTATTATTATTTTTTTGGTTTCCTTTGCTCTTGTTTGGCGGATTTTGAAAGACTTCAGGTGGTGGGTCAAAACGGACGGCGTGGTGGCTTACGATCAGGTGTTTTCGGTGGCCTGCTGGTCTTTTTTTTTCTTTCATTGTTGCTCGAGGGTGTTTTAATCTTGCCTTTTTTCCCCCTTTCCTTCTTTTGCTCCCCTTCTCTATAAATCTTGTCCGGTTTGCTTGCTACACGGATCGGCGCAGGAGTTGCAACTGTTTTGGGGGAACCTTGTTTGATCTTCCAGTTTGTGGTCTTTCTTTTTGTTTCTATTGAGGGCCACGCACATTTATATACCACGGAGGCGCGAACTCCTGCTCGTATATACTCCCTGCTAATCAGGATATTCTTACCATTGTCTGTTTCTTTCCCCCTGTCCTTGTCTCTTTTGGTCGTAAAATAATTCTAGATGCCCAGCTATCGACATACATGCCTGGGGGAGTATATGGAATTTTTCGAGCTCAAGATTACTCATGGTAGAGTCGAAATAGGCATCAACTGGATGCCGGCCATGAAAAATCGCAACTACAAGTCTCAGGGGCTTGCAGTTCCAAACCACGAAATAAATTGGACTTTTGAAGAAATCACAGAATCCCCGCAGCGCTTGGGTAAGTCTATGTATCCTTTGGTCGAGGCACACTGGTATGTAGAGCTCAAAGACTCCAAGCTTGCGATTTCTATTAGTAGCACTTTGTTTGGAACCTCGGCCATTCTACGTGACTCTCGTCTATCTAGACTGCTTTACATAAAATCAGCATCATTCACAGTTGCAACCAACGTTGGTATGTACACCTTCAATTCTCAAAGTTAAAGGCTGGTTCGAACTGGGAGAAGCTGGAGATTTCTTGCTTTCAAACGCTATGGGCAAGGAGCTCTCCGTTGCTTTTATTTGTATGCTGTAGGACTATAATTTTGGAGGTTTTCCCAAGTGATTCAGTCTGAAAGGCGGTCTTGTGAGAAATGTTAGATTCGTCTCTCTATAATATAATGTGTATTTCTATTATAAATCACAGGAGTTCCTAAATTCCAAAGCCCCAGAATACTACGGTAGTCAACGAGTGAATCTTCTAGCTTTTGAGGACAAAAGAACGGCACCAAATCGAGTCTAATTATCGTTCACATCGGGAGAGACTGTCTATCGTTGTGGACTGGAATTGTGCGGACTTTCAGCGACAGACAGTTGGTTTGAAGGGTAGCAGAATCACACTTTAATGATCCTCGTCGGGCAGAAGTCGCGTTACGGTACCTTCCTTCCATTGGCATTCATCGTCCGCAATCAATGTTGATTCCAGACGTTGCAATGTATTCGAGTCCTTAGATCCCTCTCAGGACTGAAGTAGCCTTGTCTTTCGGGAAAAAAATTGTCTTGGGTATCAATCATAGCAAATAAGGTGGAAACGCCGATAACAGATGCTGAGTTTATCAACTGTATCTCTACCTTACGGTACGATCAAGGTGAAAGATGCACAGCACGGACTCAAGTCACAGGGATTCAATTGATTTCTCACGGCATCTTCTTCTCCCACTTCTCAGGAGACTACCTTAGATTGAGGCAACCTCCTAGTAAGAAAGGCCTGCATGGGATGAGATTTCTGTACATGTTTCCATGCTTCCATGCAGCCCTTGTAGAAAAACTAAGCGCCGAGACTGCAGTGTTTATTGGTCCAACTAGCGGAGTTTCCGCGATGAAAATCCAGCAATTGGGGCCGGAGTGCATTGAGATAGTTCAGTCAGAGCTCACACCTAGTAGCTCTGTGGAATTTCCTCTAGAGCAGGTTTGGCAGATTGATATGGAGAGATCGGATGTGAACAGTCGATAAAGAAGGAAATTCCGTGGCGTATTGCTCTATTCAATGTTCACGAAACAGATGTCAGTGATACTTGGAAAATAATCGCCAGAGCGCTCAAACAACCTCTTTGATCCATCCAATGACTGAGACACATCAAGCCAGTTGACTGGGTACATGTCTTTTTCCGCATGAAATATATCCAGTCGAGGGATTATAAGATTTCCAGCGTATGTGGGTAACAGGTACACAGCACTTACTGTCACATAGTGACGAGACTTGTCAAAAATGATAGCAAAGTGATGGTTCATAGAACCCATCATTTACTTTGATTCAAAGGTGAGGTTTGTGGTCGCCAGGTCTACCTTGCCAGTGGACACGTGCGTGTTGTTTGGGCGAGACCAGCATATTTAATTATGGTCCCTCGTAATTTGAAGTAAAAACCTGCAAGCTCCTGGTCTTGGCAGGATGCAATATGTGAGTGGCTCTTCCCGTCGTTTTGAACCGCCATCTCCAAACCACTTTCATTCAAGTAGAGAAGCAGCTTAACTTTTTCCCCGGGGAATTTCCCCCTTCTCGAGATTGCAGATTCGAACAGTTGCCCTGAGGAGTCTTGTTACAAGTGTAACAGCATGTACCTGAATTTCACCTTGGTCCTTAGCACCCACAATTCCTGCTTCCCCAGCTATAACCCTAGATTATGTTCCATTCCATTGACCCGTCAACGGTCTCTATGTTTCCTTGGCCTGGAGAAGTTGTGGACATCCGGCAACGGACGACAGCGCTGTCAAAGCACGGGGACCAGAACGGGTTGATAGACAACCTGCTATATCTATGTGTTGCGCACAAAACCGAATGAGTAAAATGCATCATCCAAAGAGCCTTGATGAGAGATCTCTATTTTGCAGGTAATTGTGCCAATCCCGGAAAATTTTTGGTGTGAGACATTGTTGAAAGGCTTACACTTGACCTGGAAGGCTCTCAGGGGATGCCTCTGGACGCTAACCGTGCCGCTAAAATAAACAATCTTGGTCATCTCGAACAAACTCCAAGGCTCATATATGTACTGAGACTGATCAACGGGCATACAGTCAGTACTCAGTCTACCTCAATGAAGCTTCCAATTCATTTGTCCACCAATAGATGAGTGTCGAGCCCCATCAAATATTTCAGCAGAGAATTGGCGCAACGGCGTCATGTACCTCATCTTCGTACATGTAGCTACTAAGGTAGGTGGAAACATGAATAATCCACAAATCCTGCACTATCCCTCCAGAACAATTTGAAACCGAGAGGCATTCTCTCCTCAACTCGGAGACGAGTCGTGCAAATTAAATTAGTCCGTCTTGGGACGACCGAGCATGAGAGGCGTATGCATGTTTCACACTCCCAGTGGGGGGTGGGGGGTGGGGGAAGAAGACACGTACGGATATGAAGAAGGCTCTTCAACCTTCTATGAGCACACACCTCTGTCATCACGTTCCGTCGGGCTGGACGAAAAGAATACGGACAGGCAGGAGTGGGCGTTGAGACATACAGTAGCTCCTTTCGAGGGGGCACAAGGAAGCGGGAATCGATGTGTTGAGTGTCTTGGCAGGTGCTGCAAAGTCTCTGACAGGTTTTATCCGAGCGTTGTCAACGAGTTGTGTGGAAATGTGTTCTCATCACCTTGATGGCATACGAAGGTTCACTCGAATTTTATTCAGGCTTCTTTGAGGACAATGTCGTTCATGAAGTGGAAAGCGATGCAAGATAGGTACTGTGTGAAATTTGTCCGAGTCTGTGAAGTAAGTGAGTAGGGACTTTCCAGGCAAAAAAAAAAAACAACCCCGAACAGAGAGCAAGACTGCTTCAATGCTCAGGCGAATGTTTGGTAATTTCTTTGCACTTTTGTTTTCCAAGTTGAAAGTGTCTTACTTTGGTGTCACGAATAGCAGAGTGCGGGTGCAGCTATTTTAAAGTCTATATTTGAGTTTTGCTCGACTGAGTCAAGGGGAGCTCTTGTTGATGTGCGAGTGGCCACAGCATTGACAGGGTAGCAAGTTGCCAACAGCTTAATCCCTGCTAGCGCCGAGCATAGAGAGAGAGGGAGAGAGAGAAATTCGGTGCCTGACATCAACAGGCACACATCTCAGTCTCCAAGGCATCAATTGTCATCGGTTGGTCATGTCTGACTTATATGCTACGTACCACGCACGGTGCATATGTACGCGAGATCAATCTTGCACAAAGCCTACATGACAATTGAGAATCCCCGAGGATGCTAAATTCGGTGGCAACGAGCGAGCCGGCGCTCTACAGTGTTGTGAGACCCTACTGGAAACTTGTTCCTATTCTTGTACGGTCGGAGGTGACTCTGGTGACATGATTTGACAAGCGGAAGAGCGTATGACCTCGCATGAAGGATGGAGGAGACTGAGACATGTTCTACTTCTCGATTTGTCCATGATGGAGTACGCTATGAAGGTAGAAGAGAGTCGAACGATGGCAAGCAGCGTTGCCGTTGAAGCCGATCGAAGGTGATAATTCCGATCTGCACCATGAGATACTCGAAACGCATGACGCGGTGGAGCAAGTGTATCAGGCCGAGTGGAGTACCGCAGCCGCAGAAACAGCGGCACGTAGAAGCAGCACAGAGAAGCAGCCAGCCCTCGGGAGTGGTAAGAAGTGGTGAGGATCGCTATGAAATTGTGAATACATGTCGGGACTACACGTTGCACCACCTCGGTTGCAATCGAGGGCAACGATGAGAGCGTAGCCGAGTGGCAGACATGGTCTACTTGCTCGGACGGGCATGTTGCATCAGAGATCAGAATAATACAGACTATGCAGGAAATTCCGTTTCTCTCTCTCGCCTTGTCCACACGGTCAACTGAGACCTGGCGGGGGCTTTGGGTGTTGCAAAGTCCCACGCATGCGAGTCGGCAAGACAACTGACTCGGAGCCGGCCAACTTTAATTGCGATTATGGCATCATCGCCGGTGGAGTACCGTTGTGAGTACCTAATAATAATCATCATGGACTGCGGCATTATACTCGTATTCCCCTACTACACGCAGTAGTCAGTACTGTAGTAGCACCTAAAGTACCATCAGTAGGGTACCTACCCTTGCCTACTGCCAGTTGATCTAACCGAGCGACCAGTCACAAGTGATATCTGCAACCCCGGGTTGCCCGTCCTGATGCAACTCACCAATATCCACACACAGAACAGCCACCCTCGGTCCATCAACCATGGTTGCAAGATCGATCATCGCAGATCCCGGGAGAATAATAGAGCCGGGATAATTATTGATGGGGGGATGATTCCAGCACAGATTGAGCTTCTCCTTGGAGCTGATCATCGCCTGGCACGACTCCACCGGTTCGTGGGCCGGAGAGTGAAGAATAGGAGAATTCTCACCACCCAGGAGACGCTCGGTTCTGTCGGCAGGACATCGACTCCCCTCATCACAATCGGGGACGGTGGCGGTTTACACAAGGAATTCGATTTTTTTGCGTGTCGCATCCCCTCGGTGCCAAGAGAATCACCGCTGCCATGAGGATAATGCCGAAAGGGAATCTCGTCATGCCCCCCCGTCGGCTCAATGGACAGGAGAGCACCGGTTCTGGCAACTGAGACATGAACAATTGGGACACATCCGGTTTAGTCCCAGTCGGGCGCGTGGGAGTGCAGATCCCCACAGCATCGTGGCTTGTGCCGGTGGAGACAGACTATCAACTCGTTCATTCTGAGGAAGTTGCGCCTCTACCCGTTCGAACCCTTTTCGGAGGGTTTTGTCATACTCGCAATGTCTCTCTCTCTCTCTCTTTCCAGGCAGAATGCGTCATTCCATTGAGAGGTGCAATGCTGGTGTGGGTAGCTTGGGGGAGAATTCCGGGGTTGAATGTCTACAACCATATTCTTGTCTGGTTTCTTTGCAGGCTGCCGGTTCTATGGTGTCGTAGGTTCTTCTCCAGAAGAACTTGATGGCCTATTGATGTAGCCCGCAATGTCTTAGGTCAACAAGTGTCCAAAATGCATAGAGTGAGAGTATGCCGTCAAATTAGCCCCCGCTATCCCCATTCCATAGGATATTTGATTGATGATCACTCGGGAACCTGGATAACTATGCATTGTCAGGGGTTTTTTTTGATCCAGTCATGTCTTGCCATCAAAATACGGTCTTTTATTTTATTTTATTTTTCGGGGGGTTTTCAAATTCCCAGCCAGTCAATGTTTTCCCTCAGGCAGAGATTTGATGATTGTGAAAGGAGCATTTTCCCAGACTTGGGGTGGCAGGAATATTCTCTCCATGGGGTTTAACGTTGCATCATAGTCCAGCGGCGCCGTGACTTCACCCAAGAACCACGAATATCTCATGTCTCACACGGGTCTTTTTCCCCCAACAATGTCGCCACTCCCGTCGGCAACTCCGCGGGACCGGCACGGGTAAATGTGGATTACAGGAAGAATCATCATTCATGATTCATCCAGCGATACCTCATCAGTCCACCATCACCTCATTCATGGTTGGAGATGAGTTGTCAAACTGTCTTAGGGTCAACTCCACTGGCAAGTTCCTCAGAGCCCCATATTCTATTCTGAGAAACGGGCAGATACGACCCTGTCCCGGGGCCGCCAGTCACGGGATTCGGTTCCAGGATATCCACAGACTCCATTGCGGAGACGCACTTGCGAGACATGGACCTTTGATGATCCTCGGATGATCAGGACTTGTCTATCACCAGAGTCTCTCAACTTCATCATGTCGTGGCCCTCCAGCCAAGGTATAAAAGGGACTGGCATTCCCTTCCCAGGATACTCTTGAAATATCATCATCACAACATTCCTCACAAAAGCCAATCTACTTCCATCACTCTTCAATCTAATCCCTCACCATCCTCTCCAACCTAACCCACTTCTCAACCCGTTGATTCAACATGAAGACCTTCATTGCTTCCCTCGCCCTCCCTCTGCTGGCCGCCGCTGCGCCCACCAGCCAGGCCCCGGCCGCCAACCCATCCTTTGGCGTGGTCGCCATCCGCTCCGGCTCCGGCATCCAGTATGCCTCCTTGAACGCTGCCGGCCAGAAGTTCTACCTCGGTGGCACCACCACCTCCTACTGCCCCAGTGAGACTGTCCAGAACTGCCCTCCCGGCGACCAGACCATCATCGCTCCCGGTGGCAACGCCCTGGACGTCGAAGTCCCCGGCGGCCAGCAGATCTACGTCGATCCCACTGGTGCCGTGAGCTTCACCCAGGCCCACTCCGCCGCCATGCCCCAGGGCTCCATCGTCGGTGAATTCGCCTACGAGACCGAGGGCGATGCCGCTCACTGGACCTTCAAGGGTGACGGTCTCCTGGCCTGCCCGACCACCGACAACCGCTACCAGGTCTTTGCCCCCATTGAGAACCTGAAGGTTCCCTCGGGCAACAAGGACGACTGCCTGGGCTTCTCGGCCCGTGCTTTCACTTACTCCGGTAGCACCCCTGCCTGGCAGTACATCTAAGCCAGAAGGCAGAGTCGCCAAGGCTTGAGGGAGGAAACACTATCTTGCTCTCCCTCTCATGAGATCTGAAAGGATACAGCCTGGCTCGCACTGCTTTGTGGATTAAGAATATTTGCATGAGCGTTTGACTTTTTTTCTTTGGTGCTTCTCATCTTTACCTACTGGTCATATCTTGATGCTCAAGTCTCTTTTATACTAGACTAATCCATTCCTTGAATTAATCATTACATGCTGCCACCTGCGGAATATGAGTACCTTTCGAATCATGCAGTAGATTACGTGAGCCGGTAAAGAACGTGGTAACGTACATGCATCGTGTGTGTGTGCTTGGCCGGTGGTGTCGGCAATGTCTTGTTTATGTGGTGCTCAACATGATTGCTCACATCTCATCCAACTTGAAGTATCGGGACGTGACGCTCACGCAGAGACTGCTTATCGAGACAAAGAAGGTTGCTCCCTTCGGACGGGAAGAATGATGCGTGATGCGCAAGATAAAACGGTATGCCGAAGCGGTAGAAATCAATGATGGGTATCTTTCTATACAGGACCAGACTCTATACTCGCGCAACTCTTCCGATTCTACTAGTTTCGCCAGATTCGAATTGCCTTGTCCTTGCCTCCACTTCCAACCTTTTGTCCATCGGGACTCCAATCCACTGCAAAGACCTCGTCTTTGTGCCCGGGCAAATCGGTGGCGAGCTTGCCTGTGCGCACATCCCAGACCTTCAAGGTGGTATCTTTAGACGAGGAGACGAGCATTCGGGAGTCGGCCGAGAAACAACACTGATAAACAGCACCAACGTGACCACGGAAAGTGGTAATGAATCTGTCAAGAGGCATCGGTCAGTAAATTGAACAACCAAAAGAAAAATCAGGAATTGTAAAGCCGGGCAGTACTTACTTCCCATCGCGACCGTTCCACAACTTCACGTGATTATCAAATCCGGCGGATGCAATGTAGGCCATATCGGGCGAAAAAGTGACATGGTTGACCTCCTTCTGATGACCGAGCATTCGCGCCACGGGCTTGTTGGATGCGGCTGGATCCCATAAATACATGGTGAAATCGTCACTGGCGGACACCAATCGTTCCACAATCTTGTTGTTCACCGTGGCCGCTTCTTCAAATCGCTTGCGGGCAGCGGCTACCCTCTCCGACTCCGTCACGGGCACCTTGCCGGTATGGTCATGGTAAGCAGTGCGTAGAGCGAAGTCGGTGGACAAGGCCAGATGATTCACGCGGTGCGCATGTGCTGCCAGCGTTTGGATCAGAGTGCCATCCTTAGGGTTCCAAATCTTGATGGTCTTGTCATGCGAGGCAGTGTAGATCTGACCGGTGCCACCCCATCGGACGCAGGTGACCGAGCCCTTGTGTCCAGTGAGAACGTGCTCGATGCGCTTCGAGACGACGTCCCAAATCCGAACGGTCGAGTCCTTGGAGGCCGAGGCGAGACGAGGGCGTCCAGATTCCTGCAGATGATAGGGTTCCCAGGCCAGGCTGGTGATCCACTTGGAATGACCCTTCACTGGCGCACCCAGCGCCTCGCCCTTCTTGGCATCCCAGAAGCGCACCGAATTGTCCATGCTACCCGTCGCGATCATAGCGCCGTTGGGCGAGTATGCCACCGCCAGTACCCAGCTGGTGTGCCCTTTAAGGGTGTGGAGTGGGGTACCTGTGTCGCAATCCCAGATTCGAGCGGTGGAGTCCCCGCTGCCCGATACCATTGTGGACGAATTGATGGGCGAGAACTGCGTTGCAAGGATGGCTTCGCCGTGGCCAGCGATGGATGCAGCGCATCGAGAGACGGCTTTCACACGGAAGACAGCTTGTGGAGTGAAAAAGAGAGGGACAGTGTCCTCGGTGGTTTTGATCCCAGGTTGAAGAAGCGAATGATACAAGTCCGCTAGGATGTCAATTGTTTGTCCATCTTTCTTATCGGATTGATATGTGAACCGATATGGTACTCGATCGTCGTCATCCTGAATGATCAGATCAGACTATGTTTTGGTCTACTGAGCGGAGCAAGGGTTGACTTACATTGCCTTGTAAAGTGTTCAACAATGTCTCGAGGTTTTTGATATTTGCATCTGCAACAGGGACCGAGACCGCGGGTCCCGTAGCATTCCCCGTGGCTTGATCATAGAATTGAACGCGAACACTGCCCAAGTCGGTAGGGATACTGTCAATCTCTTGCTGCTCCCGGGCCTTTTCGGCCTGGGCAAGCTTTTGGCGCTTGCTAGGTGGAGGAAGAAGAGTGGCCATTGTTGGTGGTGGGAGGTTGTTGGTGGAAGAAATTTTGGTTTAGGCAGCTTATCTTATCGCTTCGTGGATATGGCACAGGTACTTTATCTGCGCTTATCGACGACTACGAGTGGGGCTGCCTTTCCCTCCGTCCTCGTTGCCCACTTGATATGATCACGTGCCAGTACATCTCGTGACTCTGCCCGGCGCTGAGGTTAGCGACCGCCGGGGCGGTCCGGCGGACGGGTTGTATAGCTGAGTCAGCATCTTCCCCAGCCGGGTGGGCGCGCATCGAATCGCAGCTGGCGCGAGCAGTTGCTTTCGGAGCTACTGCCGACGCGGGGTGATGAGCTTAAGTCCTCGTGGAATCTGATTCTAGAAGGCCGAGTCCCTCTACTGCCCATCAATTGCCAGGTCACTCATTCCTCGTGTTGGATGTGGCTTCCGCCTTCCTCAATCTCGGCACAGCTATCGTACCCCCGCCGTCCTCAAGCACCAGTGCGAGTATACCTGCCCAATCCTCCGCGAAAGTACCTTCTGACACCATCACATTCGACTCCCCGATCGAGCCCTGCGACAGTCTGATAGCGCTTGTTTCTGTTCGCAGAAAACAATTGGGTGGGAAGGGCCGCAAGTCGACCGTCAGCCGTGTGGAACAGGCATCATGTCGCGTAGGTTGACTCGGGAATACCACCGTCGCTGGTCTCCGCGGCCAGCTGACGCGCCAGCAAGCTTCAATTCAGTCTCTAACATGATTCTACAGTATCATCCGATAAGCGCGATGAGTACTCTCGGATCATTGACTCGATTCTCGCGAAGAGCGATCTGAATACAATTTCTGAGAAGCGGATCCGCAAAGGTCTTCAGGACGTCATTGGCTATGATCTCACTCCGCAGAAGGTGGGCGCATCCCGTGCAGCTGTTGCTTGAGCGCACTACCTACATTATGGATATCGTCAATTCCGATGGACATTGGTCGCTGACAATGAACAGCCAGAAATTAAGCAGCTCATTATGGAGCGTTTTGATATTTTTGCTGGCAGAAATGATGTCCAATCACCAGAGGAGACTACGGTCACAAATGGGCACACGCACGTTGACTCGGCGCCCTCACCTTTTCCTTCCACTTCGCCTGCGAAGCGGCAGACCGATAGCGAGGAGGCACCGGAATCCACAAGTGCGCCACCGGCCCCGAAAAAGCAAAAGATCGAGACCGATGTCGACGCCGATGCTTTGTTCGCGGCCAAACTGCAGGCGGAGGAGAATATGCGAGCTCGACAGACAAGAGGTGCAAGCACAAGGCGTGCGGCTCCGCCAAAGAAGAAGAGTAAGCCCAAAACCTCAAAACGGGTGAAGGCCGAGGATGACTCGGATGTCGACTCCGGTCCCGATTCTAAGAAGGAGGTTAATCGATCGGGCGGATTCCATGTAAGTTTTTGACGACAACTCACTTGGCACCTCTGCGCAACATCTCGCTCACCTTGCGCATTAGAAACCATTGAATTTATCGGCTCCCTTGTCTGCATTACTAGGTGAAACAACGGTATGTCTTGCCATCTCCCCCAGTTCCTTGAGAGCGCCGTATGCTCATCATCAAACCAGCTCTCGCGCCCACAGACCGTCAAACGGGTCTGGCAATACATTAGAGAGAACGAACTTCAAGACCCGAGTGACCGCCGTCAAATTCGCTGTGACGACGCCATGCGTGCTGTATTCAAGCAGGACCGAGTCCACATGTTCACCATGACCAAGATTCTGAATCAGAATTTGTACAACCCGGAAGAGTAGGACCCCGAGATGTACATGGCTCTGACGACTCCTACTGCACATCTTGTCGGCAGTGGACTTGACTTCCTATGACTCTCCTCAGTCTACCGTACATTCGCTCGTTTGTTTTTTATTTTTTATTTTTTGTGATTCATCTTGCATAGGGATGCCGGCCTGGCAAGCTCACTTGTTGTTACATCCTTCGACTCACGTTCTGGCGCTTCAGTAGTTCCTGCAGTCCGACTCTTTTCTGTCTTATCCTCACTCGTGTTCACATCCAGCGGGAGTTGGTGCAGCTGTCGAGAAATGAAAATTTTACAATTAGATGTTCTCCAGCAGGTTTAACATAAGACTTGGTCTACGCAGGCAATGGGTTTTGTAGAGGCAACGTATCGACTCATGCGCTTCCACCTTTGCATCTGGCATGGTAGATCTAAATTCAGTCAGTGATGGGTCAGTGCTGCCCCTGGAATGATCGTGGTAAGCTGCCTGTAAAAGTCATCCAGCATCACCATTCGTTGTGGTGTTTCAATATCGGTTATTGCATTACTTGAATTGATCAGGTTCGTTATCCTCAGTCGACTTGGACTACAATTCTCAAGTCTGAGGCAGAAGTATCTATGCATTGAACCAGCACATCTATAGAGTGTCCTACCGGGATCTGTTTGACTCGCTTAAGGTACCTACTGAGCCCAAGGTACTCGTCATGTGGTGGGACAGATAACCCTCTTCATGAATCAACTCACACTTGCAACTATAAATTCCAGCAAGTTACTTTTCCTGCAGAATTGGTATCTCCAAACAGCCACAGACAATGTATATGGGCGTGACTTCTTATCAACATGCATATAGGCTTTTCAAGTGCAGGCGCTGTGCTGTGCCGCGGCGATGATCAGTCAGCCAGATTGCGGCCGCCGCGGACAGTGGAATTTCCCCCGTCTCCCTCCCCCACCAAGTTTTGTCTGGATTTCCAATCTGTGCAGTGCTCACCTGTTCTGCAAAATTAGGGTCCACAGCTTTGACCTGAAGTGCGTGGCTCCTCGTTATGGCTGATAGTATCTCAACTGCCCCATCCACAGCCTCGGGCGGCCGTGGGAGTGGCCGTCGTCGTGGCCGCGGAGGGACCTATCCCCCAGCTCGCACTGATGAACCCCACGACACTGCAGATGGCGCAGGGCGAGGCGGCAAAGCCCGTGGTCGCGGTGCACGAGGAGGTCGCGGGGGGCGCGGACGAGGAGGCTCCGCAAGCCAGAGCAAAGACCAGCACCAAAATGGGGTTGACAAGCCTGAACCTCAACCTACGCCAACTGCGATGGTCAATGACGTGAAAGAGGTCCCTACCGCTACCGATGACGCCGATGATGGTGAGATCTGTTTTATTTGTGCGTCAACTGTCGAGCACACATCAGTGTCGCCCTGCAACCACCGTACATGTCACATCTGTGCGCTCCGCCTTCGCGCCCTGTACAAGAACAAAGGCTGTGCGCATTGTCGAGTAAGTGCTGGATTTCCTTGTCGACGACCCTGTTCTGAAAAAATTGTCGCGAACTGCTCTAACCTAATTCTTGTATGTAGACTGAATCTGCCTTTGTTATCTTTACCGATGACCCCCTGCGCCGCTTTGAAGAGTTTGACCAAAACGACTTTGCTCGAACAGATGAAAACTTGGGAATTCGATATGAGAAAGATGAGATCTTTGAGGACACGGTCTTGCTACTTAGATACAATTGCCCTGACAAAGACTGCGATGTCGCCTGTCTTGGTTGGCCAGATCTACACCGTCATGTGAAGAGCAAGCACGGGAAAGTGATGTGGTAAGTCCTCAGATTTCAAGGGGGGGATATTGTTCCAAACTTGCTTTTCAAAGGCGCATCAAGAGCGTCAAAGCTAGCCTTGCAAGATTTTGCGACTAACTCAACGCTCTTTAGTGACCTTTGCACACGAAACAAGAAAGTGTTCACACACGAACATACTCTTTTCACTGTGGCCGAGTTGCGAAAGCATGAAAGACATGGCGATCACAAGCCTGGATCCATTGATCAGAGTGGCTTCAAAGGTCATCCCGAGTGTGGATTCTGTCGGATCCGATTCTACGGGGACGACGAGCTCTACACCCACTGCCGCGACAAGCACGAGCGGTGCCACATTTGCGACCGGCGAGCGTCCCATCGTCAGCAACAGTACTACATTGACTACAACGCTTTGGAGGCTCATTTCCAAAAAGATCACTTCCTGTGTCTTGACAAGGAGTGTTTGGAGAAGAAGTTCATGGTCTTTGAGTCTCAGATGGACCTCAAAGCGCATCAGCTCGAGGCTCATCCTAACGGAGTTTCCAAGGATCTTCGTCGCGATGCACGAATGGTGGATCTCGCGGAATTTGACATTCGAAGCCCATACCAACCCCAGCGTCAACGACGAGGAGCTGGTCGTGGCCGGGATCCAAACGCCGAGCCCTTGCCAGTCTCAAGTGCACAGCCGCTAGGGCGCGCGGAGCAGGCCTTTCAAAGGCAACAAGCCATCCAGAGCGCCCAGTCAGTCACGACACGCAGCTTTGGTGGACAGCTTAGTAGGAATGAGACGCAAACGGTGCAAGCACCTGCCCGATCTGCCGCAGCCACACCCAACTCGGCTGCGAGATCTCGTCCACCTCCCACGGCTGAGCTAGAGAGTCTCAGTATTGCAGCGACCTCTGAACCATTGAGTCCGCAAGATCAAGCTCGTCGTCTGCGACATGCCGCCGTCGTTGAGCGAGCCTCAAATCTTTTGCACAATGATGCCACCAAGTTGGCTGAGTTCCGGAAGAGAGTCTCTGACTATCGGGCAGCCTCAATTGGTGCGACAGAGCTCATCGACGCCTTCTTTTCTCTCTTTGACACATCAAGCTCTGAGCTGGGAAAGCTCATCAAAGAGCTTGCCGACATCTATGAAGACGAGAGCAAGCGGACCAGTCTCCTCCAAGCCTGGAATGACTGGCGAGCTATCAATGAGGATTACCCTGCGCTACCAGGCCCCGGGGGCTTATTACCCGGTATGTCCCCAGGCACTGTGAGCACAGGTGGCAGTCGAGTTTTGCGATTAAAATCGTCCACGGCGCAATCTTCACGCTCCGCTGTCGGCCGCAGTGGTGCCATATCATCATCCTCAGCCAACCCTTTCCCTCCTCTCTCTGCAGCAGTCGGGGCCTCGTCTCGTCGCAACAACACTGCTTCCTCTACTCCCTGGGCTGCTGCCGCGCCATCACCTTCAATCAGTCGCCCTTCCTACACAACTCCGGCCCCCCGCTCCTCTCAAGCTACATCGAGCAATTCAGCTCGACCCAGTACCGGTGCGGATGCATTCCCTGCCCTGCCCGTGGCGGCGAAACCAAACGTGCTGATGCCGGGCAAGACTCGTGGGTACGTCAGATGGGATGAGCGAAAGGCTGCACCAGCCAACGCCTGGGGGTCCAATCCATCCTCGGGTGGAGCTTCTCCGGCCGAGCTAATGGACGATATGGACGACGAGCCTAGCGATGGGAAAAAGGGCAAAAAGAAGAAGGGCAAGCAAACTCTCTTCCACTTTGGATGACCAGCTTGGTCTTCTTTTTGATTTCGATGAATTAGTGAGCGTTCAATAGATGCATGACTAAGACAGGAGAAGCCGTCGTGTTTCGAATAGTCAAAAGCGAGTTGGAAATTTACCAGGTAGAGTAGACTTGATAAGGTTGTAATACACCATGCGTTGATAGTCTACCCAAAGAATTCGACCGCACGCTTGACGTCCCACTCCTTCCCGTAATTTCTTTTGCCAGCCAAGCTTCTCCAATTCTACCGCGGACGGTATCGAATGCATTCCATTCCACTCAGAGGCAGTATGGTGTCTCTGTTTGGAGAGGACTAATGCTTTCCATCCATTTCAGTTCCATACATAGGAACCTACATGGATGTGTGAACAGCTCAACATGTTAGCCTTAAGTTGGAGGGTGAGACCTATCCAAAGCCCCCCCCCCCTTCCCCCCGTATGGGAATGGAAGGGCCTGTGGGTCTATGGAGGTAAATAGGTACCATTCTACGTAGAGGTTACTAGAAAAATCTATCCGCCGTACGGACTTCCACCGAATAGACAAGACTTTACCAAGGAGACCACTTCGTGTTCTACGTGGATGTCGTATGTCTGTCTTCTTGCGATTTTGCCAGCAAGCAGGAGAAATGAATAGAGGTAAAATCCTTGAAAAGAATTCTGTAACACATATTTAGAAATCTCCAGTTTGTCTTTCATTAAGCGAGTACTCATGCCCCAAGGACGACGAAAGCATGCCCTAATAGAAGTGGGTAGAATGCCCAGAATTTTATGAGATATCACTACTTTGATCCTGCAAGCTATTACATTGATGGAACTCACCTGTCCGAGACGGGGGGACCTCCGAGACGCAATTCATGTTAGGATAACAAGAAATGAAGACAAAAAATGTGGTGCCAGCAATGTTGCAACAGCGTAGGGATGCCCAATTTCCTTTTGGGTGCGCCATCAGCGCACAAGGGACGTGTAAAGGTCGCGTCAGGGAGGCAATCAAGACCAGATCTGTTAGCCGGTTCATATCAGTTTGGGACTCTCGGATCCAGACTCGATTTCAGAGTCGAGGAGCAAGGAGCCGGAAGAAGTGATCGCCGCTCGATCTTCGTCTAATGGCTTGCCTGACTGAGCTTCCCCAACCGCAGACTGCCCGCAGGTGTGTTCTTCAACGATACCTCCCTCGGGCATGCCACTTTCATCATAAATTTGTGATTGCGTCTCCTGCTCAAGACGTGACATCTGCAAGATGAAGTCACGTTGGAGTTTCATGAGATACTGACGAAGAGATGCATCATCCATTGTCCCATTGTGAGCCATGATGAGTTCTTCCCGTAGACCGAGAAGCAATTTTCGTTTTCGCGCCAAGGTAACCGCTCGTGAAGTACTACTTCTGCGCTCAGTGAGTCGATTCATTGACTGTGAGATTCGACTGGCCGTCTCCAATACTTTTTGTGGTAAATCTGTCAACTTAGCCAGCTCGAGACCGTACCTTCGATCCGGAACCGGCCCTTCGGCAATCTGGTACAACATAGTCATCTTGCTTGCATACGGAGTGATGTCGGCGACCAGATGAAGATTGATCACGCCGTTCCTCTCAGACAGAATACGGGCAAGATCGTGAAAGTGGGTCGCAAACCAGACCCAAGCATTGCAGGCCAGGAGCGCTTCACTAAGAGCGAGAGCAATCGCGAGACCGTCCGTCGTGCTTGTGCCGCGCCCAAGCTCATCCACTACTACCATTGCACATGGCTGGATGTGTCGAAGGATGAAGGCCATTTCGCGCATTTCCGCCGCAAATGTGGAGACATTGGCATCAACATCGTCGCTGGTGGCCATCCGCGCAAACAGTTGACGTGTGATTGGGAAAGACGCGTACTGTGCCGGTACAAAAGATCCCACTTGCGCCATAACAGTCATCAGCGCAATTGATCGGATATACGTTGATTTCCCACTCATGTTACAACCGGTGATGATTTGAAAACGGCTTTGAGGAGTGGCACAAGCATCGTTGGGAACGAAGGCGCTGGAATGAATACGTTCACGAATAGGATGCCGACCAGCTTTGATGGTTAGGGTTGCTGTCAACTCAGGGCGGATGTACCCATAGCTTGTTGCAATCTGCGCAAAGGATGCCAGCATATCTAACATCGCTATTGCCTCGCTGATGCGAAAAAGACTTGCCACCTCAGCACATACGTCATGGAGTAGTCCTTGGATCGTCTGGTCGCTCAGACTTATTACCTCACTGTGGGCATCGGCAATCTTTTGATTGAGTTTCACCAGGTCTAATGTCTGACATTCAATGCGGTTCTTCTTGCGATAAACATTGATGAAGACATCGGGTAGAGGTTCGATTCTTCCCGCTGGAAGACTGACGTAGTATTGGCGAGCGTTGTCATACTTCAGGTCCAGAAGCATGTCAAAGTTTTCTACACAAAGTTAGCAGGACTTCTTTCAGGGGATATATGACGTTCCCGACCCCCCAGTTGGGCGACTAGCTCCGCTGCATCAGCGTTGGCTTCTTTGTAAATCTGTCTCGCAACATCCAATAGACTGCTGACGCCTGTCTATTGCATGTAGTCAGGGCGAGCCGTTCTATTAGGATAAGGGCGCTGGGTCGCTTTCAAAACTTTACCTTCACACAGTAAATTCTCTGGTTCCGCAGGTCCAGAGGCTTGTTTTGATACGCAACATTCTCGTTTAATGTTTTCGCGATCAGCTCTTCGACAGCGCGGTGACCAGCAGGATGACACAGCTAGCATGATCCAAACTATGAGATCCAAGTACCCTCTCACCCCTTCCTACTCGTGCAGACTGACCTCTCGAATAGTGGTGAGGATCTCGCTCTGAGCCGGCCCAAGTGCCAGGTAAACCTTCTTTATTGCGGAGACATATGTCTTGAGCATGATCACATAGTTGACCGATTGCTCGATATACTGCACCGTACGCTTGACTGGTACAAGGATTATCTACGAAAGTGAGTCGGTCAACTGAACGAGGTATCATCTCGAACTGGAGCTCTTACCGATGTCAACACTTTGTCTGCATCCACGAAGCCTTTCAAGGCTTGGCGCACGGAAACAAACATATCTTGTTTGGTCGATAAATCCTCTACCGCGTTGTATCTTGCAGTCAACTTGACACGTTCAGTAGAGGGTTGAAGAACATTGGCTCGAAGCAACCTGGCCCCCATCGGTGTTGTAGTTGCATTCAGCAACCCAAACAAACAATCTTTTGATTTGACATCCTGTCGGTTTTGAATCAATTCAAGTGAGACGATAGTGGTCAGATCTATGACCATTGATCCTTCACAGGGCTCAAATCTGATGCGTAAGGATCGGGCTGCAAAAGTCCTCTCGAGTTCGATCTCAATGTACCTCATAGCCTGGACTTGATTAACATCCCGATAAAGCAGCTCTGAAACCTGGTCAGACAAACCGCTGCAAAACTGCATGCTGCAAAGTAGTTGCGCTCTAGCGTGGTTTGGAGAGATTCTGCTTCGTCTGGGAATCCAAGACGTTCAAGATACTCCAGACCGGCTTTGTCAGACCAGCACCTGCGATCGACGAACGTGAGCACTGGACCAGGAAGATTTTCTTCAATGATATAGCGAAGTTTTGTCTCTTGCGCTGTACGCATGAATAAAACCTCGCTCGGCTCGAAAATTCCTATTTTGGTGATGGTTTTGACAAATGTTTGACTGTCGCATATCTGGCACAGGACAGCTTCAGCTGTCGCAAGGTTCACAAAGGCGATTCCCACGATTGACGAGACTCCTCGTGACTCGCTTAAGGCACAGATAATGTCTTGAGAGGCAATGCTTGTGGCCGTGGTCGTTGCCCGTCTTGTTCCAGCCCGCCGTGTGCTGTCCCTGACTGTGAGTGGAACAAAAGAGTCAAATGCTAACTGCCGAGATGTGGTAGCCATGTCACTCCTCCTTTGGGCTCCACAATTTGAGCTACTTTCAGAGAAAACTTAGGACGGAAGTTCTATGGCAGGAATTTATGCTGGTTGTTGGAAGAAGCAGATGGGATCAGAGACCACACAATCGGCTTTGCCATGTTGGTATACTTCGAGTATGTACAAAAAAGGAAGGAGCGACCCACCACAGCCTGCTGCCGTCGGGCGGGCTCTTCACAGCTGAGTCAGCAAAGTCCGCGCCGCACAAAGAACCCGCTTGGCGGCCAGTTTTGTTTCTGGCCGAAAATCCTCACAATCAAGTCCGCAAATCCGATTTGATCCATCACGGCTGTCGCCTCCAGTCACGCAATCATGGCGCCCAGCTTCGATACACTGTCCGAGCAGGATTTCCACGAGGAGGAGGAAGAGGAGATTGACTTCTCTGGTATGTTCTAGCCCCCATGGTCAAAAACCCCGACCGTTTTGTGGCGTGTACCCCTCTCCTAACAATGAGTGTACCCGGCAGACCTCAAGGAGCAGTTCGAGGTCAAGATGGAGGAGGGTTTGGATACTTTTGTCGTCGTCGATGGCCTCCCTGTTGTGCCCGAGGATAGCCGCCAGAAACTCGTCAAGTTCTTGTTGAGAAAACTCAACACCGTGGGTCACACCTCCGAGGATGCTGTTTTCATGCCGCTCAACGACAAGGGCATGTCTGAAGGGTGCGTACCAGCAAAATGGATCTCAAGACGACTTCGTTGAGGGGGATGAGATGATTGACTAGGTTGTGATTGTTATTTTTAGATTCGCCTTTGTTGAGTTCGAGACGCCCGAACAGGCCCTGGCCGCTGTCAAGCAGCTGCACGGTGTCCCTCTCGATAAGAAGCACACTCTTGCCGTCAACAAGCTCATGGATATTGAGCGATATGGTCGGGAAGGTCGCATTGAGGAGGAATACCATGCTCCCGAGCTGGAGCCGTTCAAGGAGAAGGAGCACCTTCGCTCCTGGATGGCCGATGCTAACGCCCGTGATCAGTTCGCCCTGTACCGCGGTGACAAGGTCGGCGTTTTCTGGAACAACAAGTCCAACCCACCCGAGAATGTGGTCGACCGCGCCCACTGGACACAACTCTTCGTTCAGTGGTCCCCCAAGGGTACCTTCCTCGCCTCCGTCCATCCTCAGGGTGTCCAGCTCTGGGGTGGTGCCTCCTTCTCCAAGCAGAAACAGTTCCCCCACCCATTCGTACAACTCGTTGAATTCTCTCCGCTCGAGGGCTATCTCACAACATGGTCCTCACGCCCGATCCAGGTTGAGGAGGGTCAGCCCATTCTGACCTTCGAGGAGGATGGAAAGAACATCATTGTGTGGGATATTGAGTCCGGCAAGCCTCTCCGCTCATTCGTCTCCCATGATCTGGCCGGTGGTCCCGCAGTTGAGGGTGACGTTCAGCCGAAGAAGAAGGTGCAGTGGCCAGCTTTCAAGTGGTCTGCTGATGAGAAGTATGTTGCGCGCATGCTCCAGGGCCAATCCATTTCAATCTATGAGGTGCCCAATATGAACCTGCTCGGCCGAACGTCAGTGAAGGTCGAGGGTGTCAATGACTTTGAGTGGTCACCTGCTACCGTGACCCGTGAAGGTGTGAAGCAATATGAACAGCTTCTTTGCTTCTGGACACCTGAGATTGGCAGCAACCCTGCCCGTGTCGCCATGATGAGCGTTCCCTCCAAGGAGATTGTGCGCACCCGTAACCTCTTCAACGTTTCTGACGTCAAGCTGCACTGGCAATCCCAGGGTGCGTACGTGTGCGTCAAGGTCGACCGTCACTCCAAGTCTAAGAAGTCTATGGCTACCAACTTGGAGATCTTCCGTGTTCGTGAGAAGGGTGTGCCAGTCGAGGTTGTGGATAGCTTGAAGGATACCGTCATCAACTTCTCCTGGGAGCCTAATGGGTCTCGTTTCGTCGTCATCACAAACGGCGAGGCCCCCACCGGTGCTGCAGTCCTTCCCAAGACTGCTGTCTCTTTCTTCGCCCCCGAGAAGAAGGGCAACACAGCGGGCAACTTCAAGCTCGTCCGCACCATTGAGAAGAAGACCAGCAACGGTATCTACTGGTCCCCTAAGGGTCGTTTCGTGGTTGTTGCCACTGTCCACTCTCAGACCAACTTCGATCTTGACTTCTGGGACATGGACTTCGAGGGCGAGAAGAATGAGGCTGAGAAGGATCTGGCCGCCAACCTTCAATTGATGAAGACCAACGAGCACTACGGTGTTACCGACATTGAGTGGGACCCCACAGGTCGTTACGTGGTCAGCAGTGCTAGTGTGTGGACTCACTCGGTAAGATTGCCTCATATTACGTTTCCTCACGATGCGACTAGAACTAACATACTCTATGCAGATGGAAAACGGTTGGAACTTGCACACCTTTGCCGGCCAGACCCTGTCCGAAAACCCCACCGAGAAGTTCAAGCAATTCCTCTGGCGCCCACGTCCCCCCACCCTCCTCAGCAAGGAGGAGCAGAAGCAGGTCCGCAAGAATCTGCGCGAATACTCGAAAGAATTCGACGAGGAGGACCGATTTGCTGTCGACATTGCCAACACTGCCGTGGTCGAGCAACGCAAGCGTGTGCTCAGCGAGTGGCTTGCTTGGATGCGTCGGGAGAAGGAGATCCAGGCCGAGGAGCGCGAGGCATTCGGCTTGCCCGAGGACGCCGACTCCCCCAAGCGGGCCAAGGATGCCGTTGCTGTCAACCAGCAGGAGGGCGACACCGTGGTGGAGGAGATTGTCGAGGAGATTGTGGAGGAGACCGAAGAGGTCATCGGTTGATGAATCCAACTCTTTCGTCCCTCTGCATCTCTTTCTCGCAACTAATGTGTCTCTTTTCGATTTCCTTTCTCTCTGTTCTCACCGGCGTCCAATGCCTTTGGGGCCCGGCTTTTCTACGTGCCCCATGTTTGTTTTTTCATGATCCAGCCGTGGTTTTGTGCTGATGATCGGGGGCTCTCAAAAATCAATTCGGTTGAGCTGCATGTCCGACACAAGCTCTTGATGTGCAATGTGGATAAAGTATGAGGAATGCCTACGAACGCAACAAAGTTTGTGATCTGTCTTGGACTTTCTTTTTCTGTTCTTTCTAGTCTTGATCAGGGTAGCTGCATCTCCTGGGAATCAGCTGTAGAGGCTCATCCCCACGACGATTACAGTCCAAGCCACCAACGTAGTCCAAATCCAGGATCTCGGGCTCCCTGCAGCCTTTGCCATAGTGCCACCTGTAGCTTGGCTGTCGGAAGCAGTTGTTGATGCGCTTGCCGACGACTGATTCGCTGGCTTGACATTTTCCTTGAAGTATTTGTCGTCCTCGCCCACAATGTTGCCCGGGGGTTTGTATTCACACACTACGAACCACCCTTGCGCCCGCGTATCACCCTCATCGTCTCGCGGCAGGAGTCGCTCTGCCCGACTATCGATCTTACCCCTCTGAACAGATCTCTTGTCCTTGCCATATCCGCAATTGACGGCTGCGCATCCCACCTCCGTGGTAGACTGCCACACGAGCTGCGTGAAGTGGCCGGTCTCCTCGGTGAAACCCGTGGGCTTCTTAAAATTGTAGTATTTGACCTCATCGGCCCATGCATCCACCGCAGCTGAAGCATTCGGATAGCCAAATGCCAGATTCTCGCCATAGGGCCCATCCTGGACGATGGGGTCGAATCAGTACCGACTCGACGAGTCTCAATCAGCAAGCAACCCTCTTACGTACCGAGTGTTTCCACAAGCAACCTTCCGCCCACTTGCGAGAGTATTCCGCCAGTTCATCATTCCAAGTCAAAGGTTTCGCTTCATGCAATTTTCGAAAATCATTGGTCACTCGCAGCATCGTGTCATGGAAGACCTCGAGCGATGTATAGGATGCGGGCTTCGGGGCCGTCGGGGTCGCCTCCGCAACTGTCGTCCGTTGCACTGTGTTGTAGACGGTGACGGTGTTGACTTCGGCCATGACATCTGTCAAGATATGACAGGTGAGGACCAAAAGCTGGAGCAGAGTCCGACATCTCCAATTTCTCAAAGTCGGAATCATCTTTCGCTCAGGTGGCTGTGCGTATGTTTCCACGAGAAAAGAGAGCTTCGAACTGTGGATGTATTTTCCACACTTGGTCAAGGCTCTACGATTATTATTTTCTCAGAACAGTTCCAGGACCATTGGCAGGTGGGCTAGTCTGGTTTTAGACGTGATTCCAATCCTGGCAAATTGGCGGGATTTAGCAGCCTGATCGAAGGCCCAAGAAACAACAGTAGCGTTGATCCAAAGATTCTAGCGGCCAGTCGCCTGTAGAGCTAGTTTATCCAAGGCACATGTCAGCATTTTCTACAGGATTCAAGATTTTAACGTCCAGAAAACGTAGTTTCTTGCACAATTGGATTGCCCAGAGTTTGGTACGGAGATCTTTCGATCTTTGGTACTGTTCACCCGAGAATCGGCCGCATTCCTCACACCACATGGCGACGATCAATGGTTCCTTGCCCGTCCAGCTGGAATGTGATGCAGAGAGATTGAATTCACTTACTTTGTCAAATCGGTGGAGCTGAAGATGGCCGGCAGATACGGTAGTGCTTTGCTTTCACTCAAGTCGGACTACTTGGTCAAGAATAACTCCGTTCGAAGACGTTCTAGTGCAGCCACCACACATCCGCTCTGACGTCAGGTGTAGCCTTTCCTGCTTAGAAATGATTCCAGTTGGGGAAGTGGGCACCATGTGAATTAGATCTCACTTGATTACTTTATTTTCCTTCTTGGTAAGTCCGTGATATTCGTATGCCCAGATATCTGATTTTTCAGAAGTGGCTTCATGCCTCTCAGTTACACCTTTCCATGGCCAAGTCTACCATGGGAATGATTGTCCATCATCAACAAACACCTCCCCCACCTTGATGAAGAAGCTCGGCCAAAATCTTATGCGGGGAGCCTTAGCAGACACTCCTGACTGTTGTGTACTGCGAGTTTTCTCTGCAGTGCAGAGGCACGCTGGAGGAGTTGGAGAGGACGAGAATACTTGCATCGAATCTTGCTCATGAAATGGCTGAAACTCAATCTAACTGACCGCTATGCAATGCCCGGGGCCGGGAGGGGTATCTTTGGGAAATATCTACAGTTACATCATGCTACAATTGGCGCCGTACATGGCTCGCTCTACATCTCCTTTGACCTGATACCAGTCCACTCGGCGCTCCGCAAATTCCAAGACTTCCTCCACCCGCCAGATGCCGTGAAACCGATCGGCGTCGGCAATGATGGTTGCCAGTTCTTTGGCGTCAGATGGATCAATCAAGTAGATCTGAGCCAGTTCACGGAAGGCCTTGAAATAAACCAAAAGCTCGTTGTTTCGAAGGCTTTGAACGAACTTGAAGTAATGATTCATGTCGCTAGTGATGGATTTAGTACCGTGGTCAGAGAGAGAGAGAGAGAGAGAGAGAGAGAGAGAGAGAGAGAGGGAGTGGAATAAAGCAGGGTTTTGGCGAGGATGCCAAATGTTACATACCTGATCAGCTTCAGAGAGCCTTCGACGCTGATTCGCTGTCGCTTCAGATGTTTACAGAGCGCAGTGAACAGGCGCAGACCGACTTCCTGGTTGAACACGTCCAGGGTGCTCTTGTCGGTACTACCGACCAACATCTGTGTATGGGACGAAACAACATCGACCACGGCCGCCGCTGCTTGACTGATGCCGACGTCCATTGTCTGTCGGTGAGGATCTGCGGAGACGCCGGGATTGAAATCAGTCGCAAGCTGTCGTGTCGCGAGCATGTAATCTACCTCCTCCATCAGGACATCGATGCCTTTGTTGAGGCCTGCAGCCACACGTTCATCCAGCATCTGCTCAAACTTTTTCTTCTCTTTAACGGCAGGGTCAAGAAAGTCTTGCCGATCCGTCAACCTCGTAGCGATCAGCTCTTGCTCATAGAAGACATCCACCATCTGCAAAATGAGGTCGCCCACATTGACCAGCTCCAAGAAGGTCACCAGGGGCTCCACCCCCGAAGAATCGCGCTCTTCCTGCTCTCGTGGCCGATAGTTGGAGAGATGATCAACAGCTTTGTCAAAGCCAACAATCACGTGGCGATGACCAAGCAGACGGAGGAGAGCGACAAAGATCGCCTCGCATTGACGCTTCGCCGCCCGTCCGTACTCTCCGCCCAAGCGTACAAATTGCGCCGCTCTTTCTAGACTGGACTTGGCTGAATGCACGAGATTCAGAGCGATTTCAATGCTGAACAGGGATTTGATACCCTCCATTTTTGTCTTCATGATCGCCGCCTTCGCAGCTAGCTCCGTAGTAGGGGCCTCCTCTAACGTCGGTGTTGCTGGAGACGCAATGGTAGAAAATCGATTCGGGTTTTTCGCTGCAGATGCAACGGCGCCGTTTACTTCGGGGCCAGTCGCGGGCCCACCATTCGTGGCTTTGTTTCCCGAAAATCCCGGCAAAATGTTCACGGGCATCATAATCACCTTTTTGAATGACGTGAGGAAATCTCGCTTGTCAGCCTGGCGGTTGATATTGGACATGAGGAATGACTCGGCAGAGGCAGCCTGCTCGGAGAGTTGACGGTCCCAATCATCAATGGCAGCCTCGCACCCCTTACGAAAGAAGTCGAGTTCTTCCGCGAGATACAGATCAATATGCGGCTCGAAAATCTTGATCACGACCGAGTCCAAGTACTGGTCGAACATTTCGCCAGAGTTTCTAACGGGCAGGAGAGATTCGGACAGATTGAGGCACTGTACGAAGGTCACCGAGACAGCGGTGAGATATGCTTCCATGTTGCTGCGATGCAGCTCGTCGAAGATGGCCGTGAGGAATGGATAGAGCAACTCTTTTCCCACTTTTTCCAAAAATGGTGATGCGACATCTAATTCAGGAGGAAAGGCTCGATTCATGACAGCAATCTCCTCGTTGAAGGCAACGCTTAATCGCGTAAAGTACGCTTGCGTATGCTGCAATTTGATCTTTCCAGACGCATCAATGCAGTCTGCCACGGTGCCCAGCTCAGTTCGACGAGTCATCAAATGGTTATGGTCAATGAATGCGTCGACAGCCCCTTGGCCACCATTCAGTGTCCAGAGCACATGGGCGTACTTTCGCATATTCTCATCGATGTCGTCAGCTTCGTATGCGTTCCGGAACTCATTCAAAGAGGCCGTTTCGAACAAGGCTACTGTTCTCTCAAGACGATCGGTCCGATCCTGCCAACCGTCTGTCATATCAGATCTTGAGAACGCTACCAGCTGCGACAGCATCTGTGCTCGTGATTGGGGATCTTTATATCGGGTGAAGACCAAATTGTCCATTGAGGGACCTTTTTGTGCGATGTCGCTGTAGAACGGCGCTAGAGCACCATGAATTCTTCCATACTGCTGCCGTGCCTCGCCCCGTATTGATTTTGCAGATTTCAATATCACGAGATCCGGGTCGTTTCCATCCTCCACCTCCGGTGTAGATATCAAGCTCGTATTGACCAAGTCAATTTTGTCGAATCCGTCAGACACCTCCTGCACCGTTGGGACCGGGGCTGGTTCGACCAGTATAGATGGTATTACACCGCCTTCTTGTGCAGGCATACCATCATGATCTCCAAGATGCGGATTGGCAATTTTTCCATAGGACGCCTCAACGTGTTTCCGCGCATCTGCCTCGTTCCAACATCCAATCCGCTTCAATAGTTGAACCCATCGCGTATCGTCATATGCCATTTCATGCAACAGTTTGCTCGATCGTGCAGCTCGAATGAGGTCAACGGGGTCTAAGTAATCCAAAATGGAAGTCATAATTTCTAAAGAATGCAATGTATGAGTATGCGGCGTTTCACATGGTGCAGGAGCCTCCCAACGTACCAGCGGGCAGCGAGGCCCGCGCAATCTCCTCCATTGAGGCCATGCGCAGCGACGCGAGCACATCCCTGCGCGCCTGCGCCGGTCGCATGCTTTTTTTCCCGCTCGACATTATAAATGTCCCTCGATCTTCATTGCCAGGTCAAATACGAAACATGTGCGGGGTGGGGCCGCAAAGGGTTCAGCTTTGGTGAAGTTCAATACGACCAGCAATAGCTCTGATAGATCACGATACACTCCAGAAACTATCCCAGCTTTGGCTCCTCACCCGATGCCTCGAGTTGTTGAAGGAGAGACTGAGACAGCCTGGACTCGCTAGGGTGCCGGAATGTCGAGACTACGGGTCGGGATTGTAGCTACCATCCGTAGTCCACCATTCTCTGGGGACACCGCCCAGCCAAAGGCTGGCAGTACTCACCGCAGACTGCGATTAGGGTAACCGAGGCTGCAAGTGGGGACGAGAGAATGGTCGAAAAAAAAATCACGACAGCTTCATTTTACCAGGAAGACCAAGTAATACTCATAAGGAGGGACAAAGGCCTCGTCATTTCTTGGAATTCATAAAAGCAACACCTTGATTAAATTCTGGATGGGACATCTCAGAAAGCTAAGTACACGATACAGATGGGGATATCTTGAAAAGCAAAAAGCAAAGGCATCAAAAAACACTGGGCAAGCATCGATCATGGGAACAGCTGTAGCAATCTGGACAAGCCAGCTTGTTCGAATTATCTTCAAAATTTTTGAAATCCTCTGTTAGATGTCTTGCGGCTTCAGATACGAGCGCGCCTGTGGGACATGAGAGGCCGACCCTGTGGCTTCATCGAAGATGTGATAACCGTAATCAGCAGCATTTGGAGGCGTGTAGACTATGAAAATAATGACATGGTTACTTTGATCTCTTTGAACAGGTGTCTTGGACGTGCACTCACGGTGTAGCGAGACAGCAATCTGATCGCTGCTAGGGTTGTGAACTCGGTGGAGACCAATGTCATCAGAAATGTAGGTCACCTCATTCATACTGAATGTGGTTGAAGACTTGATTTCCAATGGCTTGCATTCTCCAGGCTTGTGTTCAGGGGACTTGTAGACGGTCTCGTGAAGTTCTCCCGCAAGCACTTTCATGATACAATGGGCGTTTGCATGATCGTGAATTGGTGATCCTTTCCCGGGGTTCCACACCAGAAGAAGCTTCGTCTGTTAGTGAATGATTTCGTCACCTGGAGAGAAACAGAGGGACTCACGATATTCGCTTTGTGGTTGATATTTTCAATCGCATTTCTGGTGTAGTTCTTGCTACGGTCATTGTTGAAGTACTGAATCCAGTCACTAGGGTCCGAGATGTACTTTTCCAATAAGGATCTCAGGTAGTTCGAGTCGACGTCTTCGGAGGAGATGCCCCCTGAATGGCCCAAATGTTGTTTGATATCTTGAACAAGCTCATTCAGACGGTATCGTCGCTTGGTTCGCTGGTAAGATCTCGCAGATCCTTTGTCAAGCTTGCTGGTGGTTGGAGAAAACGAAACCATAAGGGGAAGCATTTTGTCGAAACTTTGAGTGATATTCCGTTTGAGAATTGATGGGAAGGATTGGATTTCCTTGTTCGATATGGTTTAACAGGATCGTTTGAGATTGAATGTCCTAGGGAACATTTGTTGGTGATATGAACGACGCGCGATGATAAGTATCGTGCAATCGCCGACCGAGCTCGGAGGGTGCATTCGGCGATTGAAACCTACACACATTGCCCCTAACCAGGCTCCGAGATTAGATCTTTATCTGGATATCACGTGCTCCTCGTGCCTTCCGGATTAGGATTTTGTAGAGTAATGGAAATCAGGATCCGCGTGTCCAGGCCAGTCAGGTGCAATTATCCGTCAAAGGTGACGAAATCATGTTTCCCGTGGTCATTTGCATCGTCATACGACTGACAAGAGCTGTCTCTCGCGCTCTACGAAAGCATATCGGTATTTATAATGTGATTGCCTCTCACCGGGGCAGGGCTCCTCAGGATACTTTGAATTATGTTCCACGCATGTTCAAGAGTTCATTCGATCACATCTTGACCCAAATTTCTCCTCATTGGTATAACAATATCTCATAGCTACATATTTCTTCTTCAGCAAATTTCAAAGTCCGGAATAGTCGTGAAGAACGAATCATTGTAGCACGTTGGATCAACGAATGGTGGCAAAATTGGCGGAAAGCTCAAATCATGACCTTCAGAGACAGCAGGTATGGGTCGCGGAGGCTGGGTAGCTGTACGATCCGCAGTCGTAGGCGTTGAGTCTGTAGGAAAGAATTTGCGGAGGGGCTCGGTGCACCATCGCTCCATTGAGTCCGACAGAGCATCTGCTGCAGATGTACGCAGGTGGTTATACGCGGCATCAGCAAGGCCCCATATCCGTTTTGTACTCTTGAGGCATCCAAGAATCAGGGTGACTCGGTTGTAGTGGTGGTCAAAGCACTCTTCGGTATGCTTAACGGATGTTGCTAATTGGATCATTCCGCAGAGTGCCAAGGCAGGAATCACAAAGGGCGAGTGTTTGAGAACATTAGGACAGAGGGAAATTGCATCTGATATTCGTCTCGAAGCCTCTGTGGCCTTGATACTGTGGACCGGGCGATTCAGTGTAGAAGCCAAATGCCGAGAGGCGACCGGCCAGAACTTTTCATCGGCCTGAGAAAGAACATGCTGGAGATCACTGCGCGGTAGGTGGAGAAGCATTGTCGCATAAGCGATTGTAATGTGCGCTTGAAACATCATCTCGTCGATGTTGCCGTAGGAGTCGACAATGTCAAGCTTTTTTGCTGGTAAATGGTTTATCCAGCTCACAAGAGCATTCTCGACCGCCTGCAGATGATCACGATGATAATCTTTCAGTTTACTCAGTACAAGGGCTCTGCAGAGAATGTCGGTGGCTTCGATGCGATAGCTGAAAGACGAGAAGACGGTCTCTTCGGGCGCAAAAATGCGGCGCTTGAAATCAAGGACTTTTTGGGGAGTCGGGATCTCACAGGTACCAGTACCGGTGTATATTGATTCTTCGCACGGTAAGCCTACCTCTGGGGTCATTGTGCTGCAATGGAATGTGTTGCTTTTGGACGGGGCTTCAATGAGAATGTCGGTCACATATAACTCCCACCAAGTTCTGCGAAGACTTTCTGCCTCAATGCTGCTTTCGGGCTGCACACTGGCCGCAAATTCACGTCGGTTCATGCCAATTTCCAAAGCGATCGCTATCCCTCGCGAGAGGGCGTCCTGCGCCTCCATCCACTCTCCACGGGCATATATCGCAATTGAGTAGATAAGCCAGGCTTGGACTGTACATGATGATTGGTCGGTGTTGCAAGTCAGTTCTGTGAAAATTCTGTCTTTTTCTTCTTGGCTAGGACTCGATGGCAAGTAGTGAGATCCCACAAAGTTGACCACCATCTGCAGGAAGCGCGGGTATTCTCGGTCATGATAGACCGCACTGGGCACCAAAATGGGGTGAGCGATATGGAAATTTTCATAGTAGAGTCGCAGTGACCGATCATCAGGGGTCCAGGGGTCTCTTATGGTTTGAAACTGCTCCTGATTCAATCGAACCCTCGGAGTGGTCATCGACCAAGAGATAGGCCTTGTCGCACGCTGTACAGGAGTGCCGTTTGGTGTATCAGGCTGTTGAGCACGCTGGACTGGCAAGGTCAGGGGGGAACGATAGTCAGGCTGCATGTCACCTGTCAACCCCGGAGTAAGATCATGCGACGGAGTGACATTGAGATCGCTTGTAGTGCTGGACAACGGGGCATGGCTATCGGTGCTCATTCGGGGCTTTCGGTGTCCCCCTCTCCGCGAAGGGAGGTATTGGCAGAAGCATCCTTGTTGAGCACATCGTGAGCACGTTGGCTTCTGTGCATCACACTTCAGATGCTGTTTTCGACACTCGGTGCATGCCAGTGATACTAGCCCACTTCTCTTGGTCCTCGCCATAAAGTTGGGCGGCGTGTACAGTGTGGTGCGAGAATTTACGTCAGAAGGTTCGGTGTGGTCTCGGGGTTTGGGTTCAAGCAATCTCCGGCGAGGCGGCGAGGCGACCGCCCCCGTATTCACTAAACTCTTGAGAGGGATTTCTATGTCTCATTGCGGTTGACGTGATGGGGACTAGTGGACAATTCTAACATGTTTATATTACATAGTATCGATATAGCATGCGTTTCAAACCCACGGTCCATAAAATATCTCATGTAGTCTCTTTTCTCCCGCTAAATTGACACTTCATCTGACGCGGGCCAAGTGATAGAGCAGTCGGCGATTGACCCATCCCTTGCGTGCACCGGCCGCTGTCCCTTGGCGAGGGTATAGCGCGTACCACTGAATGCTCCAACTGGACTGACTCGATGACCAAATCCCTGGACTCGCTCCTCTTGTCACTTTGGATTACATTCCACATGGCCAATTATCATAACTGTACCCGCACCCATATCGGGTAGTGGTAGAACGGATAACATCACGTTGAACTTGCCTGAGGTATGCGGCTTCCACCTTGAACCAAATCCATTCAATTGATGCGGGCGGTCCTGTGCGCGCGATCTCGCTATGTCTCGAGCACTCGATTAGGGTTCCAACTCTTCAATTCAAATGTTCTCCATGTCGCTAAGGTACGAAATCAGATTTTTCCTCTTTTTTTCTCTCTTCTATCTACCCTCGGGTGTATTCCTGCTTCATACTTTTTCGTTTGTGCGCGATTCAGCGATTCTGAGATCTTTCAAGCATGGGGCAACAAATATGTCACCGCGGGCAACACCCTTGATCGTGTGGAAGCTCACGACCAGCCACATCAACACGACAGCAACAGAGAAAATCTTGAACACTAAATGTCAGCCATAAAGCCACATATTGACATCAAAATTTTCACAGCAATATCTTTTACATACCGTGCCAAGGATGGAGAAGAAACGCGATGGGAGATCGCTCCCCAAAGTACAGGTACATGTGGTGAAGACTCCCAACGGGAAGGTCAGCGCCCACCAGCCCATATTGAACGGGAACTTTTTGGTTACGAGCAAGGTAGCAACTGCAAAGGAAAGCCACACCAGTCCGAAGGCCCACATGAAAATGCCGATCATTGATCCCACACTGTAGAATATGTCACCAGTATTGGAGCCGAAGGTGTGGGTTTGAGGGAATATCTTCTGAGAGACCTTGCCCAACCGTTGAATTCTGACAGACAAGACTGTTAGCAGAAAAGATCGTGCCCCAAAAATAAATCGATTTTAGGTCAATATACAGTGAGACTCACCCAAATCCACCCTGGCCTAGTGGACCAAGGGGAAGGAAGACGCTGACGAGCATCGCTTTTGGTGGTAGTTTGTGGAACATGAGGCGTTGCAAGTAAACACATATAACCATCAAGGCCAGAGGGACTCCGATGCCCCAGAGAATGTAACTGGCCAGGATGGTCGCCAGGGCGAGCGATGCGCTGGGCAGGACGTCTGCGACAATAGCCCCAGAGGCAGCCGCGACGACACAAGACACAATCGGAAGAAGCCATGCTGCGGTCATAGACGAGAGATCCGAGGCACCCTGGTTAGTTGTCCTGCGATTCGGGCGGATTGTGAGCCTTGGAAAATGAGCATACGTAGGTATCTGGAGAATGCCACCTACAATATGAAAGGAATTGCAATCGCAACAACAACAGAGACCACGGCATCGAAGATCCAAATGGCCCAGATGAAAAAGGCAGCCCCTGACCCCCATGCAGGCACGCAAACAAAGCAGAACATATTGATGAGCGTCGCCAGACCCATGGGGAATGTTCCCAGGAACAGGGACTGCACAGGGTGATTGATCATGACCCTGAAGATTTCCGGATAGAGTATGTACCGAAGTAATGTAGTCGCAAGTATGATCACAAACAGAACCACATTCAGGACAAAAATAACAATCGAAAGATAGTAGAGCCATTGAGCATTGTATGGCAAGGTATTGAGGAGGATCGAAACAATGCCCGTTCCCATGTTCACAGAGAACCAGCTTTTTCCAAGGAAGAAGAGTTAGAACATCTTATTTGATCGACGGAAAGCGAATGTATACACATCGAGCTGTATACTTACGCGGGGGTGAAATTGCGAACGGCTCGACGCCAACCTTGGTCGTGTCTTGGCAGATACACCTGTTCAGCATGTGCTGCAGGATCACCAGAAGCTGGGGTTTCTTGACTGCACTCCATCATACTCTTTTCTTGTGTTGTGCTCAGAAAAGGTAGGGATTGGGCAAAAGTGCTGTACCTGCAGTGCTTATGGATGTCAGGGAACGCTTGTCTTGTAGGCTCGTCGAGATGTTTAAGAATATGTCAGAGGGACTCATCACTTGAAATACGGGACACTGAGTCATTTCCATGTCTTTTACAAAGAGAATTTTCAAGATGTGGTCGGGGACCGAAGAAATCAATATCGGCCGAGAACGCCCGGGGAAAGCCAACGTTCGTGATTACGCTCGCCCATTTCTGGCATCTTCTGCCTGGAATTTGCCCTCTGGGTCGCCGTGGATCCCGTCCGATACGGCGATTCTCACAATTTCAGTCCCCGGAATTCTAACAGAAATCACCCTGGGGAGAGAAAAGACATTGCATGAGCTTTGAATAGCTGCCGGTCATCGATCGACAGAAACATACTAGTTGGCAAATCCCCCACCAAAATCATTACAGCTGTAGTCTATCGAGACTGAGTGGCAAAGCGCTGTAATACCTACTACCTACCTAGCAAGTCCAGATCCTTATGTCGAATTGTAGATCAGACAAACGACGGCCAATAGCCTTATTTCTCTCCAGGTATGGATTGGCATACGTTGATTTATATATAAGACATATTCTTGGTATCATGGATGCCCAAGACCACTGGCCAGCGGATATAGATACATGGATCGTTCTCATCCGGTACAGATAGCAGACACGAGCAATCAAATGAAGTTCTAGTAGAATGAATCGCCCGTAATTCGATGAGTCAAAAACAAGGGATTATGGCTTCTTCATCCTCCGGGTATTGATGAGAATCCCCGGGAAAACCACCGCGACAAGTTCAATGATGTCTCATTATTGCCTCAGGCTGAGGGGAAGATTGGATCAGGAGACCAAAAAGAATGAGCGACGCAGGGATCGAACCTGCAATCTCTTGAGCCGAAATCAAGCGCCTTACCATTAGGCCAGCCGCCCTCGATGGAATAACACTGCATTAGTTTGCTTTATGATTCTACTTAAATGCTTAATTTGTTAGTCGAACGTCGGCCACCACAGAAAAAGCTCTCATTCGAGTGTTTTGTGGGCTGATCAGATCGATCCATGAGACGGAATCTCAGGATGACGAGCTGCCTGAGGTTTTGGTCTGAACATAATGCAGAAATATATGTTTATTAGTCATCGAGGGCGGCTGGCCTAATGGTAAGGCGCTTGATTTCGGCTCAAGAGATTGCAGGTTCGATCCCTGCGTCGCTCATTCTTTTTGGTTTCCTGATTGAATCATGGTGTTCATTTCTGATGGTGTCCTACTGCTTTGGAATGGCGACTATCAGTCTTTTTTATCGCAATTTCATGCAATCATCTGGAAATAGTCTGCTGCACTGAGAAGCCTGCGGCCAGGGACCGCAACTTCATTGATCAATAAACAGCGTGCAGGTGACTCTACGCAGAATTGCTCGAAAGCGGGAATTTCAACCTAACAATAGACAGACCAGACTGATCATCGGGACATATCTCTCCGCTGAGATCAAAGGTAGGTAGGCGCTGGATAACTCCTTGTAGTTGACAGCCACCCGCTGTCTGGGAACCCACGAATCCCTTCCTGCAGTGGGTCACTATAGACTAATACCTTTGTTTCGAGCAGATCTATTTGGGTTGATAGCCCTGCTGGGGTCTAACCTATGCTAAGGTTCAGTGGGTCACCGACCTCGGACTCGGTGCCCAGCAGAATAATATAGATACCAAACACCACCTAGTTGCCTCACGTTATTGTTTCCGCTGGCCGCAAAACCCGACCAAATCTGTCTGTGCTGATGTGACCCCAGCTAGGAAAACTGGAACAAATACGTAGGTTAGATTCCTGCTGCGACTGTCTCGACTTTGAAAAACTGGACGTAAACGTGATTTCCCGGAAATCCGATTTTGCCTCTAACACTGACCGGAAGAAAATGAGTAGGTTTCTCGATCTCGTCCAGTGGCAAAATGCATCAATTACTACGGTACTATCAACGATGGCAGGTACAATACAAGCGCACCTGACTGATAATAACCAGATGTATAGAACAATGCTCTGGCTAGGATCAATGGACTGATAGCATTGATGCAAGAGATGAAAGAATACCCCTTATTTGGCTTCTGAACCGCCCAAGCAGGCAGATCAAGGCGCAGTTGAGTATCACAAAAAACCACAGTGCTACTGCGATGAACTTGGAGAGATCGCCCAATGAGAGATCCCCCTGCTCGACAGAATGAAGGCGAGATTGCGGTCCGATAGACACGTGATTAAATAGTGGCCTAGTTCTGAAGGCCATCACGGAGCCGGTTTTCACCGAAGTCAGCTCGGCCGCCCAAGCGTGACCAATCAGAGGGAGGGTTTTACCCAATCCTGCCCCCAGCGAGAAACTTGACCGTCGACCTCAACTCACAACTCTTGACAGCACCTCTTCTGTGCACCCACTCCGTCCCACGCCCCTCCCTCCTCGTCTCGCTCGAAGCGAATCTCACCCTTTCCTATCCATCGTCAATTGATCGGAGGGACCGAATTCGTCATGCTGGGCCGTTCCCTTCCACGCGTGGCCGCCCGGGCCTTTGCTCGCCAGCCTGTCGGCAAGTCCACGGTACGCTCTCATCCATCCTATCCAAACCATGGGGATTGCGCCAACATGGGCAATCGCCTTGATGCATGAGTAATCAACGACAGTACTGATTCGAATGACTCCCTGATACAGCGTGCTTCATCCACCGCTGCCGGTGCCGATGCCGCAAGCTCCCCCTTCTACCTTACCCTCACTGCCTCGCTTGCTACCGCCGCGGCTGCCGGTTCCGCCGCCTGGTACTACCACCTCTATGGTCAAGAGGCCTTCGCCATGACCCCTGCCGAGGAGGGGTGAGTGTCACATTCCCATCAATTGATGAAATCAAGGCCGCACTGGTTCTTCGCCATAGAGAGTTGGGAGGCATGCGGTCCTTTTTCTGCGCCCGGATCGACGACTGACTATCCGTTCTTCCTTACAGTCTGCACGCCACTCACTATCCCTGGGTTCACCAGCGCTTCAACAAGACCTTTGATCACGCCGCGTGAGTGCTTCCCGATTCAGGACAGTCCAAAGAGACTTGCGCAACAAGCTAATCGGAGGCTACTTATTTTACAGCCTTCGTCGTGGTTTCCAGGTTTACCGTGAAGTTTGCGCCAGCTGCCACTCCCTCACTCGTGTTCCCTGGCGCTCGTTCGTCGGTGTCATGCACACCGTCGATGAGATGAAGGCGATGGCCGAGGAGAACGAGTACGACACCGAGCCTAACGACCAGGGCGACATCGAGAAGCGTCCCGGCAAGCTGTCCGACTACATCCCCGCTCCCTACAAGAACGATGAAGCCGCTCGTGCCGCCAACGGTGGTGCCCTTCCCCCAGATCTCAGCCTGATCATCAAGGGTCGTCACGGTGGCTGTGACTACGTTTTCAACCTTCTGACTGGTTACCCTGATGAGGCCCCCGCTGGTGCTACCGTCGCCGAGGGCATGAACTTCAACCCCTACTTCCCTGGCACCGGTAAGTTGACCTTTATTCTTGTTTCACGGTCTCACTCCCTAACCGTTGTGTAGGTATCGCCATGGGCCGTGTCCTTTACGACGGTGTCGTCGAGTACGAGGACGGCACTCCCGCCACCACCTCCCAGATGGCCAAGGACGTGGTTGAGTTCCTGAACTGGGCTGCTGAGCCCGAGATGGATGACCGCAAGAAGATGGGTGTCAAGGCTATTACCCTCCTGACCGGTCTCTTCGCGATCAGTATCTGGGTCAAGCGCTACAAGTGGGCCCCTATCAAGTCGCGAAAGATTGTGTACAGCCCTCCCATCGCCCCTCGCCGCTAAACGGGATGGTTACGAAGCCTGTATGAGTTGGAAAATGGGAAAGACTGGCGATGTTGTATGACTGTTTGGCCATACTGTGTATTCTTGCCCGTCCGGTCTTTGCCACAGAAAGATCTCTTTCACTTTGTTTTTGTGTCTAGGGGCGCGGTCTCCCTTTGTTTTGTTAGAACGCTCTCAGCACACCTGTATCTGTACCCTAGATATAACTCCTTTTTTTGCCCCCGTCCGAAAACTGTGTGCTCAGGGAGTCAACTGAATTTAATTTCCTTTGTCGATTTTCTTTTTGGAGCGACTCTTCCCCACTCACTTGCTATTCTGGATGTCGATAGTAGGATTCCCGACGCACTGAAAAAAAACAAATATTACATACCCCAAATTGACCCCAAATTGACCGAGGCTCTGGCTAGACATCCTTATATACACGGCATTCCGTCTGAGCTTCCTTGTCCCAGTAAGCACCAAAAACGCAAAGAGCAGTAAGTACATCAAATATGTGTATGTAGAATTTAGGACGCTCTCAGACATTAAATCGATGGCACATCACCCAACGTCCGCTCCCCGTCGCCATACACTGGTTTAAAGAACATGTCATACGTGTACCACATAGCGGAGATCAGAATATTCGACAAATTGACTAGCCATGGTGGGCTTCGTCCGTCAGGGCCGGCGAACCGTTTCGAGAAAGTTAGAAGGGAGAGAATCGCAGGTGCCCACAGACCAACGAACACGAATTTGCCAATTTTCTGGCGGACTGTAGTGATTCTGTAGGTATGAATTTGAGATAGGTACTCTCGGTAGCTCACGGGGAGATCGTGCTCGGCGGCGCCAGTCACCAGAAGGTTGAGATAGCGAGCAGAAGGCTGCGCATATTCAGGGTCCGGACGCATTTGTGGCGCAAAATCACTGAAAAAGGAGGATTTTGAAGAAGACGTGCATGTAACTGAAGCATCAACAGCAGAATGACCACGTTTGGCCGCTTCTATTCTCTTCCGGGCATCATCGGCACCGGGTGACAGAAGCGTGTGGGCCTTGAAGGGCGTGGTATCAGGATGATCCGGGACGGGATCTGTGGACTTGAATCCTTCGGCAAAGGGGTAACAATTGATCACCACATCTCGATAGCCGCGTCCACCACCCTCCGTCGCAATGATTTTTGCATAGTCAGCCAGGGTGACCTCGTACACAACCCCAATCAGAGGCTTGTGCCATCGTTTCCGGCTCGCCTCCGTCCTCCGCACTTCTTGTGTACCTGACAGAAGCGGTGCCTTTTCAGAGACCATGTCGTCCTCAGTTTCAGACACATTGCCGTGTTGATGTGGCTCTGCATCAGTGGGCAAGTCAGGATCCCGATACTGCGTGCCCGCAAAGCACGGCTCAGCGTAGGGAATGCCTGGAAGATCAAAGGTCAGACGAAGCTCTGGTATGAGCACTGGAATCTCCGACAGCGGCTTGATTCCTCTCATTCCACGGAAAGTCTGAGAGGCGAGATTTGAGCCGTATGCTAGGTACAGCACCGTCTCTTGCTCTGCAGACGTGCCGGTCAAAGCATGTCCGCTCTCTTGTTGCTCGGCGACCTTTTCTGACAGGTGAATGTCTCCGTCGAGAGCGGACGAGACGACGGAGGCCCGTCGCCGTGCCGAAGTTGTGGTGGGAAGAATAGTCGCATCGATGGGAGCAGACTGAGCACTTCCAAGTGGAAGAGCAGCTTCTAGCCGTCTCAATGGCTCGATCGCATTGAAATGATGTGAAGAATCGGGTGGAGCCTCCTCCTCATCCGCCCGTCGACGGTCGTTTGAAGTCATATTCAAGAGAGAGAGAGAGATAGAGAGAGAGAGCCCTTCTCGATTCGAGAAGAATACGTACTGCCGGAAGCTGATAGAGATCACCGATAATCACGACGAATTGTATTTGTCGCCCACCTGTTCGTCAAATGGGTGTCTTCTCAATGATTTGGAAAAAGGACAACAACCGCAATAATCTCAGCCTCAAAACCAGGCACCGACTAGCGTCAACAGCGTGCCTGCCAGGCATCAAAGCGCCTCAACCTCTCCGTAAGCAGCTCGCGTCGCGGCAGCCCCGGATTCCGCGATTAATAATCGCCACCCTCGGCGGCAGGTCCGAGCCCGGATGGACTACCTGCCCGATCCCGAGGGCGGCGAGTCGGCGACTGGCGGCAGAGCACCCAACTTGTCTATCCCGGAGACGACCAGTACTAGTCCACATGACTACAGACTGTGGAGGAGCACATACCAATTTACGAATTGCATGACTCTCGGCCTGCCACATATACTCTATAGTGTACAGTATGTCTATGGAGTACGCATCGTCGTAGTCAAGGAAGCGAAGGATATTCATTCCTGGCTGCCATAGCGCTCTTTATACCCATGAGCGTGGACTATTTCATCCGATTTCCTGCTATGGTTACCATAGATCATGGCCGTAAGTACATACATGACACACCTAAGGTACTAAGATTGAGGGCTACTATGACGAAAGGACAAGTACCCGTGAGAGATACTTGTAGTGACCTGCAGACTCAACGTACTTTATGATCCGCTTCTGATCCTGCCTATCTACCCCTACAAATTGCTGTTACTACAATCGACCACCGTGTTATTCTCCTATGTAACTTTTCTCTGATCTCCTTCAAGCCCTTCATACTTGATAAAATCTCTTACGATTCTCAGCTCCCCGAGTAATAGGTTGAGGGGAGTCCAAAGGGCGCGGCCGGGATCTTGGGTTGATATTAAAGAATGCTGCTCGGTGACTAAAACACTCCACTTCTCACGCAGCCAGAATTTTCTTTGAAGAATGGATCTCTGTGACACCTCTAATCACTGAAAAGGCATGTATCGACGCTTGGAGATTTGCTAAATGAGTCGAGGAGAACAAATATGGAGAGTACAAATGCAAAAAATTTCTTTTCTCCTTGGAGAAACGGGCCTTGTTGCTGGACCCGGCGAAGATGAGAAATCAGTGGTACTTTGAGCATCGCAGGACAAACTTAAAAGGAACATTACGACGAGAAGAAGGGGCGGAAAGAAAGGGCGAGGAAAGCCGAGGGCACGTGGCCGCATCAAGAGGAAGGAGCTGCTCCGAGGGCCACGGCCTTTGGTATAACGTGACTGCTTGACCACTTGCCCACCTCACTCTGACACTTGCACTCGAGAACGCGGACCGGTTGTGAAACAATCCGCTTGTCATTTGAGAGGTCCAAGCTCTTGCTCTTCAGCTCCCGATGAACTGAAACAATGTCTATGGCAATTTCCACCGTCATCTTTCATCTCGATCCCCTCAATGAGATACGCGCCAAGGACCGAGAAACCGTTTTGAAAGACATGTCAATCGTGAAGTCGAGTGACACGAGGGTGGGCCACCAAGAGCATTCAGATAAGCGGGACTTCACCAAGCAGTCAGAGAAGCTACCCGCGAGCCATCAGGATAGTGTGGAGCAAACGAACAGGGATCATCATCTCAATGCGTCGTCAAGCAATCATGACACTTTCGATCCTGAGGATATCATGCACCACGGAAAATTAGAGAATGCTTTGGAACAGAAGGCGTCACCCGATCTGGAAGCGCAATCGCAAAGTTTGAAAGTTCCAATCCCATTCAAAGCAGAGAATGGGGAAAGAGATTTTATCTCAGACATTCGTGATCCTGTGACTGTGATCAGCCACAGCGGCTCTTGCGATGCCTTACAGGCCGAGTTAGACATCGAGGACACACAAGCCGTCAACCACAAGACCCGCCATGATACCCGACGATCGCCGGGGTCAGCCACGCAAAAGGCAGTAGACTTAACAAGATCAACATTTCCCTGCCACAGGGGTCCTCCTCACAGATCGAGAGAGGAAGTTGACTGGAGCGAAGACTTGCGTCCGACAGACGAGGATGAATCACCCACGGAAGAGAAAAACTTTGCCCAAGGGCAACATGCCACTGCGCTCAAGACAAATTTGAATGGAAACGAAACCAAAAAACGCCGTGCACCAAACGTCAAGCCGAGTAGGACAAAACGTAGAAAGGTGACGACCAAACAAAGGTCTTCCAAGGCCGCCTGTACCTCCAGCCTTGCCATGAGGACCGAGACTTCGTCTGGACTTTCCAAAGCCGGCCATCCGATATCACAGTTACAGGGGGAGCATTTGCACGGCGCGTTTACAAGTGACTCCATTCCAAGGCTTGTCGCTTCGTTCCCCATGCTTGATTCCAATGACAACAATCATCGAATCGTTGCAGAGGCGGCAGGTTATATTGAACTTTCGAGTAATTCCTCATTACCGCCAAAGTCAGCTAGTCCCAGAGGAGACGCCTGGCCTCCATCTGGTGAGCAGCGAAAATCAGAGATACCGTTGCATGGCCGAGGTGTTGCAGTCGGGCAGAAACTCAAAGATGCGATTTTCAAAGCCCATTCAACTCGACAGGTTTCTCCCCTCTACGTTTGCTCCGTGGAAGATCCCCAGTCGCCCATTATCATCAAAAGCTCATCCATCGGCCCTGCCCTACCCGATCGATGTTCTGCATCTCAAAAGGCTCCCTGCTCAGTTCCTGAACGGCAACGGGCCGGGCACCCTGGGCCTGACTTCAACCCCAAGCATAAGGACCACAGCAAAAAAGGTGGACTTTCAGACCTTCACAAGAGCTTGCAAAGGAATCCATCAAGCGAGGTCCTCATTCGAAAGCCTTCTGCCATGTCTCCAATGAGGCTGCCAGAAATCTTATCAGAGAAAGAAGGTTTGGATCACATCCACACATTGGACGACTGTAAAGAGTCGACATGGACATCAAATCGTAACTCAGATGCGGTTGCCACACCAAAGAGGTTCGAAGCCCATTCGGTTGAGCCCCTTCGGTCCACCCCAGACGACCAGCGCCCTGAGTACGCATCTGCGGTCAATCCTAATATCAGCCTACAGGAGGAGAGCCCATCGATACCCGGTAACAGGCCACCGCCGGTATGTCGAACAAGTGAGAGCAAAGGTTCTTCAACAGATCGGCAGGTACCCGCAGATCCTCGTTTAGAATGCTCAAAATCAATTGCACGGGGTAGCATCGTAGACCTCAATGGCAGCCCCCGATTCTGTCCTCAAAAAGGCGTACAAGGTGCAATCTGGGACCCACAAGAAACGGCGAATATTCGTTCTCGTGTGACCAACGACATTAATATCTTCAGCTCCAGCTCCAGCTCCAGCTCCAGTGACTGCGACGAAGATTCTGACTGCCACTGCGCCGGCAGCAAGTCTCAGGGCCGGAGGAGATACTCCAAGTTCCAGCGAGACATGTTCATGGAATACGGAATCGAACCGACGGAACTTACGCCAGGTCCCATGGTCAAGGCCAGATTGGTCCGACCAGATATCAACGCAGGCACCTTCAAAGTTCAATGCAGCGACCCAGAAATTAGCTCGGAAAAGAATGACCGCGTTGATAGTAAATGTGGTCGTAACGAGACATCTAGCGACTGTGCAGCTACGCTGATAAAAACTGACTTTGAGATGTGCTTCGGAACTGTTCAGGGAAGAAGCACCCCCTCTGAAGCCCGCGATAGCGCTATTCGTGAAAAGTCTTCAGCCACAGAGGACACAAATCTTGGGCCTGGTTCAATTGGCTGGAAGGGCATCTGCAGCGACATGAACTGGATCTCAAAACTACAGGCAGCCCAAGAGAATGCTCAGAGCTTATTGGTGAAAAATAATCAAGTGAGTCAAGAATAGCCATCCTTCCTTCTGACATCGTTCTGAAAGACCGTCATAGGATCTTTCAAAACAGCTTGCCGCGGAAAAGCAGACTCTGCAAAGCGTGTTGCAGATCTACCGGCAAGGATGCCAGCGCATTCTCAATGACGTAGCACGAGCGCAACAGACACGAATGCATCTACTGCAGCAGCAAGTCTGCCTTGTCAATGAACAGCACGCTGAAATTTGCCGAGAACTTAGACAAGATCTCGAGGGCACCGATGACAAGCTGTTCTAGAAAGCCTCTCAATATGGGGACGAGTTACAGTTCGAAGGCGGCAGTCGTACCATCTTCCAAGCAAGACTTTTTACAAAGCTATCATTCGGAAGGCATCGTTAACGGTATCCCAGGGCCTGTCAATGCGATCAGAATTTGACAGCTCACAAATCCAAATTGCGTCTGTTGTTGACGGCAGATGGGCGCAGCCCTCACCGAAAATCACGTGTCGGCCGCGTCCTCGAGATTGAGTCATATCTTGCTTCTCGACCACCGCATTCCTTCAAAATTTTATTTTGAAGTTTCCAAACTGTGTCTCTAAGGCTTTTTGATTGGATTTGCTCTCCTCTTTTAACCATACTTTTATTTTTTCATCGACTTCACCTCACTCAGAAGATATTGATCAACGGACCTTTGAAAAATACCCCCTCTTTTCTGTTAGCCTCCATCCAACTCACCCCACCCCACTATGTCGGTAAGATGACCCCTCACCTCGACTCACCATCGTCATCGTCGCAGCATTGACTCGAACCAAAATGGCAGTTCTTCATTGAAAATCCCCATGTCGGGGACCACAACAACCTGGAAGATTCACGAAGTATGATGCCTCAAAATTTTCTTAATCTGTGATTCCGCCGTGCTCACACACTATTGCAGTCCGCGGTTATAATCCCCTTACACCCCCCAACCTTCTTCAGCATGAAATCTCCTTGACGGAGAAGTCGCGGGAAAGCGTATTGAAGGGACGTCAGGAAGCGGTTGCGATCGTGCATGGTACTGATACCGAAAGGCAACGTCTGATGGTCGTGATCGGCCCTTGCTCGATTCACGACCCGGAGATGGCTTTGGAATACTGCGATCGATTGATGAAAATGAAGGAGAAGTACGCTGATGACCTTCTGATCGTCATGCGCTCGTATCTCGAGAAGCCCCGAACGACAGTTGGCTGGAAGGGCTTGATCAACGACCCGGATATCGACAACAGCTTCCAAATCAACAAGGGTCTGCGCGTGTCTCGACAGCTCTTCGTCGATTTGACGAACAAGGGTATGCCCATTGCCAGCGAGATGCTTGACACCATCTCCCCTCAGTTCTTCTCCGACTGTCTTTCGGTCGGTGCGGTCGGTGCCCGGACCACCGAGTCTCAGGTTCACCGTGAGCTGGCCTCCGGTCTGTCCTTCCCCGTCGGTTTCAAGAACGGCACGGACGGCTCGCTCGATGTCGCAATCGATGCTATTGGCGCCGTTCAACACCCTCACCACTTCCTTTCAGTCACCAAGCCTGGTGTTGCCTCCATCGTCGGAACCGTTGGCAATCCGGATTGCTTCGTCATTCTCCGTGGCGGCAAGAAGGGCCCCAACTATGATGCCGCTAGCATCAAGGAAGCTAAGGCCAAGCTGGAGGCCAAGGGTGTCGCTCCTCGTCTGATGGTTGACTGCAGCCATGGTAACTCCGAGAAGAACCACAAGAACCAGCCCAAGGTCGCCAAAGTGCTCAGTGAGCAGATCGCCGCGGGCGAAACTGCAATCATGGGTGTCATGATTGAGAGCAATATCAACGAGGGTAAGCTTTCTCTTGCGATGTTCACAAAAAACAGACCATTAGAACCCGAGGGATGGCTAACCTGATCAACTTCTTAGGCAACCAAAAAGTCCCGCCCGAGGGCAAGGCTGGTCTCAAATACGGAGTGAGCATTACTGACGCCTGCATCAACTGGGAGGACACCGAGACAACACTAGAGACGTTGGCTCAGGCCGTACGTGCTCGGAGGGAGAAACTCAACGGTAGCGCTTAAAGTGCTTTGGTTGCTTTCTCTTATTGTCTTTGCCATTCACGTCGACGCCCCATGGGGTAGAAAGACATTCATGAGCGGACCGCGGTTGATGCCTACGGGTTATAATATGTGCATTTGATTACCCCCATAAAAAATTTAACACGGTGCGGAACTAGCTTCACAAACAGAAAGATACTGGAAAGGATAGGAATGGTGGTGACCAACATTGTCATTTGACTGGATCGAGTAATCAAACTTTCATTAATATATGTGCGGGTTCATCATAGTTGCAGAAATGGAAGTGTATACATGGCAGATTGCGTGACATCAGTCGAGGGCTCATCTCCCAACGACACGGTCAAAACAAAAGGAGAGGAGGATGAAAGGGCTCCCGTCGGCTTTCCACTTCAAAGGTGGCAGCAATACGTGTGCTTCGTGGTCTTATACACCCCACGGGCCATCCCGAAGACTCAGACCAGGGATCTTAAAGTCAACGATGCATGCGGCGAATGACGAACGCTTCAGAGACATATCTTCGTCCTGCGTCGGCCCTGCGGCCATTTGACTCGCAAGCCCCGCGGCACCTGTATTGATGCTGGAGGCAAACCGAGTCTTGCCATATTGACCGATGAACCGGTCCCGCGATTCAGCTAACTTCCGCTTGCGAGATCCACGAAGCTGCTTTGAGGCTTCGAGATGGGTATTGTCTAACACCGGGGGTGATATGAATTGGCCATCGGAGCCGACCATGACCGCTCTCAACGGTTGTTTGGTCTTCGTCCGTGCCATGGGAGAAATGGTGTCGATATCAAACACGTGCGCTTGACCGGATGCAGCAAACGCCCAGATACGAGCTCCTCCATCCGAGGTTTGTAGAGCCAGCTCTACCACGTCGTCCACACGGCCAATTTCCTTGCCATGCACCTTGAAAGGCCACGTCATCGATGTCGATCGATAACTGACGCTCAATGCACACTCCCAGCCTCCCCGTTGATCCTGCGCGAGGCTGTCGCAACGCTTGCGCATTCTCCCGGAATCTAGCAGCCAATCACGCGCAATCTCGCCATCACCCATGAAATCGCCGCTTTGGTGCTCGCGCTCTCTGCGAATCACGTTGAAGATGTCCGACGGAATAGAATACAGGACGATTCGATCTTCATATGCGGCAACGATGCGAAGCCCCCAGCTTAAATCTGAGCCAACAGTAAAAGCGATGGGGGCATTAAACTCCTTAGCATTGCCTGTCGAATTTTTCCCACATGGAGGCACGCATACAAAAGCACGCGTTAGACTTGTCGGACCGCCAATGGGCGAGTTGGACCCAATGCAAAGATTCCCTGTACGTGGATCCACGAAGGCCATATGAAGTCCATCGTTTATGGGCACGGCGCGGTAATTGTGACAGTGAGTGGCGCGAACCAAATTGAGAGACGATGCGCCATATTGGTTAAGACCGCCGAGCGAGTGCTTTGCGGACAGTATATGGAACGGACATGCTTGCGAGTGACCGGACATTGGGAACTGTCGGCAGCTGCACTCATGAGGGCCTGGGCCCGCCAGAGATGAAATTAGTCGAAATTCTGCAGGATCTTCCTGAGAGCTTGGTAGAAAATGAAGTGTTTCAGAAGGTTGGGACATTGGCAGGCGTCTGTACCGATCCTGGCCGGTTTTCTCGTCAGACCAGTGAATCTCGACGCCTCCTGCACAGCCAAAGGCAACGCATCGGCGGCCCGGTAGAATTGCGATAGTGCGTGGGGGGTGATCTTCAGAACATATATCCTGATAAAAGTGAGGGCCTGTGTGGGTTCGCCATGCTTTAGGGGATTTCGATCGACTGTGACTTGTATCTGGCCTGGCAGAAGGGTCGACATCGTAGACCATTCCAACTCGATTCTCTAGCAACGCAGCTACAGCAACTCGAGGAGTGCTGGTATCCATGGTAGCCAAGAGAACATCGCTAGTACAATCGATCTGCGAGACCAGCTCAAGGTTCTGGGAACCCAGTTCGGATAGAACTGAAACGTCGTTTCCTTTGTTCAGTAACCGAAACAGATAGATTATGCAGCCACCTGTCACCAGAACATACTTGCCGCAACTGCTCACATTGAAGGTCGAAAACTTATTGCAACCGTCTCTTGTGGCTGGTTTTGCGACTGAAAGCGAAGTGCCTCTTCGAGTTTTGATAGAATCTCGAAAGAGACCCGAGAAATGGATAATCTCGGACTTGATAAAGCCTGACTTCTCTAGGGTCGTTCTGTGCCCTGATAGTAGACACTCAGTCGCAAGCCGTTTGCTCATCTTCCACACGTCACTCTCCTGGACTGATTCAAAGCGGTCATCCCGTTGTTTCTCCATGTCACGTTGAAATGCATCCCACCAGCCGGCACACTTGAGCGTGCCCTCCAATAGCCTGCGGTTCAGGCTAGCTTTCATCCATTGTGAACAGGTACGTCGAGCATTGTCAAAGTCGTGAGGCGAAAGCAGAGAGTAAACTTGATGGAGAATCTCTGTTGGCGCAGCATTCGCCGCAGAAGGTCTTGAGGTGTTGACAAGATTACGTCTCCCATTTTGAGTTGATCGAGCGAAGGTCTCGCCTGGACCGATGAGAGACTCACCAAGCTGTGCAGCGACAGTTGCAATGAATCCTTGCCCACCGAAATTTTTGGTCACCTGAGAATCAATCAATTGCCCAAATCCACTGTCGCTGCGAGACCTTAGAGATGGCATGTCGACAAAATGTCGAAGACTTCTCTCAGATGCTCAGCATGAATGAAAAGATTGGCAACTCCTTGTGTCGACGGGATTCATTCAGGCAGACCAGACGGCCCAAATGGCAATGGGGTTGACTTTTCTTAAAATCCTGTTGAAGTGCTGCCGCCAGGAATCAAAGAAAGATGGCCAGAATTAACCTCTTCCAAGCTCAATCCGTTAGTCTGGACAACTCAATCGCCCAAAGAATTAGACTCGCGAGGGAACAGTATGATTGGAACGCGGCCCCACTTGGCTGATGTAGATCGAGCAAGCCGCTATTGGGATAGCTTTACTGCCCCCACGGTCGGCCACTAGGTCTACCTTGGAATGAGCGAGGTACGGGTATCAGCCTGTAACCTTCGAGGACCGGAAAAAGCGAAAGTGCAATCGGTCGGAGCAGGTTAATGGTTCCTCAGGGATAGTGATTTGTTGGCAGCCTCAGCCCTCGGCAAGGAAAGTCTGAGCCAGTAGGTGGTCCAGTATGCCAACGCGAGGTAGTATTCTGGCACTTGGCAATGTGCAAAAAGAAGGACAGCCTCTGAACCAGCGCGGAAGCGGCTGCATTTACATTGAAATAAGATCTCAAACCCAAGAAGATGGAAATGTGATTGCTCGTAACCGAGGGCGAAGTGGGAAATGAGCAACGAGGCAAGGGTTCTGCCGCTGCATGAGGTCCGGGAATCGTATAGTTTGGAGACAACTTACATCCTGACCAGTAATCCACTATTGCGGCCTGACGTCGAAACAACGGCCGTCCGCCGAAACACTTTGCAAGACATGAGCCACGTTTGATGGGCAGGAATTTGACAAGCGTCGGTGATAGGGTTAAATCAGGGCTGCCAGCGACGTTCCAGCCAGGACTTGGGCCATGTAGACTACTCGTGGCGGCGATCATCTCACCCAAAACTGCAAACCTTCCCGTGGAGCGCTTAGCTTTGGCAAGGTTGCGGCGGTTGAGCGAGCCTGGGACCACTGTCTACGGTAAATGGTATGGTAGGATCATGACTTTGTCACGGAGCACTGTCTGAATTGAGCCATATCAGGCGGGTTGAAAACAAGGCAAATGCTAAACTTTGGGCACAGGTCCCGTCATCGGCAGACCGCGTCGAGAATTGGTGACCAGGACATTGCGACAATCGCTTTGAGAGTGGCTCGTTTCAATGTGATGATTCATGCGCATTCCGTAGCCAGACGTCCTGGTGAGACCGCCGCGCGAGGAATGTGGCCCCCCTTAGCCGAATGCAGTTCAATAGGAAGGCGGACTGTGGTGAGTGAGCGGGAAAAAAAAGAAGGGGGACTCAGGGCCTCCTGGTTAGACAATACCCAACAAGGGGAGAACTCCTTGATCTCTGTGCTGAGGATCATCGCAAAATACGAGCGTCTAGGTTCATTTCACTGCTAGTAAAGACGGTTCCTTGGACCAGGAGCTTCGAACCATTTGCTCTGCTGCGCAAGGTTGCTCATGGGTCTGTAAGGCCGGGGAATGCGCGGAGATCTGCCAGCGCCGTATAGAGGTATAGAGTGTATGACTGTAGGGACATGCATCTGCCATGTGGGTCTGTTCGCTTCCCATCTTTGACCTCTCGACACTTCCACTCGGAATGCCACCGTGCAGGGCCGATGGACCGAGTATTGCATCTGTCTGCCGAATGTTTGGGAGGTGGCGTTGCCGACTGGTCCCGTCAGCTCAGCGCCACCGCGGGGCTGAGCTTGGGTGATTGAAGTTCTTGTGGCCTGCAAGAAGAGTCTGATGCCCAGACGTCCTGCTCGATCTCGGCGGTCGACGAGGCAGGCACGTGACACTCATACATTATTCTGTAAACTCCCGTGACCTACTGCCCTTTCGACGCAAGACGAGAATCGATGTTTACAAGGAACACATCATTATATTTGCAAGCGTCTTATTCGGATGAACATACACAATCTGTGCAGAATATACTTGATTGAAAACAAAATTTCAGAGCCTCAGCATTCTATTCATGATTATAGGTGGACGTCGGTAAACAGGCCGCACTATACTTCGTTCCCATTTTAACCCCATATTTCTGGAAACACCCCGGGATCATCGTTTTATTCATACTCTCATGTGCACTGCTGAGTTCTTCCAATCTGATTATATGGTTTCAGCTTTTAATAGATTCACAAAAGCTTTCTCACCAGCACATGCCAAAAAGGGAAAAGCACGAACCCGTTCATCCGACAAGATCCCCTTTGATGCCTTTACGGCTGAGGTTCAAGAATTGCCACGTTGTGTGAGATGGCAGCTGAGACGAGAAGAATGTGGCCAATTTGACCTCGTGCCTCGGGGCCTAGCACCTTGAGATTGTCATCGGTATGAGATGAGATCTCGCACGTGGTAAGGGCACCGATAAAACTTGAGAAGTCATGACAGCCGATCCACTGCTGAGCCACGTTCTCACTGGAATGGAATCCTGGTGGAATGTCCGACGCAGGACCGTGAATGTGTCGTCAAATGGCCGTTGAGAATCAATACCGATCTGATCATTGCGATTCTCACGAAATAAAATTTCGCTTTCGCGAGGGAATCCGAGTTCGGGTTCCGTTAGACTTTCATGCCCCAGAATCGACAATACACGAGCTGATCGACAACGTAGCCTTGCATATGACCAGCGAGTGTGACTGTTTTTGGCCCCATCAAGCCTGAGATTCTGTCCGAATAGGTATATCGATACCTTTGAGAGTCTCAAAAGAATCCCCCAGAAAAATACGACAGATCAGCACGGCTTACGTGGACAAGTCTTGGAAAAACGAGGAAAAAAGAACAAAAAGCAACACGATGTATTATGAACTTGAGTTATCTTCAAAATCGCTGCCTAGAGACTGACTGAAGAATCATTGGACGCTTCAGAATATGCTATTAATCTATAGACCGCCTCGGTTCTAGTTTAGGAAAGTTGGGCAGCGTCGTAGTAGAGGTCAAGCAGGCAACCAGCGGACCACGACTGGGTAGGCGACTTTTGAACAGGGTTAAATGATTAGCATAAGGTCTCTGTACTCGGATGCTCACAGGACTCGTCAGCAACTTACCGAATCTCCACAGTGCTCTCCATTCTTGTTCGTCAACTCAGTAAGTCCCTTCCACGGGCTTTCACGGAGAGCCTTCTTGCATCCGTCAAGTCGGCGAGTGACTTGTTGGAAAGACTCTGTTCGCTCCTCACCCGTCTTACGCCGGAGGAGGTCAAAGTGAAGCAACGCTCGGAGGAAGTATCCTCGTTGCCACACCCACTCAGGACCTTGGTGGTAGTTACGGCCCTTGGATGTAGTAAAGTCGGTTGAATCCTCGGAATTATTGTAGTAAGGGCGGTAGTTGAGATCAGAGGGATCCAGAGTGGCCACGCCGACGGGACCCAAGATAGCCGAGTCTCCGATCGAGAGGGCCTTCAGGGCCTTCTCAGGGGTGAAAAGTTCGGGTGCAACCGTCATGGCAATGGGGAAGTTGCCTCGAAGTTGATAATCCTCAAAAGGCTTGCCAGATCTGTAAAGATCCTTGTAGATTCCACGGCGGTTGACCACATTCGCGTCAACATCATATTGAGCGTCATCTTTGGTGTCGAGTGGCACATAGTAGCAGCGTTCAAAGTTGGCCTTGACCTTTTCAGACCACTCCTTGAAAGTGACCGACTTGCCATTTCCAAGATCAACCCCTGAATGTGGGTACACCTTTAACTCGTGGAGCTTCGAGACCCAGTTGAGAGCGCTGTAAAGAAGACCAGTGATCTCAATGGCGGCTCCATCACGAGGAGTACCGGGAACGCCCTTGCTGCCTGCCTTCTCACTTTCTCCCATCTTGTCTTGCCATGTGCCACAGTTGTCTTGGCTGCCACCAAAGATGATACCGGTTTCCCAATCAACCTTGATGTCGATCTGGAATCCCTCGGGCTTCATTTGCACATCCAGATCGGGGCCCGCGTTATATTCTCGGAAAGACATACCCTCTGCATGTCGCTGGAAGACCTCCTGGATGACCTCCAGAATGGTTGGGGATTGAGAGTACGCGCGTGGGTCATCGAACGGGAACCAGGTATCGTCGTAGGGCAAGAAACGGCGAGGCACCTTTTCCTGCAAAAGGCTCTTGCCATCCGGGGCCATCTGGGTGTAGTCTTGGATAGCTTGCAAGAAGAACCATACCGAGTCACGAGAATTGTATCGGGGCAACTTGCCGCTGCTCAGCAGATTGGGAATCATGCCATGCTTGAGCACGCTCGCAAAGGCAAGAATATGCTCCTTAGCGTCGGCAAAGCGACCGGTGCACAGGAAGAGACCGCGAATGGAAATGAAAACGTCACGACCCCAGCATCGTGCCCAGTCGACAGCGAAATGGGGCAAGCCTGCTGCCAGGCTAGGTACTTGCTTGGTGGGCCAAAGAGAGGCGGAGTTGACGAGGCCGGTTTGCTGCACGCTGACCATAGCTAATTGATGGATAAATTCCTGACCATGACGCACATTGTCGCTGAATTGGTGGATACCTGCCTTCCATGCAGCGTTATAGGCCACTTGCAAGATGATGGCGAAGTACCTAGGAAGCAAGAAGTTGGGCAAGCCACGGACAGCGTCAAACTTCTCACGAAGCCATGCTGCTGGCTTCTGGAGCGCAGAGAAGCTTTCCTTCTGAGCAGTCTTCTCCATCCGCCCGACAACATAGTCCAAAGCCCACTGTCCCTCGCGCAGGTGATCACAAAGCGGATGGCCAAGTTGATTGTACTTGATAATGTCCTCGAGCACACTCCACCAACCCTGAAGACCCGCATAAACCAAAGGTCCGTGCTTGGGAATGTCATAAACGCCGTCCTCGCCATTAGAGAAATCTCTCTCCTCGGCGTCGCAGCGGTACAGGGTAAAGTTCAGATCAACTAGGCTGAGGTTGGCAAACGCCTCATCGGCACCAGCAGAAAGGAAGTTGTCCAGCCCGCTGACATGCTCCGCACCAGGGATCCAGGTCTCAAAGAGCGCAATCGATCCAGGGACAAGACCGTCCAGCACAGATATAGTCACATCTTTCCCGTTGCTGTCAATCTTCGTCGCATCGATGTCGCGGACGCGACCTGGGAGACCCTTGAGATATTTGTCGTCACCGGAAATCTTCGATTTCATGTCATCACTGCTATCAACCTCAAGCACCCAGGATCCAATATGCTTGGCTTGTGTGCCAGTGATGTGAGTCGGGGCCAGAATAGCACCGCTCTCGTGACCAGGGAACGCCGTGTGGGCGATCAGGAAAATACCCTTTCTCGTCTTGGGGTGCACCCGATGAACGGTTATGTACTCGCCGTCGTGGTGGATATGGGTTTCATCGTAACCCTCGACGCCCATCATGGTGTGGAGGTCATTGAGGAGTCGCTTCACGCCGCCGATGCCACCCTCTCCAGCCCCGACCTCCAGCTTCTGATCGCCCGAGAACGGCGAGGTGTACTGACGTTTCTCGTGGACAAGTTCGATGAGCTTCGGGTAAAGCTCGTCGTAGCCCATCACGCTTCCAATGGCTGAGGCACACATTGCGACCAGGGCAGCATTAGGCAAGGTGTCCCTCGCATCTCGCTTCTGAGCAGGTACCTCATTGTCATGGGTACAATCCATGAAAAGAGCCTGCACCGGAGATGGTCGGATGTGTGTAATTTCTTCTGAAGCGACCCCCGATTCCGCGGACGCAATCGCATGGCTGCTGCCAGCGGAAGGTAGATCCACATCGAAACTACCAATGGGTCGCCCACCATGACGGTGAACCAGTCGACTCAGCTCGGCCGTGCTCCAAGCCTGCATAGCCTCACGAATCAAAGCGTTGATTCCGAGACGCTTGACAAAGACGTAGTCAGCCTCTTCAGAGCCGGTGAAGAGCTCGGCAAAGACTGTCAAGTTTGGGCGGATCTCGCGTGCTTTGTCCAATAAGTATTCCGCAACTACCAGTGGGGTAGAATGGCAGTTATCAATCCGGAAACCGCTGAAGTATTTGGCCATCAACTGGGTATATTTGGTCATAAAGTCCCAAAGGAAGGGATTATCCTTGGGCGATTGACCATAGCGAAGCTTCACACAGTCGCCCCACACGATGACTTCGCGACGGAGGTAGGCTTTGGAGTCGGGACCGGCGTTATCGCGCATGGCGTCGGCATTCCAGATCCACCCGTTGTTCACCAGGGCGAGCGCCTTCGGGCTGTGTTTCTTCGTGACGTCATTGAGAGGAAGGCGGGTGAAGTATGTCTCGATCAGAGGGCTTTCCTTAGTGACGGCACCCAACTTGGGGCCGTGGTCGTCGACACGGAGGTACTTGATGCGGTTGAAGAGCTGATCCATGATATCCGCCACATCTTTATCGAACTCTCCGTATAGGGGAAGGTTAACCTCGTCAAGAAGAGCAGTAATCGACGCGTCAGCTACAGATGAATCCTGACTGTAGTCACCGTGCAGTGCCGTCAAGACAGCGGCGCCGAACTTGGCATCCACGGAGCGGCCAAATCTCCCGTACACTTGTTTTGACGCAGGGATACCGTAATTGTGAACTAATTTGGCTTGTTCTTTAAGTGAAAGTTGGCCAAACTTGCTCAGGTCAACCTGCTGGATACTCGCGGGATCCGTTTTCCCGCTCTTCCAGGCATCCAGGATCTTCTTCTTGTCGGCTTCGACATCGATTGCGTAGAATTCCCACAGCCGAATGCCGTCGATGACCTGCTTGCGGAGAACATTCATGACCGCCACCAAGTCCTCAGCGGACTTGAATTCTGTCGGAAGACCCAGGCCCTCCAGGTCCTCACCGAATTTCAACAAGGCAGTGTCCAGCTCCAAAGCAGACTCCAGCCAAGGCGCGGTTTCAACGCTGTAGCCTGCCTCGGGATGTTCTTCCAGCCAGCTGCTGTTGTTGGCGGTATGGTTCCAGACGACATCGGTCAGTGTCAAGAGCCCATATTCTTTCTCCATGCGTGAAACAAGGGATGCAATGTCTTTCTCGCCATTGGGGAAGAACGCAGAGTCAAAGGTCAGTTGGTCAAAGATACTGTATGGGGAGTTGGAGTCACCGCGCTGCATAAGAGGTGTAAAATGGACCATGTTATAGTTGCGTTGACTGATTCCATGCAGATGCTTATCCCAGTCCCCGGGGTAGGCCCCCATGAACTTTGAGATGACGGAGAAAATAGAGAGCGCATTAAGAGGCAGGTGCTTTCCCTGGAGGGTCAATCTTGGTGATACATCAATGTAGTGAACAGGAGTCTGTGTAGGTTCTGGCGTGGGAACGGAGTCTACAGAAAACTCCGGAAGCGGGGTGAAAGTCGTATAGTAGGCATAGGCACCTGCCCTCGAGATCGGAACATCGATCTGGATGTTGCGATTGAAGTCGGGCTTTAAACTACTTCAGTTCAGCCACATGGCCATCTTCGCCGCCGTTGGACGCTTCACAGGAAAGGATTGCGGGTACCTGAATTCGCGGAACGAAGTTCGCTCGAACGCTTTCCCCTCCTCTGGGATGTTGACCCAGAGACTGCCTTGTCGGCAAATTGAACTGGTACCCTCGATGATGAAACGGAGCACGTATCCTTCATCACCAGGAGAGGGCAGATAGATGTATCCGCCGGGGACATCTGGGGAGCCATCGTCCTTCAATGGGAGCAGATAGACCTGACGTGAGGGGCCCATCGTGATCGGCGCACGGTGGAGAGGCGAATGAATTGCGGGGAGGGTCAATTGACAGGCGATCGCGGAAGGCTCTTGCAGACTTCAACAGCTCGACGCCTACAATGTTCTCCGCTGAAAAGCTGCCGACCCTTTTCCAGGCGATTCAAGTGCCTGAGAATTGGCTGTAAGGGAAGGAAAGGGAGGGGGATGGGAAAGAAAGAAAACAAAGCGCGTGGAGGAGAGCAGACCGAAGGCCCCCCCCCACGCCGAAGCTATGGCTGAAAGTGACATCATGCACGGGACTCCGACCACACCTTGGCAGGATATTCTTAGCGCCACGCCTAGACCACGACCGCGCAAAATCAGGATTGGACACACCATTGGATCGGCCCTGAATCGAATGTCATTCTCACCTGTGGAATTGGTGGACCAGAATCGAAAGTCAATTGGTCCCTCGGGGACGGCCCTGGCCGTCGAGGTCTAGGCCACTCTAGAAAAGAGAGATTTTCGGGGAAAATCTACCTGTCAAACTTCTAGCATCAGACAGTTCAGATTGGAACGGTGTACGGTGATGTGCTCCGTGGATGGAGTGTTCAATTCTCATGCATGATGTATATTTACAAATAGTGGAATCTGGACAGATTAAAACAAATATCCAAGCAACCGAATCGTCACGGCCGCAAAAGGACTATAGTCGTGCACTGGCATGTCGGGCGCTATCATGATCTCGTTTGTGTTCACAGCAGAAGTGGCAGTGGAAGTCGGGGCGCGAGATGCAGGGGGCTATAAAGAAAACACATTCGGGGCATTACTGTTAGGGCTACGGGGCGAAAATCGGTGACTTGGACACGGGATGGTGGCTTACGCTCGATGTAGGAAGGAATCTCATCGACCTTCATTTGACCGTTGAGGATGCTGCAACAGGTTAGCCAGAGGTTGGACGCCAGACAAGCGGACGATGACGCAGAACATACGATAGCGGAGGTGAAGAGGGGGAAATCTTCCTCCATGCCTTGTTTTCTTCAGGAAGTTGTTGACCTCAACTGCGGTCAGAGTACCCTGCAGCTTTTGTCGTTGAGTTTCGGACTGCTCGATCTCCTCAATGGGCTGTTTGCGCTCGACGCTGAGCTTGGCGCAACGGAAATGCGACCACCACTGCAACTGGTAATCAGATCCGCGACCCGCACTCTCGTCCGTGAAGGTCCGCTGGTTGATGGTGGCCCCGAAGAAACTTGTCGCCAAACCGCACCATCTCCATGGACCCACACGCATCACACGGCTGCTTTGCGTTGTCACCCCATCCCATCCCCTCGACCCATCCCGCCGCAATCGCCACCACATTCTTCAACGCACCGCTGATGGAAACCCCCGCGACGTCGTTGACGACCCGCACGTGGAAGTACGGCGGTGGAAGAGGGTCTTGAGCACGTCGTGGTTGATCGGTGGGTAGTCGGACGGCAGAGCTTGGAGCTTCACCTTGGACATTTCACCGCTGGTGTCGCGGTGCTGGAATTGCACGAGGTCGACTTGGGAGGATGGGGGAACGCTGAGGAGTCGGCGCTTTCGAGTCCATGTGCGGGGGATCGTAGGCGATGGAGGTCTCGGACCACTTCTCTCGGGCAACCTCGTTGGCGATGTTGGCCGAGAGGGCGCCGCAGTAGATACCGAGGGTCTTGCCGATGGTTTCGGAGAACAGACTAATTCCCTCCTCGTTGACATCGACACCCTTGATGCATGAGATGCCACGCGCGTAGGGCAGAATTTTGCCCTTGATCTGCTGGCAGGTCTTCAGGATGAACTGGTGGGGAGATTGAACACGAGGATGGTGCCATCCTTGACCGCGTCTTCGATCGACGGGTTGGCGTGCAGGTTAGTGGGCAATCGAACCCCTGGAAGGTACTTGACGTTTTCATGGGTGCGGTTGATCACATCGGTCAAGTTCTGAGGACCCGAGAAGTTGGCATCGTAATGCGGCGAGTCCTTGCCAATCTCAACTTTTTCTTCAAACACCCACATTTCCACCTTCTCCTCCAAAGATGTCGGAATTCGCCGCGGCATTTTCAGCGACGATCTTGGCAATTGCAGTTCCCCTACAAGAGTGACAATGTTAGACCAAATGACGACTGCGAGACCGACGCTTTGTCGGGGGACGCCGTGAGTTGAAGGAGGCCAGGAGAAGTGGACTGGACGATTGGGTTGACTGGCAGGGCCTCGCTATAGGTTATGGATATGCCGGAGATGAGATGACTGACCAGTTACCGGAGCCCACCACTGCCACCTTGTGCTTGCGCTGGTACGGGCCGAGAGATCCCATATTGGAAGGTGATACTGAAAAAAATGATCTGCGTACGGCAGGGTGATCGGAGAAGGGAGCGGGTTTAAAACACGCTAGGGAAGCCGACGGGGACAACCGGGAAGGGTTGCTGTTAATCTGGAACCGAGTGGCTCGAGGCGACCGAGGCGACCGAGGCAAAAAGTTCAGAAGAGATTGGCTGGGAAGGCAGATCCGAAAATCAAGATGTTTTGGAACGGACATGCACGTAGAATGGTCGGGTGGTGGTGGGTGGTGGTGGTGGAGGAAATGTAAATATGTATTTGTTCCGAAGCGGCGGTGCAGGCAGGGCTGGTTTGGACGGGAGGAACGTTCAAGGAGGGGAGCTTTGTCGACTAAATGCTGGACTGCGGCACTCTGATGTCAGACCGTGATGGGTAAAGTGATCGTGGATTCTGCAGTGCTTCGAGGCCAACAAAGGGGAGAAAGGGTGGATCTGCTCAAGGAGAGTTACAAGGGTCACGTCACATGGAGGCAAATTTCCACATGAGGAAATTTTATAGAACATGGACAATCATCATTGTGATTTTCCTCTCCTTGTTAGGATGGTCGTGACATTTGACTTTTTTTTTATTCTGATGACAGGAGAAACTCACTCTCGACCTGTCTCTCCTTTTCGAGCGAGAAATGGGTGGGAAGGGCCCAACAAAAGTACATCCTGTGCCACGGGCCGCAGTACATATCATGTGCTTATAGAAGGCTCAAGAATGCCCATCACTGTCCTTGTAGAAACTTCATATCAAGGTATCACATGACGGAAGAATGGCAACACATATCCAAGAGCCATGCATCGTCAAGCTCTTAATTTCTGACTAAAAAAAATTCATTCTTCGGTGCATACAAGGCAATTACGGAGACTGATGGGATGTCGTTGAAGAGGAAGACTGACGCCTTTGCGTTCCTGTGCGTTCCTTGGGGAAACCGAGGGAATTGAGGGAATCGAGTGTCCCAGCTCGGTCATGTGGGGCAGCAGCAGACCAGTCGGTCGAGTCACGAGGAAGGCGGCGAGGCGGCAAGGCGGCAAAAGGCACCGGAACTGGCTGCAAATTTGTGTGCCGGTCTCTCTCACATGCGCCTTTACTGTCTTGGGCTCAGCCGTCTAGTACATCCTTGTCGTGAGCATCAAAAGACGGCCGTGTCATCACGATGAAGACCAAGACTCCCAGAACAGGACCAGTCAAAGCTGGTCCCTTTGGTGATGACTTCCGCACAAGCAAAAAAGATAAGCGCCAGATCAAGCATGCGACGCTGATGTCCAAAATCGCCAAAAACTCCAAGACGCCCAAGACACGTCGCCCCTCCAAGAAGCTGGTCGCCAACCTCGAGTCGCTCGCCGATGCTCTCCCAGAGACTGACCAAGACTCCCACCATGCTGCCAGCCAAGTGAATGTGATCAAGCAAACAACAATCCGCCACAAACCTGGTGCGATGAAGCGTCGGGAAAAACTGGAGAAGATAGAGCGGGACCGATTTGCGAAGAACATGGCTCAGCTAGCCACCATTCAGCCTGCCCCTACAGAGGCTACGTCTGAAACCGCTCCGACCACAAACCGTTGGTCAGCGTTGCGCAACTTTATCTCTCAGACGATGGAACAGCAGCCAGTTTTCAAGACCAACAAATGAGATTCTTTGGCGCTTTCCTCCCTCTCTTCCCTTCACAACTTCGCCTCTGCGGCGATCTTCTATGATACCCATATCGCATTCCACATCCACCGCATGAATTTGTCAGTTGGCCTCAGAAAAAGGAGCTCATCGGCATGTGTGAGGCAGAATCGCACCCGTCTCTGGGCTGGTCAAGAACGAAGATGATTTCTTTGCCAATGACATTTTTTTTTCTTCTACCGAATGGATTTCTGGGGAGCTGCCACTGAAAAGGTGAATGTGCAGTATCGACCACTAGGCTCTCAAGAACATCTGAATGCATCATCCAGTTCCAATTTCGAGTAGGGCGCACAGGCGGGGTTGATGGCTACCCACACCGAGGATCCTGATCATAACGTCTCGCCTCGCATGGCCAATATATGCAGAAGGTCTGCAACCCAGAATGAGATTGTTGCGCTCTGAGTGTTGCAAATGTCAAAAAGTCGGCTTCATTATTCATATCCTGCCTAGACCATGGTTGATGCGGGAAGCTGCCCGTCTGAGTCGACATTGCAGTCTTTATTTACCGGGTAGGCCTGCAGAGATAGGTAGCTTCTCAGATCGATACGCTGAGTAGAATTTGCATCCCTTCAAGTTCATCACAATTGCACCTTGAAAATCAATCACGCTCCGCCGCTTGAGTGGATTACTTCCTACGGCATGAGATGTCAGGCTCGGTGTTAGTGGCGATAAGCGCGGTTGATAACCAATCAACGCCTGAATCCGTTCTGGACCTCCCATTCCATTTTTTCGTACCGCCCACGTGAATGGAGTTAGGCTGGACTGAATAGCGGATTTAGCTCCAATCCCGCCCAGACTGTCAGCAATCGGGACGTGGCTGACGAGGCAAGCCTCAAAACGAATGGGGACCCTAGTAGATGTCAAATCTTTAAGACCGATATTTCCTCTCCAGACAGGATGCACATAAATACAGCGGAGAGCCTGCTTTTTTTTTTAAAAACAAATAGAAAGACCATTTTGTACATCTCCTTCGGAAAACATCGACTTTGCTCCATCATGCATGTGATACTTACTGGTGCCACCGGTCTGGTTGGCTCCGCGGCGCTCGTAGCGCTCAGGGCCAGGACGGACATCTCCAAGATCTCAATTTTGAGCCGTCGGCCAGTCCCGATGCTAGAAGACAATACGGATGACCGCATCCAAGTGATTCTGCATGATTTCAAACGCTATGACTCATCATTAAAAGAGCGCCTATTAGGGGCTCAAGGGTGTGTATGGGCGCTTGGAATTAGTCAAAATGCTGTATCAAAAGAGTATGTCTTCCGACCATGTAGTGGTCGCTCGAGATCGCGAGGGTGCTCAAAGCACCGGCGTGTGGATTACACCTACTGACTCCATTGTCGTGCAGGGAATATGTCCATATCACCAAGGACATGACTCTTGAAGCCGCCGAGGCTTTCCAGCAGCTCAAGTTGCAAGACTCGGACCATTTTCAATTTGTTTTCGTATCCGGAGAGGGTGCTACCAGCGAGCCAGGTCCCTTCACAGCCCTGTTTGGTCGGGTCAAGGGAGAGACGGAATCCGCCTTGGCCGAAATAGAATCTCGAAACCCTCAGTTCAAGACCGTGACCGTTCGTCCTGCTTTCGTCGACCCTAGTGGCCATCAAGCCATTCTCCCCTGGATACCCCAAGGCTCTATCCTCAAGCGCTTCGGAGAGTCTATCATAGGACCTCCGATCAGAGCTTTTTACACAAGAATGCACAGTCCGACTGCGCCATTGGGAGAATTCCTGGCTGGATTGGCCGCCGGCCATTATAATTATCAAACGCTGAGAGGGGAGGGGGTGGAGACACGAGGAGCCAGCTTGATCATCAATAATGCAGGTTTCCGCAGAGTGATGGGGCTAGATGGTCAACGGTGATCGGGCTGGGCGAAGCAATTGTCATTCTTCTCCTCTGGTACAATGATGGACAAGCTCATGCCCCCCCCCCTCTGATTCTATCTCTGTGTGTGTGTCAGGTTGTGGAATCATGCATGGTAAATAGTGCTCCACTGGTGGATTTTAATTAATGATCTGCTAATTCAAGATTTGCTCTCCTCCCCCACCTTGCGCATTCCCTGTATACTTTGGTCTTTTAGCGACCCACGCGACACAAGCCGGCATCATCCCAATCTTCACTACCGACTCCCTTGCGAGCAATGAAAAGTCCCTTGGGATCCCACTTTTGCTTGATGCGATACAGCCGAGGATAATTGGAGCCCCAGAATGCGGCCTGGAAGCCGGGTTCGTATGCGTTGGCCTCGTTCAAGTAGGCGCCCATGTGATTTTCGCCTTCCACGGAGCGGAGGATGGGGATTTCCACTTCGGTCACGTTCTTGATGATGGCCATTTGCTGGGCTGGCGTGGTCTCGGCAGGTTTCCACGACCTTGCGAACAGCATATGCGAAATAGTCCTGCGCCACGCGGGATTGACGGCACTGTCAATCTTCTCCCCGTTCGCAGCAACGGCACCACCAGCAACAACGTGGCCGATGAACTCAGAGCCAGCATCCCACCGGATGCTCCTGAAGGCGTTCGCTAACCGTCGAGGGCCCTCTCGCGTCATCATGAGGCTTTTGGAATAGAGCCGAGATGTGAGCATCGATGTGCGGCCTGTGCTATCAGCCGTTCCACCGATAAGCAAGTTGAAGAGAGCCGAACTGATTGTGGGAAATGCAATTGACTGGTTCACAACCTGGACACCACCCATCTGCTGTAACCTGGCAGCCAGTGGTTGATACAGGGCGTCGATCTCAGCAACACTAGTCTTCTCAGGGAAGAACATGAGCGCAAAGATGGTGGACACGCTCGCAGATGCGCTCACAGGTAAATTCGGAAAGCCAAAGTAATAACCGGAGCCGCCACCATCGTTGAGAGCAGGGAGGGCAGAATGCCATTCAGCGAAGACATCCCAGAAGCGGGATCACCACCTGCAGTGGTCATGTTGAAGTTGTACGCGACAACCGGGGCATCATCGAATGTTCGTACGGTGACGCGAGTGACAACGCCAAAAGTTCCACCACCACCTCCTCTCAAGGCCCAGAAAAGGTCCTGGTTCTGGTACGCATTTGCAGTGACCAGGGATCCCTGTCCCAGAACTGTCAGGTCAAACGGAACTGGAAGAAGGCCTCAACGTCGATTGTATGAATCAGGGAAACTTACGTCGGCCACAACAACCTCAAATTCCAATGCATTATCCGATGCAAGGCCCTTCCACTGCCCAAACGGAGAATGACCACCGCCCTGAATGTAACCCCCGGCTCCACCGACCGTATGGGCTGATCCAGCCATCACGGTCCGATGGTATTTTGCAGCCGCAACGTACATTTCCGGGAGCTGCACGCCAGCACCGATCGTCATGGCTGGCCCTTCGCCTCTTCTTCCGCCTCTGGGGATGAAGTTGTCCAATACCTCGATTTCTTTCATGCTGTGCGTCAGAATTTGGAGCGATTCGGGCGCCGACGAGCGTCCGAGAAAGTCGTGCCCGGTGTTTTTAATGACCAAACGAAGGTTGTGGCGACCGGCGAAACGGACCGCATGCTGGACATCAGCGGCAGTTTGCACGTTGGCAGAGTATAGCGAAATTCGGCCTTGCTGACAGACCGTATCCTGCGCAGACTCGATATAACACGACTGGTCTCGCTCCGGCCATGCTTCCCAGTTCTCCCACTGCGTGGCACCGGGCTGGGAGGAGCGCCAGGCGGAGTTGGACCACGAAGTCTTGACCATTTGACATGCTTGCGCGTCATAGTCCGGCGAGTGACATACTGAAGCGGCGGGTCGGACTGCAGCCAAGTTTCCATGAAGGGTCTGATTCAGTCCGGCCCATTCCTTGGAGGTTGGCCAGCAGTTGTCACTGGGTCGACAACGACATTTGGTTTGGTGCGGGGACCCAGTGACTGAACTGACCAGCAGGGGGAGTAAAAGGAAGCCGATCATGGTCGATTGCTTGTCCGCGATGGTGTGAGATTTGGTATAAGGTTGCTTCCTAGTCACTGGCGACCACGCCCTGTCTTTTTATATCGTGCCCATCCGTATGACTCCCGTAATCTTCCTCGGTTGCCTCCAGGAAACCAGCCCATTCCTAATCAGTGTCAAGTCAGTCTCGCGTCGGTCTTTCAGACATGGGCGAGACAGCGCGACGGGGAGGGGAGGGTCGCGGCTGATGAATCTGGGCTAGTGTGCTCAGTGTCCACCAGATTCTCATGAACGGCGTTGACCTAGGCCAGCGTTAAAGTATGCTTACGGTCTGGAAAGGGTAGGTTCAGCACAACCCAGTGGTTGTCTAGACCAGCCACTATCTGACTAACCAATCATCAAAAGTGTTTCTTACCCCTATCCGGGACAGAGCAAAAGCTGAGATGAAGATGAGAAGATGGAGACATGATTTCTTTGTGTCCCGACTCGAGAGTGAACTGGATGGTCCAAGATCGGGTTGCCATCCCCCACTCGCTCTGCATTAGGGCCACTGATACCAGGATCTGGCCCTTCCATCCAGATTTCTGAGTTTCTGAGTGGATCGCGGAGTCTACTGGACTGTAGTCAGAAAAGAGTTCATCCCTTTGGGTGAATTGCCAAGGAACTGCTATCCAAGATCACACCACCTCATTGACCAATCTCTCCTTGACCCCCCCCACTCGTGCTTCCATCTAGTGGTTCAGCATGACTGCTTCGGCTGATCGATGGCGATAGCTCAACGCGTTTCCCCAGTCGGTCACCCACTGAACATTGTAGAGCGATGTGTTTCATGACACTGTGCCTAGAGGAGCCTACTTTGAAAACTTGAAAATTGCCACCAAATAGTGACTCTCCTGTCTTTGACCGATTTTGTGGAGTCACGGCGGTCACTCTTGTTTATCCCCCCCTGATCCTCAATGAATGCTTTATCTACTCACAGTTGTATGAGGACTCCCCTCTCACTGGCGGGGCAGAGTCTCAGTTCGATGAGCTAAGAGCTCCCATCTATATCGATATGGAGGAACTCTCACGAGAATGTCTGACATGGAAATGATCAAATGGCGCCGGGCGGATCCACCCCCATTTTGCCGTCTCTCGCGCTGCGGGGAAAGCTCCGTATCTGATTCATCCCCTCCGCACCTTCTCCTCATCACATCTCTCTCTCTCTCCTTCACTCGGTTCCTCCTCAGCTGGCGCTGTTTCTGCGCCATGCAGCGACGGCCTCTTCAGCGTCAGTTCCTCGTATCTTGGGCGCGTCATGAGGCTGTCCGACCGGTTCGTCATGGCCGATGTCGGCTGAGCCCAGCGTCCATACATTATTCACGCACGCTCTCCAGCACCTCCTCCACCTTCCCAACCTTATCTCAATTTCATCGTTCCGATTTCACCACACAGCCTTTTACGGGCAGCTATGAGACCGGGCTGCCGACTACGGGTCCTCTGGGATCTACGCCAGCCTTTGGCGTCCCGCGCATCACTCCGAAAGTGCTCAAGCAGTATCTAGACCAATATGTTGTCGGTCAAGATCGCGCGAAGAAGATTCTCAGTGTAGCGGTTTTCAACCACTATCAGAGAGTACAGGAGATTCAGCGCCGAGAATTGGAGGCGGAAGAGCTACTGGCCAAACGGCAACGGAGAGAGGCACTGGAGGGCCATCCCTTGGAAGGTACGTCACAACGCCGACATTCTCCTGTTTGATAACAGAAGAGAGCTTTTGGGACGGAGAGGATGAGACTGATTAATTTGCGAGCGTGAAAGATGAGTTTCCTGGCCAGCAACGGACTGTCGGTCTCGCCAACAGCCAGAAAGCACGCCCCAGCAGCTTGGTGGAAGAGGCCACCCTGGTCGACACCTCTCCACTACAACTGGACAAGTCTAATATTCTCCTTCTGGGACCCTCGGGAGTAGGCAAGACACTCATGGCGAAGACACTCGCCCGCGTGCTATCCGTGCCTTTCAGCATCTCAGACTGTACTCCATTCACACAGGCGGGATACATTGGCGAGGATGCCGAAACGTGCGTGCACCGACTCCTGGCCGCAGCAAACTATGATGTGGAACAAGCCGAGAGAGGCATCATTGTGCTCGATGAGGTAGACAAAATTGCGGCAACCAAAGTAAGCCATGGCAAAGATGTGGGCGGAGAGGGCGTCCAGCAGGCTCTCCTCAAAATCATCGAGGGCACAACTGTACAGGTCCAGGCAAAGCCGGAGAAAAACCCACGTTCAAGCAGCCCTCCCAACTCTTATCCATCAAATAGCCCGCTGGGCACGACGCCGTTCCAGCCGCATAACCCCACTCCCGCGGCCAAGGGCGAGGTCTATAATGTGCGAACTGACAATATCCTCTTCATATTTTCTGGCGCGTTCGTCGGACTTCACAAGGTAGTGATGGATCGAATCTCACGGGGGTCCATAGGATTTGGTCAGCCAGTGCGCGGGTCATCACTATCCACTGGACTTCCGGGGACATCGAGCGCAACACCCGATGAGCCTCAACCCATTCTCCCGGGGTCCGAGGAAGAGGCATTGTACAAAAGACACCTGCCCTTTTACACCTCCGCCTCATCAAATGCACCTGGTAGTGAGCCCACATATTTCAACCCTCTTGACCTCCTTACGCCCGCAGACCTACAGAGCTACGGATTCATCCCAGAGCTCATTGGTAGGATCCCTGTCAACGCGGCCCTTTCGACACTGACCCAACCTCTACTACTACGAATTCTTACGGAGCCTCGGAACTCTCTCATAGCGCAATATACAACCCTCTTTTCTTTATCGGGTATCGAGCTGCGATTCACAACGCCAGCGCTGCATAGAATCGCGGCCAACGCCTTCAAAATGGGCACCGGGGCGCGTGCGCTTCGAACGGAGATGGAAACCATCCTAAGCGATGCGATGTTTGAGGCGCCCGGCTCCAGCGTCAAATTCGTTCTCGTGACCGAGGCAGTGGCTGACCGCAAAGAGCAACCAGTCTATCTGGCTCGCGGACAAGGTGGCAGGTTCCACGCTATGATTTCGGCCGAGGAAAGCGAGTGGGAAGAAAAAACGAGCCGTGTGAAGAAGAAAGAGAAAAAGGTCAAGGGTTCAACAGGAGGCGACGACGACCACCACGCTGCCAACTTTCAGGAATATCGGAAGCGGGCAATAGGATAACTTTTAGGCTTTTGTTTACGTCAAGGGTAACGAAGATCACATTGATACCACCTCACGAGCATCACGGATCAAGTAAATGGAAATTCTCGGCAGCATGAGCTTTACAATCCCAGGCCCTTGTTGAAACTTATCTGAACGCGTGAGACGAGTCGTAAAATCCTCGGTACCTACCGGAGGGCTGGAATAGATCGGTGATTCAATCACTGAGAGACAAGCCGATTTTGAGGGTTCCCGATGCCCTTCCAAGTGCGCCAAGGGATGTAGATTGTACCCAAAGTGAGCTATTTGGCCACTGAGATCGTAAAAATGGGATATTTTGTCAACTCAAAATTGTTCTTGATATGGAAGTCAACTTGATCGTAAGGTTGAGGAATAGGCAAGGAAGCATGGATAAATCAGGGGGGATGAGGACGAATCAGCCACCTCATGTAGACCGAGTCTGTCCACTTGCGTGGGCTATTATGTAGAAAAAGGTTGTCACTGGAAGTCAATTGCAGGGTGACAGCTTTTTGAATATCCGTAAATATCATCTATCTGATATTAAATTGATTAAATATAGTTGTACACGCCACTTTCCCAAGGTTGCATGTGAGTGATTTATGAAACTCGAGCTGATGCAGCTCTTTGGACACAGAGGTAAGAGTGGTGGGAATAAGAAATCGTGAATAAAAGTGTCACAACCGTCTCAGGACCGTTGTGCCAGGATTCTGATTAGTGATTCAAGGGACTCTAGGTCCGGCTGACACAATTGATGATAAGTATTTGGAGATCGTTCACACGCGGGAAATTCACGATTCAAAGGGTTGTTGCTTCAAGTGACAAGAAACGCAAAGGAAGTCCTCAACGGTATGGAGTACTGTGGCCCTGACCGTTCTGTGGTGGTGGTGGTCTCCACACGCCTGAATTTGTGTGTGTGCTAGTTGAAGCGTCCGGTCGTGACTCTCGTGGGGTCAGGATACCGGCTGTGTGCGGTGTCTGAGGCGTGTGACTGGGTGAAGACATGTCCCCCGAGGATCGACCAGTGGCCATGGTCAAGTGCGACGACCTACCGGATTTGCTGGACTTGATCATCTGATTCCGGAGCCGTTCCACCTCATCGTCCACATTGGGCACCTTGTATTTTTCCAGGAAGGACTCGACGCTAAAAACGTTGATGTGGCCCCAGCAGCCCCACCGCTTGATGAGAGCTTCGCTCTTACAGTTGGTGATCACGTAGGCCTTGCGGAAACGTGCGGCATTTTCAAGGGCCCAGCCAGCAAAGTATTCAGCGAGATGGTCTGCTTTGCGTTGGGCGGGAGAGAGATCACGGGGCGAATCCGATGACGCTCGGCGCAAAGGATCTCCATATCCGACGACCGGTAGAGAAAGAATATTGTTCGAGGCGCCGTTGAGGTTCTTGGGATCGAGACTGTCGGCTCGGAAGAATTGCTCGTCGACAGTGCAGGATGTCTTGATAACATACTCGAGGATCTCCAAACTAGAAATAAACGGTCAGTTCGAACAAGGAAAGATGGTGTTTCAGCACGCAAAAGAGATCAATCTCTTACAGTCTCAATTCGTCTGGCGACCGATGAGGGTCGTCGGTCATCTGCTCGAGGCTTTCCATCAAATTTGGCCAACACGCAACCTTCCATAATCCAGGGTCTTTTCTCTGGAAGTGTTGAAACGCCTTGAAGACCACGATCGCGCTCTTTAAGTCATCCAGGATATCTTCTGTAAGCAGGTACACACCGCCTCGAATGAAAATACGCTGGAAGAAGGTGCCTGGCGGACGAGATCGTTGATCGGGATGGTCAAGCGGCCTCGACATGCGGTAAGACCAAAAAGCGATGGATGGGATCGACTGAACATTCCGGATGTGAGGCCTGAGCGTATGAAATTTGCCAAAAGATTCATGAAACTTCGCACGGTTAGTGGACGTGAATAGGTCGTTTTCATGGTGCCTCCCCCCCACCCCCCCCCCCCCCCCCCTTGTCGGGAATACGTACTAGAACCACGCCACATTTGGTGTTTTTGACGAATTTCGCCCAATCACCCCATACCATAGAGCCGTTCATCTCGAGCAATCCCTTGAGAAGCAGATGATCTTTTTTATCCACTTCATTTTTCGGCATATGCAAATAGAATATGTCCGCCGGTGACCCATCGTGTTTTTCGTTGACCCGAGATAGCTCTTTGAAGCTTATCTTAAGATCCCGCTCAAAGTAAGCGCTCAGTATGGCTTTCGAATCTGATGACTGTGGCGCAGAGGCCGCTGGATGAACCATTGCCAGGAGCGTGGGGGAAATACCAGGCTTGGTCATTACCGTGGAGTGGGTAGTGATTCCCATCTGAACGTCTCCGGCATTTTGGTTCTCGCCTTGCCCTATCGTGGCCCCGGCGCCTGCAGAATGCGCCGATGGTGCCTCCACCGGTAGGTGCTGTGTCCGCACGGACAGTGATGATAATCGTTTGAGACGGGGATCTGCAGAGACATTCACAGAGCGCGTAGGCGCAATGGGCTCTATAATTTGACATTGTGCCGCCAGCTGCCCGTCGAGTGGGCGACTCATAGTAGAGGCTTCCATGGGACTCTGCAAAGGAGAATGAAGCGAAGTTTGATTGTGAGAATGCTCCCTTTTTTTGCTGATATTGCTTTCTGTCACAGTACGCTGGGCAATAGCAGTAGATGAGGGGCCCAGCCCGACCACTGCTGAACTCGATTTGTTGTATGGGACGATAGTCTTCTCCAGAGGCGGTTGTAGAGCTGGCTGTTTCGTCTCCCTCAGAGGAACACTTTTCAAGGCCTCAATGGGTGGCAATGGTGTCCGCACCGCCAGATGAATAGGGACCCCAGGATCGATTTCAGGATATCCTCGGTCAAGTTGCTTAAAATCTGGCAACTTCGGTGAATATGCAATCCATGCATACCCATTCAGACCTGGCGGATAATATATGCCCACCACTTTTTCGTGAAGAAGAAGTTCGGACATGTGAAAAATTTCAGGATTACTATCGGTAAATCCTTCCATCCAGCAGGTACGTATGACTCTGTTGGAACCTCCAGCATCGCTCTCCACCTTACAGAGAGTCTCATATTGATCGCGTGTGCAGAGATCCCTAAACCACATTTCAAGCTTCTTGCTTCGACCCCTTGCATCCTTTGCCACTAGCAACTCGGCCCTTTCTTCTGACGTGAGGCCGCAAAGCCGAACAGGCCCTATGAAATGCCTCTCTGGACCAAAGTAAATGTGAGCCAGAATCTCACCCGGGTTGGCGAAATACGTTGAATGGAAAAACCGCGCACCCAGGCCAGGCTTGCCTACAGGCATTCGGCCGATCTGGGCTTTGACTGACATGTCAGGCTGCTGATCCCTCGAAGAGTCGGGCGCGGATGTATGCGTTTGCGCGGCGCTCTCCGAGGTTGGGCTTTCCCGCTCAGGGCCCGACTCATTTTGCGAAGAAGGAAGGACGGATAGTGAAGAGGGTGTTGACAGAGACCTGACTGGGGAAGAACCTTTGGGACGGGTCACGGTGACGAATGGACAGCCATTAGTAGATGGCCGGAAGCTATCATAGACCCGCCTCGATTCTGGAGAGTGACGACGAGTCATTGGCGATCTTTGACGACGCGTGGGAGATCGCGAACGCGGGACTGGGGAGCGAGATCGCAAACGAGGACTTGATGGGGAAGACCTCGGACGGGACTCAGGTGACTTTCTGCGGTAAGTAGACCGTTGGGATGGGCTTCGCCGGGATTCGCTAGGCTTGTACGTATCCCCCCGGAACGGCCTGGCCCCGGAGTTGGAAGGCCCTGGAGGCTGTTTGGTAGTATTAGAGGAAGTTTCAGGGGTTTGCAAGGAGGACGAGCGAGCCAGTGGTGGGACGGTAGGCGAAGCCTTCGTGACGCCTTGGGAACCTCGTCGAGACAAATTCGAAGTAGTCATTTTAGCAAAAGGCACGGGCACCCCCGCAGCTGTGCGAGCGGGAAATTCAGACGGTTTCTTCAGATTCACTTGACTGATATCCGGCCCACGAGAGCCCGACTTATTCGAGGCAAAAGCTGCGTAGAGGGGACCTAACGCGGGCTCCGTGGGAGTTGATTTGGCGGACACTGAAGTCGCTTTCCGAATTGAGGAAGACGCTTGCACGGTCGTGACTGCCGTGTTCGTGCGGAACTCTGGGCTGTCAGGCCGTTTATGATGATCGGTAGTCTCTTGCACAAGATTTCCAGTGCCCGAAGATGGGCGAGACAGGAGGGTATTGTCAGGCTTGGTGGCACCTTGCGATCCTAGTGAAGGGTTGCTAGACTTTGACGTGACATGGACTGCTGGTGACGAAGCGGTGGTGTCCGCCGACTTGGACAGAGCAGGGGCTGTAGTCAACTGGGAAGGCTGTTGGCTCTCAGAAATCTGGGATTGAATTACTGCGCCACCAGGGCCCGCAGGCACAAAAAGGGTCGAGGCGTCTGAACCTGCTCGTGGACGAGATTTGTGGACGGACGCGGGTAGTTTGATCAACGGCACATCCGGAGAAGATTCACGAGATACTTCGCGCAAAGGTACATCGGGGGAGGAGTCGCGCGACTCGGCGCTAGCGTGAGCTTGTGACTTGGACTGTGAGCTTCGGCTCTTTTGAGCCGCTTTCGCGCGTGCTGCTCGTTTCTGCCGGCGAGCCTCTTTGCGTCGCTCAGTCTCTCGCTCATGATCGTCCATTGCTTTCTCCCAGGCGGCGATATCGAAGGGAGATTCGGCCCCAGCCTTGATTCTCCGGCACTTGGCCTGGTAGGCTTTCAGCACTTCTTGCATGGAAAGAAAACACTCAGGTGGTTCCCATGAGGCTCGTTGAATGGAATACCCTTCCCATTTCAGCAAATACTCTTTTTCGCCGTCAACACCCATGCGCTCTGCCAGAACTTCTTCCACCTCGTACTCTGATTTGGTTTCACTTGGGGCTGTCGATGCCAGGGAATCCACATCCGAGAGATCCCCGGCGTCCTTCATTTCTAAGTCTCCATCCATGGTGGCGAGCCAGGCAGAGCGAGTGCCTCTGTCACTACAAGGAGAGGTGAGGCGCAAAGGGAGACAGAGGCAGAGATAGACACAGAGAGAGAGACCAAAAAAGTGTTGGCATGGTGCAGTAGAACAAGATGAAAGACCAAAGATTAGCCCACAATCGCTACCATCCCGCGACTGCTACGTAGAGCCGCAGAGCGTCTTATGTGAAATCGAGAGTATTTTTTTTTTCTTTGTTAGAAATGCTATTATTCATGCAGAGGGCCTTCTACCTCCCGTATTTCGAATTGTTGCAAACAGGTCGAGATCAAGTGCGCACGGTGCACGTGACTGCGATCGCAGATCGAACCCACGCGACTCGCGAGTTGCTGTTTGGAGCACGTGATACAGGGCCATCCTCAAATCCGTCCAGCTCTGGCTCGCAGTCCAAGATAGAAAGTTGCAACTACTATATAGCAGACTAGAAAGGTTTTAACATGTACTCATAAACTATAAACTAAAAAAAAAGACTAAAATACAGACTTCATTGCAGGAATTCAGACCCCGGTCTTGTCTGCCTGTGGCTCACCGGCTCATTCCTCCGCTCACTCTTCTGATTACATCAACCCCAGCTCAGAACACACTTTCTCGAGCAACATATTCTTGACATCGATCTCGTAGCCAGGGCCACCAATGACACGGACAGTTAGTGTGTTGTCAGCAGTGGGAATCGCAAAGACTTCCAAGAAGTCCGCTGCAACGGGAATGTCCCACATCTCTTTGCTCCCCAGTCTGCCCACTGCGTGCGGGATGTCCAGCTCGGGCTCCTCGTCAACATTCTGATATTGAATCCAGCATCCAAAATCTTTGGCGTCACGAGCCCAGTCGGAGCAATGCGCCATGATGTCGCGGAAGCCAACAGTTTCATGTGCCAAGCTTTCGGCTTGCTGCCCTTGAAGCCTCGCCAGCTGCTCGGCCCTTGGTTTCTCGGTATCCACCTGGACCCTGACCGGAACGCGATTAAGGCAGGGGCCCACAGCATTCTGCAGAGCGCCGGGAACCCCGGCGCGACCAGACACAACGCGGCCCACCACAATATCCAAAGAGTCGGTCATCTGGCTGAGAGCAGAGGCACAAGCAAAGGTGAACTGGGTAGCATGTGTAATACCTCGGGGAACATTCGGAAGCGGGATTGTGCGGACATGCACAGTAGGCGGCCCATCATGGAATGCCTCGGCGGATGTGCAGGGAATCCGACTGATGGATGAACCTTGAAGGACCTTCTGCCAGTAAGGCAAACTAGCTTCCTTCGAATGCTGCATGTGGGAGAGATACGGCCCGAAAGCTTCAGCGTCCTGCAAAGGAGCGTCATTGTAAATGCGGGACAGGATCTCGAGGGTCTTGCCAAAGCTGACTGCATCGTAAACAGCATGGGACATGCTGAAAACGAGTCGCGCTTTTCCGTCATGATGGCGAATGATCTGGAAGTTGGCTAGAGGGGCACCGAGGATCGCGGGTGAGTTCACTTCGTCAGTCACAAGCTGATTGAATGCGCTTTCAATACACTCGACACCATCAATCACCGAGACCCTGGGCTCCCACGACTCAAAGATGACTTGCATGTGCGAATCCGAAGATTCAACAAACGCAGTCCGATAAATCTCACAGTGGGAAACCAATTGTGCGCAGCTCCAGGTAAGGCGGTTCAAATCCACCTTGGCAAAATCAATGAAATGATAGAACCAAGACCGGCGAGGCTTGCAAACGTTGTCCCGGAGGTAGGCCGCCTGCATGTCTGTGACTGGCAATACATCGATGAGACGACCTTGACCTTGTTGTGAAATCCGGGGAAGCACCTCCCTCTCGATGTATTGATCAGTCTCCCCAGCCGGAAGCAAAGAAAACCTTGAGTACTGGGTCATTAACTGGGAGTCCGACTGATGCTTCAATGTCAGCAAGTCCGAAATTCGATCCTGCATGAGGATGTCCTTGACTGTCAGAGAAAGGCCTGCTTCTCGAGCTAGTGCAGCCAATCTCATGGCACTGATTGAATCACCTCCAAGCTGGATGAAGTTGTCGTCCATTCCGAAGCTTTTTTCGTCCCAAGCCAACACTTGTGCAACAAGACTGTGCAGGGTCAATTCCTCCGGGCTAGCGGGGGCGCGCCTATCGCCCTTGTGTGTTTGAAGAAGCTCTTCCTTGGGGATTGACATGGCCGCTCGCCGGAGCTTTCCGCGATCGACCTTGCCGGAGGTGGTAGCCGGAACACTATCGACAATGAGATAGGCGTTTGGAATCATGTAGCTGGGCATTGTAGCAGATAGATTGTGATTGCACGAAGCTGCAATGTCGCGCGCGCATGCTTGCGCTTGTGGCGTCCCGGGGATCACATTTTGATCTTTGAGTTCGACGAAGGCGACTAACGTAGGTTGAGTCGAGCCGGAGGGCGTAACGATGTCCACGATGACCTGAGTTGCGATGTCCTCTCCAATTGCAGCAAGGACGTGATGCTCAATATCCTCAAGCTCCACTCGCTGCCCACGAATCTTGATCTGTGCATCTTTCCGCCCGATAAACTCCAGGTTACCATCTTCTTCGTAACGGACCAAATCGCCTGTTCGATACAGACGGCCAGAGCGGCCGGAGAACCCTGGAGTTCCCTGAAGCAGCCATTCTGGATCCTTGACAAACGCCGAATTCGTTTTCTCCGGATCATTCATGTATCCCTGGCCAACCAGGGGCCCTTCTAACCAAAGCTCACCAACGTCACCAACGGCTGCGAGAGAGCCGTCACTCTCCGGCTCAACAATCCAAGTCCGTACACCAAGACCTTTTCCGATGATCACTCGGCTGCGTGTAGGATCAAGCACGTGGGAGACGGAAATTGGCGTACACTCTGATGGGCCATACGAGTGAATGATCTGCGCGTGATCTTTCCAATAGTCGATCTCATCACGAGGCAAATTCTCACCACCATAGTTTATGACCTCCAACTCAGCGCCATGTAGCAGTTTGCCAACTGTAGGGGTGATGAAGGCAGTATTGGCACGTCTGCGAGCAATCGCCTCCTTGGGCTCGTTTCGGATCTCATACTGAGAAGGCACACACAAACAGCCTCCTGCGCAAAAAGTGTAAAGCACGTTGAGCCAAGAGACATCAAATGCATAAGACACAAAGTCATATGCACGTGTACGAGGCCCAAATTTGAGCGCATTTTGCCCATGCTTGAGCGCACTGGCAAAGTTCGAGTGGCTGATCATGGCACCCTTGGGCACACCCGTCGAACCGGAGGTGAAGACGACATAGAGCGAGGTCTTGGGGCAGACGACCGGGAGACTTATGTTTTCAGATGACTGCGAGGAGGGCAAAGACGAGTCACCCAATACAATGATTTGAGCTGTTGGGGGTGCCAATTTCCGGACTTGGTGCTCTTGGGCGGAAGATGCCAGAATAATATGGGGCTGGGCCAAGTCTAGAACTGTCTTCAAGCGGCCATCAGGAAGTGTAACATCGATCGCAAGACACGTGGCGTTGGCTTTCATAACGGCAATTTGGCAGACGGAGGTCCACTTCGACTTTTCGAAGAACAGCGGTACGATGCGCTGGCCGCTCTGGGGAAGATTGGCTCGGAGCAGATCCTGGGCGATTCGGGTGGACAGCTCATCAACCTCGGCATATGTAAAGTCACCGTCCCATGAGCAGACTGCCGGGGCATCTGGCTGTCTGGCGGCTACCTTGCCAAAGATTTCGTGGATTGTTTCGCTCGACTCCTCGAGAGAGACATCGTTCCAACTCCAAATCTGCTCTCGATCCCGTGCGCTGCTTGTATCGAGAAGAGCCACTGGACCTGTCAATTTATCGGAGACAGAGAATTGCCTGATAATGTTCTCGAATCGAGCCATGAGTCGGGAGAAATAGGCTGGGGATACAACATTGGAGTCGAAACTGGCCAGGATCCGGAGACTGTTTGCTTCAAGCACGAACTCGAGACAGATTGCGTACAGTTTGAAAGGATCTGCTTCAGCCTCAGTTGCTCCAGGGGCCGAATCAAACAATTTTTCTTTCACGTCCCCGTGACTTCCATATTGAATGGCCATGTGAGATCCAAATTGGCAACCCAGATTGCAATCTTCGCTGAGACGTCGGATCTGTTGAATGCCCACTTGTTCGAACGGCATCATCTCCGCTGCTTGCAACTGTACCTGCTGAAGTAATTCACGGACTGTTTTGGTGTGGTCAATTGCCACTCTCAATGGTACGGTGGCCATGGTAGGGCCAGTCATTTGCTCTATACCATAGACGTCTGCCTGTCTGCCCGAAACAGTTGCTCCAAAAGAAGCATCTGAAGAGTTTGTGATCTTTGACAAGAGCAGAGCCCACGCCGCCCTGATTCTTGTTGATGTTGTGAAGTCGCCGTCGGGTCTGATGTCCTTGAGTTCGAGCTCCAAGTGCTTGTCACATCTCGGCTTGTAGGTCTTTGAAGGAAGAACAGGGAAATTTTGCGCATCAAAAGCAGCAAATTGGCCCTTCCAGAATTGCGCCGCTTCCTCTTGGCTGGATTGGTTGATGTATTGTATGAAAGCCTGGAACGGAGGAGCATCAGCAACGACTCCTGATGTGTAGCCCTCAAACAGTGCCTCGAATATGAGTGGCATAGACCATCCATCGTAGACAGCGTGGTGGATCTTCCATGAAAAGCAAGACTCGGAGATGTCATAAAGGAGCAGAGGCGTTCCAAGACCAAATTCTGCCCCCGATGCAGTGTCCCTGATTTTCTGGCATTCACTGTCAAAGCGAACGACAACCTGGACAAGGCCCTTGGTGCCCATATCAACAATTCTCGTCCGGAGGATAGGATGCGCTTGAATCACCCTCTCCCAGGCGGAGGAAAGACGGCGTGAATCGATGCCCTTTTTGAGCGCCCATGTTTCTGTAAGCACATTGCTCCCGGGACGTCTGACAGTCTCAGCTAGAAGACCAGCCTGCAACGGCGTACAAGGGAATACGTCCTCGATAGATTCAGGTTTCAGGCCACAAAGACGTGCGATTTGCTCAATTGCTTCGTCGCGTGGGTATTCCGATTCAATCTGTGAGAAAGGCACCACTGAAAAATTGGTACTCTTCTTGACAGCTCGGTCGGACTCAAGAAGCGTCGCAAGAGCACTGAGCTTGGGCTGCTTGAAGATATCGCCGAATTCCACACTGAAACCTCGTTTGCGCAGCGCACCAACGAGCTGCATCGCTCCCAATGAATCACCTCCAACTCGAAGGAAGCTATCTTCGGCCGAGATTGTTGTTGTATCGATCTTCAAGATCTCGGCCCATAGCTCTTGCAGGAGTTTTTCGGAAGCAGTGACTGGAGCTCGATGGGAAGATTTGTGAAGCACATCAAGCGCAATCAATTGTTCCAACGTTTTCTCTGCGTAGGCTGTACGGAGGGACATGCGGTGTATCTTTCCGGTCGCAGTCAAGGGAAACTCGTCAACTGAAATGTAAGCCATCGGAATCATATATTCTGGGACCATAGTTGCAAGCTTCTCGTTGACATCAGAGAGCTTGTGCCAAGATTCCTTTTCTTCAGTCATCAAGAAGGCGATCAGGATTGCGTTGTCACTTTTGTGAGGCTTGAAGACTTCCGCTACAATTTGAGTGCGGAAGTCACTCTCAAGCATAGCCTTCTGAACAAAGTACTCAACTTCTCCAAGTTCTGTGCGCTGTCCACGGATTTTGACCTGGGAATCCTTACGACCGGCAAAGACCAATGCCCCGTCTTGCTCATATCGAACAAGATCTCCTGTTCTGTAGAATCTGCATGGTTGCTCATTTGGCTGGGTCCATTTTGGCCTCATGACGAAAGAAGTCGCAGTCCGTGCCTCGTCTGCGATGTAGCCGCGAGCCACCTGCGGCCCTTCAAGCCAAAGCTCACCAATGGAACCGATTGGGGCGAGGAGATCGCTGCCATCGGTTCGGACCACCCATGTGTTCAGGCCCAACCCAACGCCAATAGAGTTAGGCGTCATACCCCGTACGACGCGGACCAGGCTAGTCTTGATGGTGCACTCTTGTGGGCCATAACTATTCATCACGTTCTTCAGGTCGATCCAGGTGCCAAAGTTCTCTTCAGACCATGGCTCTCCGCTCATGATGACGTGCTCCAAATCGGGGAGCTGTTCAGGGTCGAGATGCTGGAGGACAGAAGGCGTAGAATCGAGCAGAGTAGCCTTGCTCTCCCGAAGAGACTCCTGGAGCGTATTTCGCCTTTGATATTCCGATGGAATACACAGGCAGCTGCCTGAAGTAAGTGAATGTAACAGGTTAGACCAGCTAACGTCAAAAGCGTACGAAGCAAAGTCGAACACTCTTTGACCGGGGCTGAATTTGTGAGACATTTGCTGGTGCTCGATAGCGGATGCAAAGCACGAATGTGTGATCAAAGCACCTTTGGGCTTTCCGGTACTGCCCGAAGAGAAAGACACGTAGAGCAGATTTGAGGGCTTGACTGCGTTCTGCACAGAGATCGCTGATTCTGAGCTTGGTAAGGCATCGACTGACTCCTGATCTACCACCAGGTGTTGGACCCCATCAAATTCGACAGCCTGAGGCGAATTTTGCCTCGAAACGAGAATAAACTTCGCATTGACTTGGCTAATTATGCCACGGACTCGTTCAATCGGTTGCGTGCTGTCGATCATCACACTCGCCCCTCCAGCCTTCATCACTGATAGTACGGAGACTGGCATCCACATGGACTTTTCGAAGTAAAGAGGGACGATGACATCCGGACCAACTCCAAAGCTGATCAGCGAATTTGCCAACTGATTTGACAGCTCGTCAATTTGTCGGTAGGTGAGATTCCCGTCCCAGGCAGACACAGCAAGGGAGTTTGGTTGTTCCTGAACTCGTCGTAAAATCTTTTCATGAACTAGAGCTTGAACGCTCTCATAGATCGTCTGGTTCCAGGCGGAAATCTGCTTGCTCTCTTCCTCACTGACAATGTTGATGGCGTTTAGGGTAGAAACATTGTTGACTGGAGATGTAATCTGGCGGATTACTGTCTCGAACCGAGAAAAGAGTCGTGTCAATTCTTTGCCACTGATGACCTGCTCATCAAAGTGCGCAGTGATGCAGCATTTAGAACCGTGAATAGTCACATCAAGACGCAAGGCTCGAGCCTCGACTGAAGTGAAATTCCATGACAGTTCGTGAGTGCCCATCGGAGCCTCTCGTATTGTCAATACAGTCTGAAAGTCGCATGCAATCCTCGAAGCTGTGTTGAGTCTCCCAAGTACAAGAGGAGAAAGCGGCGGCATCTCTAACCATCTCTCCTCGGTTGACTGGACAGAGTCAAGGTAGGAGGACAGGGTCTGGGAGAGGTCGACTTTGATCCGCATCGGTGCGGGTTCTCCCATTTGTACAAATTCACGGTCAGTAGACGCAGTGGAGATACCAAACAAAGCATCGGATGAATTTCCGTGACAAGCTTGCAAGACGGCCCATGATGCGAGGACTTGAGTGGATGATTTGTGACCAGAGCGCCATTCCAATTGCTGGATCTCATACGATGTTGAAGAATTGGCCTGCACTTTGTGAGAAGCGTTGGGGGAAGACGGGAAATGCGCATCAGCTTCGATGCCTTCGAAGTGTGCATTCCACACTGCGAGAACTGATGCCTCATCTGTTCCAAACGTGCTCTTGAAGAAGGCACTATACAATGAATCAGAGGAAACTGCAGTGCCAGATAACCCGTGTGCGTTCAGCGTTGAGCCGAGGAATTTAATGGCGCTCCGCAAGATATCCAGCATCCCGCGAGCGTTCTCTGAGCTCATAAAGTCAGTGCGATATTGGATGGCCACTTCCGTATCGTCGTTTTTGACTGCGGCAGCCAGAACAACATCGTACTGTCCAAGTTAGAAAACGATCGTTCGAGCAGAATATTAGGCGATGAATACTTACCTCGTGGCGGTCCTCCTCGACGAGTTCAAGGAGCTGCATACTACCATCCTTGGGTGGTGGTCTGCTACGGTCTTCTCTCACAGTTATGTTCGTGTTGAACAACTGCTTGGTAGAGGTCTCGTGTTGAATGTCCGCGAGCGAGACATGCTGGTGCTCGAGGTGCTCAATGTGGTAGCTGCTGATGCTTTGCATTGTCGTAGACAACGGCTGGTCTGAATCAACACGGGCAACAAGCATATTAATCAGCGGACCAACAATGCTCTCGATCCCATCGATAGGATAGTCACGACCAGAGGAGACATAGCCAAAGCAGACCTGTCGATCACCTGTGAAGTACGAGAGCACAAGTGCCCAGGCTGTGTGAAGAAACGCTGAACGGGTTATACCGTGTGCTCGACATGTTTCCGCAATGAATGCAGTATCAACCGCCGGGATGGTGCTCCATGCATACTGCATCTTATACTCGGAGGTGGAGTCATTTGATGGCCTATCACCCGGCATGAGGCAGGGCTCAATGTCCATGAGATACCCCTTCCAGTAGCGCATCTTTTCCGAAGTTGATGCGCGCTGTAGGTACTCGACATAATCTCGGAATGGTGTCCGTAAGGCCACAGCATTCTTCACATACGCTTGCTCAAGATCTTGCACTATGACAGGAAGAGAAAGAGCGTCCATGAGCGCATGCGATATGTCAAGTCGACATGCAACTTCACCTTTGTCATCTTCACAGATTGTGAAGAAACATTCAGGCTGCGAAGCTGACTGTTCGACGATAGAAATCTGCTGTATTGCATCGACAGCAGATTCAGAAGCAGCAGCGCGGTGAATCGTTGATTTGTTGTGCTGGCTCAGGACAACCTGCACAAATCGACCTGTGTCGGGGTTGGTTTCGAAAATACTGGAGAGAACCGGATGCATAGATACCACCTTGTCCCAAGCTGCTGCAAGACGCAAAGCACTCACTGTAGAGCCAGTCGAAGACGCCTGCCAGATAGAAGTACTGTGGTATGAGGCTGATCCACTGCTGCGGCTCATCAAAATACCTTCTTGAACTGGCGCGCATGGGTAGATATCCATCACAGTGTTTTCTTCAATCCCCTTGCTTGCAAGTTGCTCAGTCAGAAGGGTCCGGAGACTCGAATAAGAGACATCTAGTAGCGGGAAGTCGGAAAGCGTAAAGGTGGCAGGCTGGCAAGCAAGTTGATGCGCCACACTCCGGAGAGTGGTGGCATATAGGCTCACCCAGCGGTTGACTGCTTCGTGATGGGGCATGCGTTGATGAGATCTTGTCCAAATTTGCAATTTGCCCTCTTGAACAACCAAGTTCATGTCTACCAGCGATGGACGAAGGTAGCCAGGGCCGTCACCAGGAATCGAAACGTCACGATCTTTTCTGTCTTCAATTTTAAATATCGACCGCGTATCTTCCAGCTGTTGGAATGAGCCTCGGTAGTTGAAAATCAGCTCAACATGCTTGTGCGCTTCAAAAGCCTTCTTTCCTGCATCGTTGTAGAAGCGGCAGGCGAAATAAGGACGACCCTTGCCAGGTACCTTGCGGCGGACGTCCTTGGCAATTCTTATGAGATCAAAGATACTGCCTGACCTCTCCCCGAGGTCGATTGGGTAGATTGAAGTGAACCAGCCAATGATTTCGGACAGATCGAGATCCTCTTCACTCATTCCAGTGATGGTCTCCCGTCCATGGCCTTCTAAGAATATTGAGGGCGGGCGACGATCAGGGAAGATCTGAGCAAAGGAATAAATGAGGGACCCAACCAGGATATCAAGGATCTCAGTGCGCAGTGCGTCGTTACTTGAGCCAAGAAGCAGCGCTGTCGATTCGGCATCAATCACAGAGATATCCAAACATGAATGCTTGAAGTACAGCTCGTCTGGTCGCACACCCCAGTAATCGAAATTCGGAGGGGGGACTTCGAATGGTAAGACAGCCGTTGGGTCAAGTTTCTCGCCCTCTGCCTGCTGCAGACGACACCAGTCACGAAAGGATAATGCTGGCTGGGGTATTGACGTGGTACCAGACAAGTGCAGTCCAAGCTCATGCCAAACAATGCGCCAGGAAACAAGATCCATGATGACATGATGCGCGCTCATCAGGACGGTCTGGGCCTCATTCGCGGCATTGAAGACGTCCACCGCAAACACGGGACCATTGACAAGATCAAGACCGGCTTGACGCTCGTTGACAATATCTTGCATGTGTTCAACACTCACAAAGTCATGCTCCTTCAGGAGGAACTCATTGGGCCCTGGGGGCGCCGTCCACTGCTCCCACGTCGATTGACCCTCGACCTTGCGAAAGCGGGCACGGAGCATACTATGACGGGTAGTGATAGCCATGAGTGCATCAAATAACTCCTGGCGGGTCGTGGACCTTGTCAGCTTAACGACGTAGCTGAGAGTGTAGTGGTTAACCCCATCGGGGTTATTGGTAAAGAAAATCTCTTGAATAGGGGTCAAGGGCCAAGCCTTGCCATCCTCAGCCGTTGTTTCGTGTCTGATCACTTTTTCCCGAATGGGCTTGCTAACCTGAGCAAGCTGACGGATGGTCTGAAGCTTCAAGATATCGGCGACTTTGATGAGAACATTCTGTGAGCGACAGCGCGAAGCTATCTGCATGGCTGTGATAGAGTCGCCCCCGAGACGTGTGAATTTCCCATCGAGGTCGATCTTCGCGAGTGGAAGGTTGAGAACCTCACTCCAGATCTTGCGGATTTTGCCTTCCATCTCAGATTCCTCGATTTCCTCCGCATGAGATTCGGAACCCAGCTGTTGCCAGTACAACTTTGGACCGTCTTCGCGAAGCTGCCGACGGTTCACCTTGCCCGTAGGAGTCATGGGTACATCCTCAATGATGAAGAAAGCGGATGGAACCATGTATGGTGGCACTGCAGCAGAGAGCCTGTCTTCAAATCCCTGAAGAGCGCTATGGAGAATGGACTGCGGATCAGAGGACAAAGCTCTTGAACTGGCATGAAGAAATAGGAAGGACACAAGAGTGGAAACGTTGCTTCCTTCTGGCTTGATCACCTCTGCAATTATCTGCACATTCTCAGCCTTTGCCTCTTCAGACAAAGCGCACTGCAGATGGTATTCGATCTCCCCCAACTCCACACGTTGGCCACGAATCTTCACCTGAGAGTCTTTGCGACCCACGAACTCAATGTTGCCGTCTTGCCTGTACCGAACAAGGTCTCCTGTGCGATAAAGACGTCCACGACGACCAGTGTGGCCCTTCATACCCGGGAGGCTCGGGCAGCCTCGAAGCAGCCATAGCGGACTATCGACAAAGGCCGCAGCAGTCTTCTCCGGGCTACCCATATAACCTTGACCAACGATGGGACCTTCCATCCACAGCTCTCCTATCTCGCCAATCGGAACCAGATCAGTCCCATCTGCTTTAACAACCCAGGCACAGGCACCAATTCCGGTACCAATGGTTGGGTCGTTGGGATCATTTGGATCAGCGACGATAGCAGTGCTGACTGTCGAGCATTCGGCAGGGCCGTAGGCGTTGATAACAGTTGACTTGGTCGATAACTCCTTAACCAATGCGGCTTTAAGCGGCTCACCGCCAAAATGGAAAGTTCTGAGACTGTCAGGAAGCTCTGCGGCACTGAACCATGCTACCGAAGGGGTGAGAACAGCATAGTTGACTTGGTACTTGCGGAGCGCGGCAGCCACATCCGCCTTTCTTTCTTCCTCGGATGGGATGCAAAGGCACCCTCCGATCATCATGGCATGAATCATATTACACCAGGCGGCATCAAATGCATACGATGCAAAGTCAAAAACACGATCGAACTCGCGGAAGTCTAGCCCCTTCTGCTGGTGAGCAACGGCGCTAGCATAATTGGCATGGCTTATGATAGCGCCCTTTGGGGTACCGGTACTACCGGAGGTGAATACTATGTACAGCCAGGCAGAGGGGCTGACAGTAGGCAGGCAATCTGCCTGGGCAGTTGGCCAATGCTGGCTCAAGTCCTCCTGCAGAATAAATTGAGGGCAGGGCAAGGACAATACACTGGCTTTCTCTTCGCATGCGGGCGAAGTCAAGATGGCGGATGGTTGGGTCAGTTGAGCAATGGCTTGATGTCGCTGGAATGGGAGAGACGCATCGAGCACGGTGGAGGCGCAGCCGGCCTTCATGACTGCCAGTTGAGCCACAGGAACCCATTGGGACTTTTCGATGAGAATCAAGACAATGCTGTTGGGCTGGACACCGTCTTGAAGGAGCGCCTGGGCGAGACGAGTGGAAAGCTCATCTAGCCTCTGATACGTCAAATCGCCGTCATGAGCTGAGACAGCCAATAGATCAGGATGTAGCCGTGCTCGCTTCATAAAGGTTTCATGAATACAGGTTTCAATGCTTGGCGGAACATAGGAATTCCAAGCCCATATCTGCCTGAGGTCTTTAATAGAGACGAGCTTTAGATCGACAAGAGGCTTGCCATTGCTTCCTGGTGAGCAGACCTCGCGAAGAAGATACTCGTATTGTCTCATGAGCTGAACGGAATATGCTCTGTCGGCAGGGCCATAATGTCCAACATTGTTGACGATCACCGCGTTTTTTTTCAATTGACATTCAAGTAAGATACTCTCAGTCGGAGTTTCCTCACGGGTGATAGTAAACAGACAAGTCATCGTGGAGGTTTTTTCATTGCTTGCTGCCTTCTCAGCATGGCCTAGTAGTTGGGCTTGGACCTCGCCAACAAGATCTCCCAGATGCAAGCTCCAGTCAACAGGGGCCAAGACCGTGTCAATGATCGCTCCAGATGTGGGGGAGACTATGCCAATCCCTGGTCTGAACCCGTGTGAAGCAAGAAGAATAGCCAAAGATGCGCAGACCTGGGCTTTATCTGAGGCCTCGGGTCCCAAGTCTTGGAGGGACTCATTGAAGATGCAAACTCTTTCTTGAGACATATGTGAAGCTGCTCTGCTGGACAGATGATTTTGGGACGACAGATTGGAAACAGCTTCCTGCAAAGCTGTGGTTGTGGTGGAATCGACTGGTAGTTGAGCACCACTTAGCAGAGAAGCGGGCTCTGCCAGTGTGTGTGATTGAGGCAACACAATCATTTTAAAAGGAAATGGAGATTGATGAGAGCTTGCCTAAGCTAGACAGACTTGGCTCTTCTTGTCTAGAGGTATGAAGGTAGAATGAGAGAATTTTGATCAGACGCTGTGCTCAGAGAGTCCTTTGAGCTATTCATATAGTTCCTCTGAATGTGGCCACCAGCGCTACTCAACTCCCGCTTTCCTTCTCATTGACGCCTATCTTTCCACTTGCTGTCAAGAACTTTCTTGTCTCGTCAATAGATCTACCTTGTGCTTATGGATCTTGTAAGACCTAATGCACGGCCTAAGGTTAGGACCCAGTAACGAGCAGGTTATCCACACAGACTGGAAGACCTAGATCTTTGGTGAAGTCCATCATCATCCCATGAAACACACTAGCTTCTTCAAGCTCTTTCTACCGCTGTGAAATTTGTATCAATATCGTAAGCAATACATTATCCACCAAAAGCATCAGATGTTGATTCAGCGAGCCCCGTTCCGGGCCTCCGCCTTCAAACCTATAGATTGAGTCGCACAGAACGGAGATGCCCACGAAATGCATGAATTAGTCTGAAAGGTATCGCTTGGCTCCTGTTTTGTATGGCAATACCATCGAGTGTACTCGAATTCTTTCAATAGAAATGGGACGAGGCAAATGCACACAAGCTCGAGGAGAGAGATATAGACCACCAACCAAGGCCCAGGCTGGTATGGGCTCACTTCCAACCCGTGTTGATATGTGTGCAACTCCACTGAGGCAAAATTCTGTCCCAAGCAACCAGCTGCAGAACAGATCTGTATTCAGTAATACCTTAGTGTTGAATACGTTGATACGACGTACAGTATATACCAAGCTTAACAGTAAAACGTGCCAGGACAAAACATCCAGTCCTCACCGCGGGCATAGCAGTGTAGGTCAATTGGGGGCCGGTCCGCTGTGGAGACTCGGGGTCCCATCCATTGAGTCTGTGAAGATTCTTCAGTGGTGTAAAATCTGCCCAAGTAGCTACCGAGGTAGTAGTGGGTGACAAGTGAGCACTACGTATGAAGGTATCGGGTACAGTACTTGATTTCGACCCACTCACCACGTAAACCTGCACGGAGCTGGGCACCTCGAAAATACTACCTAAAAAAAAGAATTATACCACCTGTGAAGCTCTCGTTTAAACTCTCCAGTTTCGACCACAGTCTTACATGATTGCTTTACATTGAAGTTTGATTGTGTTTTGCTCATGAGACTAAATGTAGAAAGAATGACCATTCGAGCATTCTTAGTCTCTGACACGATTTCCTGGGGAAAGCACTGCCGATCTCGTATCTAAAACGGACAAATTGCTTTATTCTTTCCATCCACAGACTCCCATAACAACAGCGATCAAACTAACAGTGTCCTCTTAAAGTCCAGTCAGTTTTATAGATGAAATCCATCATGCAGCCATCCACTTCTTCAGACCTGGGGACAGGGATGCTATGCGGCAATCTAATCTCGTCAACGAGAGCATTTGACTAGTTGTGGCGGTTAATTCGTAATTTATACCATGGATGACATGCTGTAGATAGACAAGTGGATACCTATGTGATGGATGGTCGCTTTAGGTGGGGCTGCACGGCGCGGTGCGGATCTACGTTACCCTTTGCGGGAATGATTGGACTGTGGTGCCGCTGCTGAAGGTGGATCGAAAAGCTCGACTGTGAAGGCCAATGACTTGTGGAATTTCCCCCACAGGTAAGCCGGATGAAACCCTTTTGGGGGACAATCGTCAAGATGCCTTTTCACATTCAATTAACACAGTGTGGTTTTGGCGGCTACTTGGAGTGTCCTGTTTTCTCATATGTCGACTCTTGACTGTCGAGTGTGGTGTGTGTAATGTCCCGTCTATTTAAGATTCGGCAGCTGGTGCAGGGTTACGGGGGAGGCATATTGTGAGCCTTTTTTATTCTAATTTCCTGGATTTTCTTTCATCAAAATACGGCACCGCCCTCTCGTTGGTCGGCATCTTCGTTGATCCTGATAGGGTCGTCCTCCTTTGTCTTGTGCCAACCTTTCTGTCTTGGCGCCTTATTCCCGGCTCGATGGGTCCATCGAGCCTCGCCAATTTCTTATTAGGCTGCCAAGAGGCCGGACTTCCCCCCTTCCGAATCACCAGAACGGGGAATTACTGGTACTTGCGGTCAGATCTGGAAAGTACCTTGGTCCATTTCCAGGGGCATGACACAAGCTATAACCACAACGGGGTTAAGGTCTCCTGCAAAAATGACTCATAATTCACGCTGGATGCGCCATGGTGAGCCACTCACTTCAAAGCTATCAATTTCGTCCTGAATTTCCACACGGTCAGGAGGTCTTTGAAGCAGGTCTGGCAACAGACAGTAGAATAGCCACCCCCGTCTGTGAGTGGGTTTGGTAAGTTGATGGCATTGAGGATGGAAATGATGGGACCATGAGCAGACTGATTCATTCTTGGCAAACAGGGTCTGGTGGTCCGACCAACTGCCAGGCAGATCCTCTCCTCATATCTTAAAGCGACAAAGTACTGTGTCACTGGACGATTTTTTACCCAACGAGAGAATTCCCAGACTGCAACTCTGGTCCCTGTCGAGGGGGTCCTGGTTGGTACCGGCAGATACTGGAGCAATTGCTACCTCCGCTACCTCCGCTGCCTTCGCCAACCCTTCAGCTGGCACTTCTTGGCTACGATGAAGATCGCCTAAGCCCCTTCCCCCGGGATTAATGAAAAGGCCGTTATTCTGGCGATGAAAGACACTTGGCTCGCTCTGGCGGCTGATTCAGTCCAAGCCAGACCAGGTCTGGGGGCGGAATTGTGGATAGTAGTCGTTTGAGGCTTCTCGGGGGATGCCCGTAAGAGGGACGCCATGGCAGAGGGCCCACTCCGAGTGTAACTCTGAAAACGCTTCCGAGATTCTCGCGGCGTTGTCCGAAGACTGCATCCTCGGACAATGGTCAAAATGGACGACTTGGAGTCGCTCCGGTGGTCAACGTGCGGACAGTCAGGTTTTTAGACTTCGCATTTTCTCCTCTTCTCCTCTGTACACTCTTTTTTTTCTGCTTCTGCCCTCGGGATTCGGTTCAACAGAACGGGTTAAATTTGCGATGGCATCCAGTGGCGCAATCAACCCAATGCCGCTCAGTGTGGCCGACGAGCCCATCCCCGCTGGCGTCGAAAAAGAAGCTGGCCCGCCGGTGGTGCAAGAAATAGATCCTCTCGATCCCGCACTCCCACAGAACTGGACAAAGACGCGCAAATGGCTTGTATTAATCATCTTGTCTTTAATGTCCCTCATGGTGTACGTCCATCTGCGAATTAGAAACACAATCACAAGAACCAAGGTTGATGTCAGGCTCCTAGGAATATGTCGCTGGTCATTTGCTCTCCAGCCAGCTCAGCAATGGCTCAAGAGTTCAACAACTACAACGGCTTTCAGTCGGTGTTTTTCATTACGGTGCCTAACCTAGGAGAAGTCATTGCACCTCTCTATATTGGTCCGCTTTCTGAGCGCATAGGGCGCATGCCCGTCTGCCATTTCTTCAATTTCACCTTTCTGATCTTCACCATGATTGCCGGCTTTAGTAATAGCTTCGCCATGGTGATTGTATTCCGGTTCCTTGCCGGTGCATCGGTTTCTTCCATTTGCCTGAACCCGGCCATCACGGGCGATCTGTTCACCAAAGAAGAGCGGGGATCAGCCATGTCGCTGACAAGTCTCATCCCCATTCTCGGGACCGCCGTGGGTCCCATTCTGGGTGGATATATCACGCAGGGCCTGAACTGGCGCTGGACGTTCTGGCTGATGGCCATAGTCAGCGCCTTTCTCGCAATCATCATGGCTGCTGTCTTGAAAGAGTCCTACGTGCCTGTCATTCGCCGCAAGAGACTCAGCAAGACCAGCTCAGGTCATGAGGCCCTCGAACCTCGAAAGAAGTACCTTCAAGGATGGAGCATTGCGACAGTGAAAGCAGTGGTTCTCCTCGCCGTGCGTCCTTTCATCATCCTCAGTCAATCACGTGTTGGCGTATTGATGGGTCTGTATCTGGCTCTCCTCTTTGCCTACATCTCCCTCCTCGCGGCGACGATGGCTACTGTCTTCCAAGAAGCATATGGTTTCACGGAGAGTCAGTCGGGCCTGATATACATTGCCATGAGTAAGTGATCCCTTGCCTCAATTGTCCTTCTTCTACTGGCGGCCCGTCTGACCTTTCAGTGCTTGGTACTCTGAGTGGTGCACTCATGTGCCGATTTACGCTCGACTATTTCCTAGTTCGCGGACTGCCCTTTAAGCGAATGGACCCTGAAGTCCCTCCGCGCCCGGAGAACCGCCTTATCCCCATCCTCCCGGCCATGATTGCCTTCCCTATTGGCCTCTTCCTATACGGTTGGTCACTGGAGGAGCGCTTGCATTGGATTGTCCCGGCCCTCGCGACCTTTCTGTGTGGATTCTCTCTCTCAAGCAGCACCACGCCCATCATGAATTACCTCGTGGACATCTTTGGTGATCGCTCGGCGTCCGCCGTCGCAGCCGTCCTACCACTTCGTTATGTCGGTGGTGCCTTTCTGCCGGTGGCGGCACCGTACATGTACGCTCGGCTGGGGTACGGCTGGGGCAATTCCCTTTTGGGATTTGTGTTGCTCATCGCACTGCCGGCCCCGTTTTTGACCGTCATTCGGCCACGGCGGGCGGAACCATCGATGGCAGTGGCGAGCAGCGGACTCCCTTGAAATGAAGAACTTTCGATCGTAGGAGGATGACAACCGGCAGAATTGCTCGAGACTGATCTTGGCAAGACTCTTTTCACCCTCGAACATAGTCAGATCTTTGCAAATAGTTTCAAAAATACAAAATTCAAATAAAAAACAAGCCTTCCAATTGCGCACCAAGAGGGTGGTAATTATCAAATGACTAGTAAAATAGGAACTTTACCTTATATGTCTTGATCTATGACGGAATAGGAAATTACTTCGAAGTTCCGCTAGACAGACCCCGTTCGATGAAAATTACATATCCACTTGAAGCACGGATCCAAATACATAGAATCGTCCCATGAAAAGGTGAATTATCCTGTGGAGGCAAAGCGGGGGACAGTGGGGTTTGCCCAAGCTCTACAGGCTCAGCCAGACCTCTCGGTAGGCATGTCTTGAATCTGGGTCCTCTTGCATCAACGTTCATCTGCTCGTGTCAGCTCCGTTGGGTTTAATTAATTCTCTCTTGTCCACGCGCGTCACTTCGAAGTTCTCGGTCAAAATCCGATAAACCAGCTGTGTAAGTCAGACCATGGCGATTTTAGCTCGGTGTCATTTCCAACTTCCCATGCTACTTTGTACCTGTGATGCAGTATTTTGTATCTGACATATCACCAAGCAGGTTCAGCTGATGGACCTCGACAACCTCGGTAAACCCATAGTGTAGAGCAAACATATAGAGAGTAGCACTGCAGATGATCGATCTGGGTCTGTCATGGTCAAAATTTCCTTGGGTGAGGTTTTTCCCTTCTACAGCATGTTTTGGGCTCGGGTTCCAGGTTTCTGAGTGGACCGAACATGCATACATGCATGCAACCAGGTGTGCATGAGGGGTCCCTTATAATAGACCTTCCATTATTCATCACGACTAGGGCTTTTCTTGTGCGACTAGAAGCATCTCGGCTGCCTATTTCAACAAATCATTTCATGTCCAACAATTTACTAAAACGCTGAACACACGAATCCACCGCCTGCCAGTGCCTGGTGCCTGTTGATACACCGGTGGCAATTGTGCTCTCGATTGGCGGGATCTCCCACGTGGTGGGTCTTGTTCGCTCGCATCGTGCGTGGACTGTGGACAATTAGACACCGGACTGTGGACGCATCGCAAATTCACCTCACTGATGCATTAGATTCAAACATGGTAAATAAAGCGCGTAACTTTAGTGCGTAATACGGAAACTTCGACAGATGTACTGGATCATCAAGATTTAGAGTGAAACTGTGCTTGACAGGCCTCGCGCCCCCTGTAGACGCAAATGGAGGATCGATCATGCTGGCTGAGCATACACTGCTTGTTCGGTACCCTGTTGAACCCTTCCATTTTAACAATGCGCATCCCGTCGACCACCTAGACTGCCTAGAGATCCGTGCTTGTAAAACCAGGGACCGGAGATAGAATGGGTCTGTTTCACTAAAGTACACCGGGAAACTTTTGATCATGCACAAAGTCTTTTTTTTTCCCTTTTTTTTTGGCCTTGCAGGTCCAGCCAACCTTACTAATAGGTAAGTACCTCCACCCGTCGGACCTATTAGCTATCGTCAACAAGCTAGCTCATGTCCACTCAGTAACAGGGGTACTGTCAGCCCTGTTGGACTCTCTTCTATCGCCAGACTCGAGGTAGCGAGCTCTTTCCACCTCCAGTCTTTGCCCACCATCCCCACAACTTCTCAACGGGCATATAGCGGAAAGCAAGATCATGGCGTCGATGGAGCGGGAAGGAATTGAATATGCCTCAGAATCAAGTCCACTCCTCCTGGGAAATGCTCAGAACGGGCGCCATGCATCTAGATTACAGCACCGGGCCACGGTCCTGCTATGTGTCTTTGCGTTCATTATGATGCTGGGCGACAATTTGCAGCCTGCAGCGCTGACTCAAGTCATGGAAGATGCGATCTGCAATGCATACTACGCGAGAAATTCGACCTCTGTCAAGATTCCCGGATCAACGATCGATCGATGCAAAGCACATGCTGTACAAAAAGAGCTAGCACAGGTTCGTGGTTACCAGCAGCTGGTACCCGTTTTTGCGGCTCTTGTCTGCACGGTGCCGTACGGCCTCTTGGCCGAGCGTGTCGGGCGCAAGCGTGTGCTCGTCCTCAGCGGAGCGGGCGTCTGCGCCGCTCTCAGTTGGGTGCTGGCAGTGTGTTACTGGCAATTTGCAAATATACGTTGGGTATGGCTGTCAGGCGCCATTCTCTTCCTCGGCGGTGGTGATGCTGTCACCTCCAGCCTCGTCCATATCATGGTCACCGACACGACAAGGCCAGCGGAACGAGCGCAGATCTTCTTGTTCCTCCATGCGGCCGACGTACTCGCAGGCTTTTGTGGCCCGGCCATCAGTGCCGCGCTGATGGAGAACGGATACACCTGGGCGGTTCTCGTTCTGGCTGTAGTCATGCTCTTTGCGGGCACCTTTCTGCTGACTCCATTCATCCCCGAGACCATAGGTTTACGGGCCGATGGCGGTCATTCGTCCGGCTCATCAGAATCTCCTACGACCCTGTTTGACTCGGATATACACACCCCCGCAGAACCCACCAAGCCAGTTTCCTCCGCCTGGGGCCGGATTTCGCGCACGCTCGCTCCCCTGACCTCAAACCGACAGGCGATGTTGCTTCTCGCAGTTTTCGCCCCGCAAACTGCGGCTCGAGACCTATTTACTATGGTTGGCATGCAGTACTCTCGCGCAAAATTCGCTCTGCCCTACAGCCGCGGCAATGTCCTTCTCTCCTTGTCTCAAGGAGCACAGGGACTAGTTGTTCTTGTCTTCCTCCCCTTTATCACACGATACTTTGCAGGCCCGCGCGGGTGGACGCCTTGGGTCCGTGATCGTCGGTACGCCATCGTATCTGTTGCCCTCGTCTCCTTCGGACTGGGTGTTCTCGCAGTGGCGCCCGGAATAGCGGTTGAGGTTGTGGGCTTGCTGATTATGGCATGTGGAAGTTGCACGACGGGGCTGTTGATGAGCTTGCTTGGTGCTGCCGTGCAGCCCAGTCAAGTGAGCGCTGTGTACAGCATTGCACTTATGCTGAGCATTGTGGTCTCGAGTGTGGCAGGCCCAGTGGCGAATACACTGTTGGTGGAGGGTCTTGGGCTCGGTTGGATATGGATCGGGTTACCATTTGCGGTAGCGGCGATCATCATGTCAGGGGTGACAGTCCTCAGTACGGCGATCAGCGTGGAGAAACCGGTCAATTTCGAGGAGGATGAGGATGCGTTTGAGCATGAGTGATTTTTGTGCCACCCAAGTTCTAGTTGGATGCCCTCTTGGTTTCTCGGCAAAGACCCGACTTCCATATTTGTTTTGTAACATATGCTCTCCTTGGACTGTAGGGAGCCAGAAGAAGCAGGCATCTTGTACAGCCGTATTCTACTATACATAGGAATTCTGATCTGATCTTTTCTGACTTCTGATGTGCTACTCCATCTAGACGAGTTGACTACCTGGAGCCCAGGGTGCTACCTCAGGTACCGTGCAGGCAACATAATTGCAGTCTCCATGTCGAACTCCAACCTCGCAGGTAGAGCTCCGCCGAGTGCGCGTCACATTTGACGTGTTGGCGCTGCTGCCTGAATGGAATCTAGCTTTAGTACTTGTGGAATCCACTCGTGCTGGTACTCACCTATATCATAATGGATATAGGTTCTACTCTTTAAATGGATTAGGTCGGCGGATTTGGAAGTCCAGGCCATAAGTTTTGTGGGAGTTGATTTCTCGAACGGCGATATATACCTGCACGATCCCCTCTGCGATCACACACGGCCAACTTTTGCCATGTCGAGTGAGAAAATTTCTAGGCAGACAAGAACCTGACTAAGAGCCAGGTGCTTATTATGGAGTGGAAGAGTTATTGGATCAAAGAAGACTTTAACGGACTGCTCAGACTACCTCAAAAGAAGTCTTCTACTTGGTGTTTGCCAATGTGCTCAGAATTGTAAGTTGAAGCGCTTCGCCACCCGAAGTCCACTTCAAGAGGCCAGTCCCCCCACATGATATCAGCATAAAGGCTGTATTTACTTTCGCTGCACGATAAGTGCACGTTCTCTTCTCTGTATCCAAGTGGATCATTACAATTACTCGTGCGTCTTCATGTACCAGGCAAGCTGTCCTAGGGTAATCTTAAATTACCAGAGTTCACGAGCGGCGAAAGGCAGCAGAACATAGTGGCCATCCCAATGGCCAACAGATCACGTGACATGAGCATTCAGGAGACGGTCCGCCCGAGGACATCATCTCTCCCTCCTGTCGCCAACCATATCTCCCCACATCGACCCTGCCCTCATTCCTCGTACCAGCCCTCTGAACCTTTGATTTACTATTTTCAACATGGCCAACGACGAGTATGATGTAAGTTTACACCTTTATTCCGGTTTTATGACCCTTTTGGGCTAATGAAAGACCAGTTCCTCTTTAAAGGTAATGTGATCATGTTCGGAAACCGTCCTTGCCTCGTTCGATATCTCTCGCTACATGACCCATAATTTGCCTTCGAAATTCGATATTTAAACGCGAGAGCGCTGGATGTGGCATTCTCACTGACATTCCTGCAAAAGTGGTTCTCATCGGAGACTCAGGTGTCGGTAAATCCAACCTGTTGAGCCGATTCACCCGCAACGAGTTCAACCTGGATTCTAAGTCCACCATCGGAGTGGAGTTTGCAACTCGGTCGATCCAGGTCGACTCCAAGACCATCAAGGCACAGATTTGGGACACAGCTGGCCAAGAGCGTTACCGTGCCATCACCTCAGCCTACTACCGTGGTGCAGTTGGCGCGCTTCTCGTCTACGACATCAGCAAGCACCAGACTTACGACAATGTCAACCGGTGGTTGAAGGAGCTGCGCGACCACGCTGACTCAAATATTGTCATCATGCTGGTCGGTAACAAGAGTGATTTGCGACACCTTCGTGCGGTCCCCACAGAGGAGGCCAAGCAATTTGCCAGTATGTCCCCCGCCACGAGATTGATCGCGCGAGCACACGCACACACACATCCATCAGAACTCTAAATTTCTTTGACTAGGCGAGAACAACCTTTCCTTCATCGAGACATCCGCCCTTGACGCCAGCAACGTTGAACTGGCCTTCCAGAACATTCTCACAGGTAGGACCATCGCCACCGTCTCCAAGCGATCACGCATTTGAACAACACTCTGACCCGAGCTCCATTAAGAAATCTACCGCATCGTTTCCAGCAAGGCTCTGGAACCTGGTGAGGCGAGCGCAAACCCACCTGTAGGTCGCACTATCGATTTTACCCCGCAGCCCAACGAGCAGAAGCCAGGCTGCTGTTAAAGAGGCCGACAAAATCGACTGCAACGACTCTTCTTTTCTACAATGTGACTCTGAACTGGCCATGACCTGGGAGCGAGGCTGTTATTCGAGGTCAAGATGATACACCGGCAGAATTTTGGTATGGTAGAACAGGCGAGGCGCAAGGGGCGCTTTTGACGCCAGCAAGAGCTGGCTTCCTCTCGCTCTGATCACTTGCTGCTACACATGTCTCTTTCTACCTCCTTTTCCTTTTTTCTTCTTTTTTCTTTTCTTTTCCCTCTCCCAGCATGGCCCCCTTTATCTCCCCTTCTGAATACGTTTCAGGGTCCTGCGATGCCGCCACCGAAATTCAGGCATACCCTTTGCTTCAGGTTTGTTTCTGCTCTTCGCGCTCCGTGTGTTTGCTCCAAGTCGCTAGTACTATGACTAGTGGATAGGGTTTGGGCGTCACTGTGGTTTCCCGTGATATTTGTATGAATGTAATGCGGATACGAATCAGCATCCCGTGCCCGAGTGAAAGACCTTTCGTAGCTCTGAAAGTCGTCATGTAGCTCGCCTGCCTATCCGCGTTCAGGGGAGACAGCTTTTCTCTTTGGCGCGCTTGAGAGAGCATCACAGGCTTTGGCAAACCCGATAAGCTGCCACGACGTCTCGGGCCCACTTCCACTGCTCCACACTGGAGACTGCCAGGGGCTGAGTGGCCTGTGGCCATCAGCCGTTGCAGCAGGGTTGACAGTCGCCGGACCTGAAAAACCACAGAGAACAAGCTACGTCCACGTGAATAAGACCTCCGCTAGATTTGTAGCAGACTGTGAATAGATCGACTTGCCCGATACAAAAGCGATTTTTTTTCTCTTTGTAAAGATACGAAGAAGAAGAAAAGCCTGGGGGAAAAGTGGGAGGAAAATGCCAAATTGCTTTTTAGAAAAATCAAAAGTTTACAAGATATTTTGCCCAGACGCCCAAGCAGACCATGAATAATATCGTCACCCAGATATAAAATAATCAGACCTCCACAAAAAGCAGATGAAAGGGTCAATCGGATCACGCGAACAACTTCCTCGTCTCCAGCGCATCTGGCTTCCGCGATGAGTTGTCGGAAAGACCCAAGTCGGCGCGCTTGAACACGCGGTCGGTCTGCACTTCACGACGCTGGGCGTAACGGCCGGCCTTGCCCAGGCGGGCCTCACGGCGGACTTGGTTGGGACTGACGTATTGCTTGTTCTCGTAGATAACCGGGCCACCGAAGCTGCCTTCCAGGATGACAATCGGGGTCAAGACAAAGCGGGGACCGATCTCGACCAGGGAGATTTCGGGCTGACCATCGGCTCCTCTGGGGGTAGGCTTGGCAGTCTCCTCGCCGTCCTTCTTCTTTCCAGCCTCGGACTCTCGAATCTCGTACACGCGGATCCAGATCTTGCCATCTACTCCGAACACACCGATGATGCGATCCACAAAGGGCTTCATGCCCTTGACTCCACGCTTGGGAACACAGAAGATACCGCGCAGCATCTCCCGGATCAGACCACGGTATTCAGTGCCGGGAGCGCTCATGTCCGGGCCTTGCTCATCGAATGAGCGATCGAAGACAACAACACCACGCCCGCCCTTGAGGCAATTGCCGGCAAAACCAGCACCGAGTTCACCCATCGTGTGCAAGTTGTTCAGGTGGAATTTAATCGTGGGTCCGTTGGGTGGTCGGGACAGCCAGAGGTAAAGGTCTTGGCCGTTTTTGCGGGCCTCGAGGAAGAAGATCATGTTGCATGAGTGCAGATCGGCGAGGGAGTTGAGCAACAGGTTGTAGCCAGCGGTCTTCTTCTTTGTGTCAAGCTTGGTCTCCTTGTGGGTGTGGGGAAGCAGTGCGCAAAGGTCGGCCATCAAGTGTCGGTGACTAGAAGACAGATTAGCCTGACGATCCTCGCACAATCGCGATTCTATCAGAAACTTACCGATGTGAGACACCGCGCGAGGTCAGAATGAGAACTCGGGTTTTAGGCATGAGTCCGGCTGCAAGTTGCTTTCTCGCCTCAGCAATTCGGTCCTCCACTCCATCCTCCTCCTCTTCCTCACTGTCGGTGGTGTCGTCGGCGTCCTCGAGAAGCTCAGTCATGGATACATCGGAGTCCTCATCCATGTCCTCCACCTGCTGACGCGCCTTCTTTTTGGAAACTGTTTTGTAGACTGCTGCCATGATTGTATGTGGTTGTGCTTGTCACGCAAGAGGTAAAGTTCTGCAATTGAAGCTCCCGAGAAAAACTATTGGCAGAATATTTTTTGATCTTGACCGCCCCATCCTTCAAGCCCGAAATTAGATTAGCATCACGTGAAGACTTTTCTTATCAGTGTCGTACCCGTGGGACCGCTCTTATCGCCATTCAACGATTCCGCTGGCGGTCTTGGCACTCGGCTGGATTTCAGGGAGATGCCCACTGAGTCTGTTTCGGCTCGGAATGCAACATGAGACCGTCGTCTATATTGTAGGGGACCCATTTTTAAAGTGATAATCTCCTGCTACTGAGTTACAAAGGACACTTCATAGATACCAGTACACGGTGTAGTCCGGTAAAACCCTCCTGGGAGACCTTCATCCCTGCCAGCTGGGTCGCAAACGCGAGCTTCTGGGCAAGGCCCCATTCTGTGTCTCTGCAGGTCAGCCCGTAGAGCATGCCTGCAATAAAGGTGTCGCCGGCCCCAATAGGGCTGAGGCTTGTCAGTGAATAGCGATCGGTCATCTCCTGATCTTTGGGGTAGCTTACTCGATAACTTGGAAGCCCTCTACTGTGAACGCCGGCGCGTACACCAAGTTTCCATTGGCGGGCTGCAGCGCACTGGCGCCGTCTTGGCCCCAAGTGCAACACAGTAACGATCTGGGCGAAAGCGGTCAATATCAGATCCTACTCCTGAAAGATTTGAAAAACCTACGAACTGGGTGCCAGAGCAGCTTGAGCATGCAAGCATTCTTCCGCAGTTTTATACCCAGCGCCCTGTCCGATCGATAGGTCAACCTTGACTTGAGCCTTATGCCACTCCACGATGTCACTCACCAAGGCCCACGATTTTGCATAGAAAACAACATCTGCCTCTTCCGCGAGTGCCTGAAGACCGGACCGACCAGATTTTTCGATTTCCACGCTAATTTTGACCCAAGGAAATTGCCTGCGCAAGTGACGCATCGTAAGCAGTGTTATATCAGGGATTCGGCCCTCAAAATGGAACCAAGATGCTGTAGAGCCAAGCCTGTCAGACTTCTCTTCAAGTTCCTTCAAAGTGAAGTCTGGGAGGTTGTTATAATTGACAATTGTTCGGCTACCGGTGGACTGGCTTCTGATAATGTAGCATGAAGCTGGGTCTTCGAATCCCTCACGGTAGACACAATGTTCCAGACTCACGCGTGAACCCAACTCGGACTGGATCAGCTGTGAGGCCGGCGATGATCGAGCTGGCAGAACTGTGATCAGTCCCAGGCGAAGCTGGTCCTGTGCGTCCTGTTGCGACACCAATTGGGCCAATACTTCAAGTGTATTTGGACAATTGCCCCCTCTTCGACGAGACACACTGGATGCCCGTAACTTCTCATCTTCTTCAGGGTAGTGAGATGTTCTGGCAGATCCATGGAGTTAGCGTGGCAGGTTGTTTTTTCGCGCGGTGGGTAAGATGGACCTGGCGCTTGACACACGTGAGAATCGTATCCAAATAGCATGCTCCTACAGCCACCAACATCTTGGACCTCCGTGATTTGTATGCGGGGTGACGACTTTTAGGTTTGGAGAATCGTGGGGTTGTGAGGCTGGACTTGATTCCTTTAGAACAATGATTGACTGACGGAACCAGAAAGCTTTCTTCGAGTCAAACCACACACTTCGGCAGGAATGTCGGTCGCACCCCGCCACACATCTAAACGGGTAGCAACTGCGGTCCAGCATCGCCGGTACTCTGGCCGAGGTTGTATACGCAGTCATTAAACTGCGGGCTGTCCGTCTGCTGATTTGGTGATCTATGAGCTCTGTATGCACGAACCATCTGCCTACACCTGCCTTCAAAGAACAGTTTCATACCCTCTGAGAGAGCAGAGCTTCCCAATGCTTCTGCATGTGGTGTCCACCCTTTGCTCCCATGCTTCTCATTGCAAGGGTGCTAGATGAAATAAGAAATGAAGGGTATCCTCGACTGATGAAAGAAATTCGGAACAAATGGATGCTCACATCTCTTGAGTTTGAGTCTCCGTTCAAGGTGACCATGTCAGGAGGGCACCCACATCGTCATGATCTGCACATGAAGGACAGTTGAACAGATTGTTTGATTCAGCATGGGTACATGCCACCAAGCTTTTTCCACCTTGATGGATCTACTTCATGAAAGCAGCGAGCCCACCTGGAGGTGCCCCTGCATCTTCAATCAGGGGCGATTGAATGTCCCCAACCTTTTCGTCTTTGGCTAAGTCCTGACAAACAGTGTACAATTAGCACGTGCGCACTGGAGACTTACGCTCTGATCTGAGCAGCTCGGGACTTCTCCGATCAGCTCAGACTTGTACGAGCCGAGCTTCAGTAAAAGAAAGCGATTATTGACGCAGACGATGCAGGTCTTCCAGCGGAGGCTTTCAGGTGGAGGCAGCCTGCTGACTGCACAGAGCTTTCAAACTTACTTGACGTACAGCATCCATCACCTACCCAAGCTGCCAGCGTTTGCCAGACAGCTGACGCTGAGCAGGATATAAACCGATGAAACTTGCACTATGGTATTTGCACCATCATCTGTCTTGGTGATTCAAAAACTGAGTCTCATCTAGTGTTTCAGTGCCCAGGCCTCTCTTGAGCATTCAAACGTTCGGAAGGAAGATCCGTGGACTCACTCCATCCTGTCTCTGGATCGACATGGTTCAAAGAAATAAGGTCTTGGACACCGAAGGTCCAACCCCAAAGTTTCTCTATGCAATCATCAAGCAAGTGAGCTTGAAGGAGGTGAGATCAATCTCTTTTCTTTCCTTACCAAGAACCAACTAGTTGTGCCCATAACTGTCTTGAGGCTCGCGCTCACAGTTCATCTCGAACAGATTGACTGGAATCGAGTTGCAAATGACCTGAAAATCTCTAATGGTCACGCTGCCCGCATGCGCTTCTCGCGGTTCAAGTCTCAAATGGAGGGCCCTTCGGAGCGAGCAATCAAGCGCAAAAACGCAAAGAAGCTCGCCAAGGGTGATCTCAAGGAAGAAAAAATCTCTGCGTCACTTGAGAAGGAGAATACAGTGAAGCCCGAGCCCATCGACTCCGGGGCAATTTCGCTCTCGTCAGAATTAGCCCCCGTCATCAAAAGTGAGGCTGATACTCAGGGGCATCCTCCTATGTCCAGCCCTTTTGACATCTATAACACCTTCCGGCAGTCGGTCTCTCATTTCATGTCGCCTCTCTCACAGTTCAACCATATACAGGATATGGGCTCTTCGCCTTTTGGAATTCCCAGTCCGCAAGCACCGAGTCTGTTACCAATGGGCGTTGCCTCAGATAACCATTCTTCAATGTCAATGGCAGCTCAGATGGCCTTTCCAGGATATCCGCCTTTCCCTTTGTATCAAGGTCCTAGCTTGCATGATTTCCAGCCCCAGATGCCTGACTTTAATAGCCCACCAGTGATCACCTGGGGACCGATGCCGCAAGATTCATGGGAGCAGGAAACGAATCATCAACCCGATCTCGCGTCGTCGTCGGTCAAGATAGAGCAGGAGCAAAATGCATTGGCGGACAATATTGAGGTTGATTTGGTGGGCACAGATCAAGTGTCGGTTCAAGAAATTGTTTCGATGTAGGAGGATCTGTGATTGAAATTGCGCTGCCTCTCCCAGTTTGTCACATAAGAATGGATTGTGGTATTAATTGAGAAAACTGTGCGAGAAAAAAAATTGCTTAGCCGTACATTAATAGGATATTGCCTGAAAGGGTAAATGTCACAACTGAGACATACAGCGAAAATCTAGTTTGAAATCTATGTGAGAGAAACACGATCGAAAGCTCAAAGGGCTTCGAGAAAATGGGATCCTCAAATTGCATTCTTGACTCCCAGCTATGCCAAGAATGGTTCTTAAAGTCACTGCGCTGTCATTTTACATCATCTTGTGGCGTGAGTCTCTGAATGCGAACTTGCCGGAATAGAGTGAGTAAGATATAATATCATAAACAAAATCATGCCAATGTGAGGAATGGAGCTTCCACTTAAAGCCCAGATTATTCGAATAACGAGAAAGCCTGCCAGCATACACAATAAAATCTAAGATGGTGAAGAAGGCTGAGAGAAAGTTTGTGTATAATGGATGTCAAGGCAGCTGGGGGCAAACAACCACGAGCTTGTTTACCTAGCAGGGGAGGAGCGTGTGGCAGGGTGTTTGCTCGGGGCAGTATAAAAACCATCCTCGTCTTACCCCATCACAACTTCTCTCCTCATCACTCATCTCTCTCTCTCGCTCTTTCTCCCAATTCTTGAATAACTTGTTTCAGAGAAAACTTGACACCTTTCAGTAAATATTTATCGAAAACATCACGATGCCTTCCAAGAACTCCATGCCGTCGCCTCAAAAGAGCGCCCCCAAGCCAGTCACTCAGGGTTCAGAACTTGCAGAGAACCTTGAGAATGCCTTCCTGGCCATGTGCCTGCGCCACTTGAACATGGAAACCAAGAAGGTATCATTCCACATTAAACGGACGCATCTTTAGCTCTTGTTTACAGAATCTCTTCAACATCCCATCTCCTCCTGCGTATGCTCAACTCAGACGCTAATAGAACCCTAGGTGGACGCATGCGCAGTTGCCGAGGCACTGGGCTACAGCAATGCAAAGTCGGCGGGTAATCGCTTTTGTGCTTTGCGAAAGAAGTACAACCTGCGGTTGGAGATGTCATACCCGCGCAATGAGGCAAGTCTCCCCCGCAGTAATGAGTTCGAGCCAGTTGACTTACAGAGATGAGATGCCACAGACAAAGTCGAGCGCCAAAACCACCACGAACAAAGTTCAAAAGACTCCGACAAAGCGGGGTGGCAACAAGAAAATCAACAGCTCCCCGGAATCCCAGCGTGAAAATGATTTTGAGACCGAAGACTTTGCGGAGACTGGAGTTTCTGGGAGCATGGAGAGCTACGTCGAGGAGAATGATGGCGACGATGAGGGTGGTGTTAGTACCGGATTGAAAAAGGAAAACAAGGAATATGAAACTAGCGACTACTAAGATTGATTTAATCTGACACTCAAATGGTACGGTTTCATTCGCTCTGACAGACCATCCCCCTGATCGTGTGATCTATGTGACTAGAGTAGATTGCCAACAGGTTTGGAAATTTCGTGTCCCTTATTTCTACCCATGATTTGCACATGAATTAGGCCTGATAAATGTCTTAGATTCGCATCGAGTCAGTTTCAAGTCTGTGTAGTGTCGTCAACCAATCAGCCACTTCAGGCTGATACAGGAGGAAAAGAGAACATTCGAAGTAAGAAAAACTCTCCATAATATCACTTTGAAAGCGAATATGGATTCAAGCTCGATGACTCCTTTCAAGTGACTAACATTGAGCTTATGAAATGATGAAAGATAGTATCTACCAACCAAGGTTCGGCTGATATCCTCAACCGAATCTGAAGTAAATTGTTGGACGCTGTATGTACTCACGAGAGGATAGCTGCTGGTGTTGAATTTTCCTCAGTGGACAAGAGTCCTGGAAAACTTGAGATAAGAGATTTGTCACTGCATGAGAATCATATTATCTGCGGGATAGATGATTCGCATTTTAGCTTTGAAACACGATCTCATTGCTGAAACCAAGGTTGGCAATCAAGCTCTAGGAGTATTACACTCTTCGACCTCGGAGCTTATGGGCTAGTCGAGTGAAACTGACGGCTTTGTGAAATTTAAAGCTGCCAAATGCGCCCAAAGGTAGAAAACACCATGTCAATGAAGCTTTGGAACTGTCGAAATAATTCTGTGTACATCTTGACCTTGTGATGAGGTCAAAGTCTTCATTGAAATTCCCGGGACTACGCGGCGGTTTCCACTCCGTAAACCCCTGTCCTCTTGACACATAGAGTCCGTTGCCTGCTTTAATTTACGTTGTCATCTTGCCAGTCTTGTTGTCTACAGATCGGCTCTTTGCTTTTTTGCCGAGAATCCACCTTCTTGGCAAATCGCAATCACCAAAGGCCTTGAGACTGTCTATCCAGGATTCAAGTTCACAGAATGTCAACAAATAGTCCAGAAAAAGATCCCATCAAGGACACCACCTGGTTTCTGATCAAATGTATCATGCATACACCCAGTGGCAAACTTGACAAGGTGGGCTCCCGAGATAAAATTCTAACCTACCTTCGATGGTGGCACGCGCACTTATGGAAAAGGCCAAGTTGAAAATACCAAGCTTGACTCACACACGCCCATCACCACTCGACACGACGCAGGCTGAAATTTAATTGAACATCGATAGATCAATTGGTTGAAGTTCAGCGAAGAACTGGGCCTCAAGAGTGAAAGTGCAGCGTATGTGAGCCACCACAGCTATTTCCAGTTGGAGTGTTGAATGACACAATCCAATCGCAGCTACTCTCGATATAAGCGTCTACTCGCCTCATATGGCATGACGGCAAGATATACTTCTAGAGAAGCAAAAGAAACAGATTCAGCGGAAATCAATAGCACTGAGAAGACCGAATTGGAGATTCCCACGCGTCAGCGGAGGCCAAGGAAGAGAAAGCATTCGGTAATCGAGTCTCCAAGAGAGGAGGAACTCGATGATGAATTTGAGCCTATCGAGTAGCAAAATGTCTACATCGGGGAGATGCGCCCAACTCGGTCGACGTGGTATCGATATCGTCAATGCAGTGGAAAGGTCAGCGACAGCAGCAATATGAGAATACGGCATGGGATCACATGTGTGTCTGGGCTTGAAACCGCTTCTTTAATTCAAAGTTCCAAGGACGTCGAAAAGTTTGTAACGCCAACATATCTTAAACCTTGGCTGAGAGAAGGGCTTAATGATCAGTCATGAATCAATTGATTCTGTGCTTCATAATCCCGTGAGTCCTGTTGGAAGGTATGCCAATAGAAGACCTACTCACTATTTAAGCGTTCATATTAAACAGGCGTGTGATTCAAGCAATGTAAAGCCTTCGATTGTCGTGGTCAGTCATCACGAGAAGATTCGAGTATCACTGCAAAATATGTTAGACAACCTCAGCATCTCCAGGTGCACGTGCTTTCTGAGCTAGAAACATCTAGAGCAAACTTGTGAAGAGTTGTTTTTGCAGAGCCCTTTATTTTCGCACAGTCTGTTTCTCCATTTCTTATTCTGGCATCTCACTTCCAAACCTCCACCAAAGACCTTTGCGTTACGCGTTACGCATCATCACACATACCACACCTCGCGTTACGCTTCACAGATCACTTTTCATTCTCGAGATCTAGTTCCTGCCATCATGCCTTCCAACAATCCCAAGACTTCCAAGGAGCCTAAAAATTTCAAAGTCAAAGACAAGAAAATTTCAAAAGCATCCAAGGAGTCTACCAGCTTTGACGCCTTGATGGATCACGGCAAAGACCACGCGTGGTTCCTTATCAATCTCGTTATGAATACCGAAGCGGGTCGTCTTGACAAGGTACATTCTATCTCAGTTGAGCCTCATAGCCCACTACCCCCGTGCTGAAATAGTTACTAAGAACACCCGCTCTCTACAGATTAACTGGGACGCCTTCACTGAGAGCATGGGTATCTCCACCAAGGGAGCCGCGTATGTGTTTCACCATCGGCCTATCTGATCAATGAGAAAAAGCTCACAGATTCTAGCCAAAAGCGCTTTGAACGCCTGATGACTTCTTACGGCATGACCACTGCCTTCACCCCCAAGCCGAGCGCCCAGCCTCACAATCCTCCCACTTCCGGAAGCTCCTCCCTGAGCCCGGTCACTCCCAAGAAGCGCTGCGGAACTAAGCGGAAGATTCAGGATACCGAGGACATTGGAGAGGCTGAGACTGATAAATACGAGGAATAGGTCTTTTCCTTAAGCATCACGGCATCTCAAGTTGATGATTGACCTTGGTACGCATTGCTACAATAATTACCATGCCCAAGGCATCTTGCAATTTTCCCTGCGATTACCTTTGATCTTCAGAATTAGTGAGGATTTTTCTATTTGGAGGCTTAAGAATATCTCTGAACCTACAACAAGGCGTGCATGGTTCTCTTCCCTGATTCACGTAAGATAATAATTCTTTCATCCGCCACACACAAAATGAATGAACTATGCACTTGACACGGCATGAACATGGCCGAGAGTTTAATAACTAGAGCGATGGAAACAATGAATGCAGTAGCCAAAGCGCATACTGAGATAAATCGAAGCTATTCGTGATTGTGTGAAAATGAATCAAATTCACCACCACTCAATACTTGGTCTTCTAAGTGTGACATTCACCAGCGAAAGGGAGATACATAAATCGTAAACAAAACTGGGTATCGTATCTGAGAACAGCGTCTGAAGGACGCGTCATAGCTATATGGAACCTTAAGGGGTAACAAGTCTGAAGTGGTTCACGTGCTTGAGTAGATCTTATCATATATCGGCCATTACGGACTCAACGATTTTCCGTTTATACTGGGACAGTGATTTCTCCTTGCGCTGCATTTGAGCTCGTAGCCTCATGTATCGTTGTTTCCAAGAAGCATCAGACACAGCAAGGTCGAGCTCGTGGTCCTCTGGATTGACACCTTCAAGCTCATCAGAGAAACCAATTTCGAGTGCACCGCGTGAGGGCGATTCATCTCGATTAGAGACCCTCGCAGGTACAACACCAGTCTCACTGTTTGAAAGACTAACCTCAAGTATCATTCGAGACGAAGAGTCATATTCAAATTGTACTGAGTACTGTGTTCTTTCCGAGGATGGTCCGCATTCCGGCCTATTGTGTATATTTGCATGAGTGGGCGCACGATCAGCGGTCGCCGTGATGAGTCGTCGACAACCTCCAGGTAAGCCGATTCTCTGACCAAGACCGAGCTGAAACGCCAGAAACCTCGATGTCCCGGATCCCAAAACGCCAGAATACAGATTCTTTCCATTCACGACGAGTGCGGATGCCAGAACTCGCCCTTCGCGCGGGGTGACAGCACGGGCCGGTCGTCCGGTATCAGTGGATACAACTGTCGCTTGCGCAAGCTCCTCTGACAAAGCCTGGACAAGAAATTCAGTAGAGAGCTCTTGGTCTAACTGTCTGTTCTCCGATACTTTAGGCTCATTCATTCGATCGGCATCGCCGAGTGATTGGGTCTTCTGAGCATGAAATGACCCTTGGCTCTGTGATGTGACAGAGCCATTAACACCATTGACAAGCAACGTGGGCGGCGTAGCGAGTCTCACGGGGGCGCCTTGATGGTGAGGGACTTGGAGTTGTAATTTGCCTGGCCGCACCGGAGGAATAGGTGTACAGGGAGCTTTTTGATGTAATGCTGCATTCGTCCCATCTTTCGGTCTGTCTTGACTGGCGAGTGATGCAGGAGTTTGGCTAAGGTATGGCTGAGCTGTCTGTGACGTATCTCTGCTGGCGGTGACCTGGAATGTGGAGAAAGAGCCCGAGGTTGAGGCTTTACTGGGTGGTCTCCCGCGACCTTTGCCAGTCGCCGAGCCATTACTACTCGGCCACGCAGATGATACCGCCGGTCCATGCCGGCGTCTCGCACGAGCCTTCTCGCCGGATACTGGGGTGATCGCCGATCGCGGCTCTGCTGGAATAAACGCTTCTGAAGACTGATTTCCCCTTGGAATAATAGCAGACTGTGGATACCCAGCTGGGGAGTTCTCTCGCTCTGGAAGTCTCCAACCCAGATCTTGGCCAGCTTGATCAGTGGAAGTGTGTTGCGGAAAAGTAGATGAGGCAGTCATCCAGGGATCTTCATCTGTTGGATAAGCGCTAAACGGTATAGCACTCTGAGGAAAAGGCATTGACTGAGGGGGAAATGAACGAGGCTGTAGGCCGGCTGCTGAGGTATCCAATTGAGGCCTTTTCACCAATTTTCCCTCATCTTGTTCTCGCTCATCGGCTCGCTTCCTCCCACGCTTTGGCTTCCACTGCGGAACTAAGGCTCGCAGAGCGAGATCTTCCTCTAGTGGCACGCCGTCGCGGGATTCGCTTACAAACGGCCCAGTTGAGGGGAGGTGTGTATAATAGGGATGGGGGTGGCCCAGGCAGAATTCGAAGAAAGCATCTACGTGCATTGCACGCATCCAGCGCTAGAAGAAATCGGTTAAACACGAACCACAGAATTTCCAAGTCGCTCAAAGAGAGACGCAAGCCTACCTTGAGTCGAACAGCGTATTGCTGGACCTTCTGGGTACTCTGTTTCTTCTCCTGAGAGGGTGGCTCCACCCCCAACTCAATTGCGAGCTGAATCCACGTTTTGAGTTCTTTGTTGTCCAGTTTCTGAATTAGCTGAAACAGGTTGAATACACTGAAGCTTTTCCCATCACTTCGCGGAGGGGAGCGAAATGTCTTTCGGAGTTCGGACGTGTCCACAGACGATGGAACATTTGGATTGCAGTATAAAATGAACGTGACATAGGCATCATCGATGTTTTCATCACTGACTTCCCGCGAGGGAAGACATCTAGACTCTACCTGGTCCGTTGTATCTTTCATAGGAGACTGCCGAAAGACGTCGAACAGCGGCGGAGACATTGACGGGCCCGTTCGTCCCGTCGAGGAGGTTGGCAGCACCGATCGCACCCCTCGTGGAGATGGCTGGATACTCCTAGGAGTATCTTTGCGGTGGAGCGGCGGCGATCTGTGGGTATCCGCTTGACCTCGAGCGCTCTCGACAGAGGATGCGCTTTGGATGGTGGACTCTAACCCCGACGGATATCGAGCATATTGCTGGACCACTACCTGGGAGTTCCCAATACTCCTCTGATGGGATCGCTCAGCCGAATCAATCATCGCCGGAAAGGATGCTTCCATGGATTCTTCTCACGAGGAAGGGGTTGTCCGCCCGGACAGCAGCTCAGTGAGGGGCAGCTGAAGTAGCTCCCAAGGCCGATGTTCTCGTCGACTAATCAATCTGAAAGAGGATTGCCTTGGGCATGACGATGTCGAAGATGTGGCCTCAGGATCGGGTCACTGGGCAAAGAAAATAGAATCTGACCAGAGACGAAACTCCTTTGAGGAGTGTGTTCCCCTCGGGTGGCTGGAACCCATGTTAGCTCAAGCTGCGTTCTAATTTTGGCCATCTCTTAGTGAGACTAGTTGAGCATAGCGCAACTGCCTGGGGGCGGGGGCGAGCAGCCTGGTACGGTCACGGGAGAGGAAGTACGCTAGCCCAATTTCGGATTAGCGTAGTGGAGTCCGGCGGCTCGGCTTATCGATAGTGTAGATCGCTCCTGCCCCGGTCCCTCGTATGATCTCATCTCATCTTCTGTGAAGGAGCCGCGCGAACAGAGTGCTTCCAAAATCCCATATCTTGTTCACAATTTCGGCCCTGAGTCATTGCAAGCCATCAGGGGGGTGAATGTGCGCGTTCCTTTTCTCTCTCTCTTCCGAGGCGAGTAGCAATGTCCGAGGTTCGAAGCACACGGCAGCCCAGGCCCACTCGTCCTATTCGGTCGGCGCGTGCCAGGATAAAAACATATCACGAGGATAGTTCTTCTACTGAGGAACCTGAGTCACCCCCCGAGCTCAACGCATCTCGACCATCAACACAGAATGTATCCCTTCGGCCACGAAATATTTCTGGTAAACGGCAGTTCTACCACGAGGAATCTTCAAGCGAGAACTCCGGTCTTTTATCATCAAGCGATGAAAATCCAAGCAGGCATATCGACGAGCCCGTACATGCAACATCAAATGGAAGGGGCACTTTATCTACGTCTGCAGTGAGTGCAGCGAGTGCGACGAGTTCGACCGGGCGCGTTGTGGTCAACGACCCTCATAGCGAGCACAGTCGGCCGTCCAGACCGACGCAGGCGAAGCGAAATACGACCACAAAAAACAGGAGTAAAATGAAAGTCACGCCAAAGTCTTCAAAGAAACGTGCGCGCGTGATTGCAGACGACATAGTGGACACAGCTTCGGGGGTAGTACCGCCATGGTCGACTCTGCCCTATCATATCTTGCTCGATATCTTTATAAGAGCTTCACATCCCCTTGTTGATGAGCAGCTAATGCAGCGAACCAAGTCAGCAAAGTGGCTTCTGGAAATCGCACTTCTTTGCCGAAGTTTTCTGGAGCCTGCCCTCGCAGCTCTTTTGCATTCGCCACCACTGGTTCCCACTTCAAAGAGTTTTGAGCTTCTGGATCTCTTATCAAGGCCGCAAGCGTCTACAGCGATCAATTACCCTACGAAGGTGAAGCAACTTCATGTCGATGCCGAATCTGTGCTTCTTTACAAGGCCGGCCCGCAGCTCGGGTGGTTTGAGCTTTCGCAATTGCTTGCTCGAGTGCCGCAAGTAAACACAGTGCGGCTTTTCCACAAAGACGATTTTACCATTGGTCTTCCCCATTACAGCATCAGATTATCAAAATGGAACTACCCCGAATCCTTGTTCTCCACAATGGATGAGAACGGTATTGGTCTTCATCAATGGGACTGGAACGGTCGTTTCATGGAAGACACCGAGCTATTCCCCTTTATGCTTGAGAAACACCAACGGGCAGCATTTCAGCAGCTGCGTCATCTCCGGCTGATCCACATCGGCATCTCGTCTTTCACAGATGCTGAGCAGACAAATGCGACACTTGCAGAGGCAGTGGGCCAGCTCCAGCATATTGAGGAGTTAGAATTGATTGAATGTCCCCTTGTCGACGGACGATGTCTCTCACAATTGCCGAAGACCCTCCAGTCTCTGACAATCATCAACTGTGATTCTATCTTCTCATCATCCATAGAGGATTTTCTGAAATCATGCGGACAGCAGTTGCGACAGTTAAATCTTCGTCACAACCGCCATCTTAATTTGTCTTTTGTCACAAATCTCGCAAAATATTGTCCCTCCCTCCAGCGATTCAAGATGGACATTTCTATGCACGACTGGTCGAGTTACCATGATAGCGAGCCTCACTTCAAGGAGCTTCTTGCTGAAGATGAAACACCAACCTGGCCAGAGACTCTTCGAGAACTCGAGTTGATCCAAATGAAGAAACTTAGTGATTCTACAGCTGAATCCTTTTTCATGTCCCTGGTTGATGCCGCCCCCAAGATGCCCGACTTGCGGCGCCTCACAATCACAGCCATCCTCAAGATTGGCTGGAGAGATCGAGCCAACTTTCGCGAAAAGTGGATTCGCCAAGTGGAGGATACCTTCAAACGTTGCAGCGATCCCCCCAATCCGAACTATCGGTCGTTGCGAAAGCGCAAGATCAATCCAGCCCCGCCAGAATCAGCCGCTGAACCGGCTCGACCCACTTCGGCCGGTAGTGGGCATTCAGCGACATCCAAGCGCCAGAGCACTCGCCTGGCTCGCCAGAAAGATGCAGCGCCGTGTTCTCCCCAACCATTGACCCACCATCATGTGCGCCAAGGGATGTGCGACGTGGTGAATATCCGCATCGACAATCTACGGCCCATGGAGACACAGTTCAACGAGGCGGACTTTCTCGATGATGAACTCAGTGGCGACGAAGACTGGGCAGGCGATGATTGGCAACCGGCCGAGCGACATGCATGGTAATGACCTGCAATACAACAAGCTCAACGATTCATTCGCGCGGCAGTCCGCCCTGATCATGACAAAATTACAGGTTGGAAAATTACCGAGAGCAGAGTCTCACAGCGAGGGACTCAAAGGCATAGTGAAAGCCAATGAACGGATGAAAAAAACCCGAGGCACCTACCGTGTTGTTGGGTATTGGCAGGCTGGACGATTTTGTTGTAGTTTACCCCAGGATTGGGAGATTCTAGAGGAAGAGGAGAGCCTTGGGCACTCGGTTTAAGCAAATTAATGTATGATTAAGTGTGACATATTATCCGTAGTTGCTATAGTTGCTCTAATTGCTCTTATACATAATTCACTATCTGAGTGACCAGTGGATGGGTACAGTGGCTATCTTTCATTCGCCAAGGTCGTCGGGCATCGCGTAGACCTAACGTGATCGCCACGCCAAGACTTTTGGCCCCGCCAGAGTGTCCCAAGATGAGCACAGCTGCCCTCCTTCCCCATCTTCTACGCTACTCTCACGGTCCTCACACTTGGAAGCGCATCAGTCTTTACATCCCCAAAATAAAGACAAGAATGGCTCAGGATGCACCGGCAGATACGGCAGGTCCGTCGTCGCCTCCACCACAACTACCAGAGGGTTGGTGAGTAGCGCACCGGAGGATGTTGAACCGACGTGATTAATTGCTAACTTTCGTGAGTGGATTCAAAGGCTTCCCCAATGGGAGGGTGTCGGTCGCCAGTGGTATTACGTCCAGCGAGCGACAGGAAAATCTCAATGGGAAATTCCTACAGAACCGGTGATTATGACCCCGTCTTCGACGCCGGGATCCATCGGAGCGGGCCCTTCACAAGCACCTTCAAACACCACGACACCCAGCCATTACACGACAGAGACCCATCAGTCAATGGAAGGGCCAATGAAACCTGTTTCAAGTTTTGCGAATGATACCGTAGGAGAAATCTCTCATATTGGCTACATGAGCGTCACTAGGGTGGCACTGATGGTGGAATAGAGCTCCGCAAGCTCCGACGTCAATGGACAACATAGCCACCATTTTTACGGCACGCCTGCCGCAACAACCTGGTCTTCAAGCTCACATAATCAGCAAGACTCTCAATTCTACAAGAACAATACTCCTTCGGATGGCAGAGATCAAGCGACAGTGCGTTAGACCTTGTGGCCAACGCTAGCTCATATCACTAATCGCCGACTAGAGTCTTCATCCTCAAGTTGGCGCAGAGAGAAGCTCCGCTTTTGATCGTACCAAATGGGGCCAGTCTGGGCCTAATTTATGGCAGCAGAAACTGTCAGACGAGCACCGGCAACCGTCTCAAAAAATCCCTGGCAAGCCTATAGACGACCTCACACCAAGGCACTATATCAATTTTGGTACCGACAGACACGACTTGTCTCAATTACCGGACACATTGTCTCCGACACTCTACCCCCATCACGCGAGCCAGACCCTTGAGCAAACGCATCCAAGAACTGATCAAAGCCAGTCTCCAGGGCAGCACGGTCACCATTTTTTCGAGACCGGTCACGGCCCCCCTCAGCCGCGATCTGGCTCCTTCGCCCCCAGAGCCTCGATACAATCCCTGCCCACGACATCCCATGGGTATCAAGGTGGTGTGCCAGATCGGGCTGAATCAGGGACAAGTCACCCGAATGCCCCATCTTACTATGAACAGGAGGGTGCTTATTCGAATGCTTATGGCGCATTGCAACAACCTCAAAATTCAGGCCATGGAATAGTATCTGTGCCACCAAGTTTGAGTCATCAGCTTCAACCCGAGTCGAAAGTCCCCACAGCATATCCACATTCTCTGTCATCGATCCATTGCAATGAACAACAGCCTCCGATCCTCCATCGCCAAAGTGTCAATTTCAATGGTCCTGCAGACATCCCGGCGTTAGATCTCAAGAACAGGTCCCATCCTCCGTTTGCACAGGTTCAAGAGGCTGCTCAGAACTATCGAAACCCCCTTCTACAAGCGAGCCTGCGCCATTACCTGCCAACACTCGGTCAACAGAACTCTGGTATGGGAGGCACAGCTTGGCAGGGTGGAAATATTTCCCTTTCGGAAAACCAATATGGGCAAATCCATCCGTTTCAGCGGGCTGACGGAGTCACTTCTTCCCGGGCATCGACTTCAGACCCCCAATTTGTGAGTGGACCTTGGGCGTCTGCCACACCGCCGACCTACAGCCCTAGCCGGTAGAATTGCTGTGGGTTGATATATCTCCAAGCGCACGAGAACCGCAACGACACTATAAGTCTATTCGTTATTTCAATTCATTACGTCTGCAAACCTACCACTAGTACCTTGGACCACAGTTGACCTCCCTCCGTTCCTGACAAATTGATTTGGTGTCGCTTACTCGTCCATCACTTTGAGGTGTTCTCACCCTTCATCGAGAGAGATGAGTGAGATTGCACTAGGTTCCTAGTGAGAGGGAACCGGGATGTTGCGGAGCTGGTCCTGGTTAATCTTCTGGACCTGATTGACACACTGCCTGCTGGGGTGCGAAGCTCTTACGCCCTTGTTCTTTTTGTTAAGACTAAGCACCCCAGACACTTTGAGGCTTGATTAGTGGTTAAATCTAGTAAGCCTGCAGAGTCGAGCGTGCAAAGCTTGAGATTAGCGTCGGATCAGTGAGTTATGTGCAAATGAGAAGCTTAGATGCCGATGTCATGCACTGTAGTTCAACCAGGCTGCTTGTTGATCCATGGGGAGAGCAAGTCGAAGCTCACTTTTAATTAATGGGTCTTGCGAGGGAATGGTTCATTATTGCAAAGGTCGCTATGCACTCAATGGACTGCCAAGACAACGTTTGAGATCCAAAAACCTGCAGCAACTCCACCCGTCTCTAGCAAGCGACATCTAAAAGACTGGAACCCTAGCACGCATCCACGCCCAGCAGCGGTCCATAAATTGAAATTTCCCGGCTTCCAAACCCTTACTCTCTGATATTTCTCCATGGATCAAATGCATCACTACTGCTTCCAGGCGAACAGAATCTGCACACAGTTACGCGAAGAATACCCGTCACGTCTGTATGCAACCTCAATTCCTCACATCATTGCCTCATCAAAGTGCAAATGATCTCACTCACAACACTGACTCACTTGATCTTTCTCCCAGAACTGAGAAAAAGCGCCATATAGGTGTCTGCTGTTCTTCAAATCCTCTTCTCTAGCCCCCTGAACACCAAAACCTTTCAGCCTCCGAAACATTTCACAACCAAGATGGTCATTGTGTGGTCACCCGATTGGGACAACAAGGTGAATACCATTAGAGATGTGAATGGGCTTTTATGGCTAACCCTGAATTGGAACAGCTCCTAGTGGCAATCTGGGAGACTTGTGGCTCCAAGTTTGATTGGGAGACGACTGCGGAAATAGTGGGCAGCAGTAAGCTATTCTTTCAGCATCCATGATGATCAATGACAGATTACTAACGACATTTCAGCATGCACCGCTGAAGCCATCATGCAACATTTACGCACCATAACACGACGGGCTGCCGAGAGACGCCGCGAACAACGTCAAATTCTCCTCGAGGCGCACGCCGCCCGAGCCGCCAGTGTGGCAAAGGGCAAGGCAAAGCGGAAATGGGGCTACAAACGGCGAAACGCTCTACGAAACGAAATCAAAGACACTGAGAAGATACTCGACGCAAGTTCAAGCAAGAAGAAGAAGCGTCAAAGTCGTGATGACTCACCGTTGTTTGAACCCGTCGACGATGACACCACTGTCGCGCCATCCAAAAATCCTGTTAAGAAGAGATCACGAAAAGGCTCTAAACCCAAAGACATAAGGAGCAAGTTAGATGATTGGGTACCCAGGAGTCAGGCAGAGGACAATCAGCGCTTGCGAGCGCATCTGGAGGCAAGTGGTGTCAAATTTCGCCGGGGTACCTTTTGGAATAACTATGAAGATGCGAAGAAGCGCTGAAACTTCCTTTTTGATTTTGGATTTATTTGACTTGCCGCTTGCATTCGCTGAAGTTTATGGCTTCTGGAAGGAATTGGAGCTGCTGGCATACCTGGCAAGCGGAAGGATATGCACAATCTCAGACACAACTCAATCTTTATTCTTTATCATTCTTCTTCTCAAATTGCGGGTAATTCTGGCATATTTAAAGATTTCTTCATCCTGAATACAATGGAGTTTAAATGTTGGGTGATTTGATATATGCTGAACATATGATGGAGGTGAGACCCAGAATTTACCAAAGTTCCTTGTAATCTGTGCAGAAGATTTCCCATGTCATAGTATTATTACAATTGTCCCAATTACTTCATACATGACTTGAACTCGACGTCCTTTCAGCCGATGGAATAAAGTTTGAGTAGGTAGTCCCAGGTCTGGACTCAGCCAGCAAAGACATTGCATGTACGACAGTAGCTAATCATTCTTGATACAAACGAAAGACGTGACTTTAATGTTAGAAATCTCAATGTCCCTACAATAAGCGTGAGGCTGCGTATAGATATGCCTTATCTTAGGTAGTCCTCCCCATGGTTTCCTCATTGGAAAATGTAGTTCTCTATGATTGGAAGGTCTCTGAATTCATATTAGACTTTACTCGGACCTGTGAATCGGGCAGCTGAGCTGGCTTAAAACAAGATCTGAAGACTAAGTGCCATGTTCATAGAACTTGAAGATGATAAAAGGGTGCTATGGCTCGTAGCTTAATCGATCACTCTTTAAGATTATGGCTCAAGTCCTCGAGCAAGTGAAAGAGTCTAATTGAAGGGTAATCGTGTATCTGTACTCTCTTTACTGTACTGCTTGTGATGCCTTGAAACGTATCTTTCATGTGATCTCCAGCCTGATTGAGTTGCGCTCAGGAAACTCTAATATATCTGTTCACGTCTCAATTTGAACTTTTTGATGAGCTCAAACCTTGTAGGAGTCTTTTTCCACCACGCCGCTTCGTTTTATCAAGAAAGCCTAATTAATTACATATTAATGGTTACTTACGTAGTCGATGTGTCAATACGAGGGTTAGGGGCTGACAGACTTCGAAGTTACATATTTCGCTGATGAATCTTAGGATTTCGAAACTCATGCATGCACATAGAACACATTCGATCGATATGAGGGAAGAGAATCTCTTATATAACCAAGGATTACGGAAATTCTGAAGTTTATCTCAAGTAAACATAGAAATACCTCCAGCTATCAATGGAAAATACGAGAAGGTAAACAAAAAAGGTGATGCAACTTTGCTATTGTATGACTATCACCTTAACAAACCATTTTTGGGCCGTGTCCCTCACCTCACTAATCTATCACTTATTTTCGGGAAGAGTACCAGCTAAGTGACGTTTAAGTGATAGTCAAAAAGAACTCGTATGATGGTAAACGGAAAAGACAAAGTAAGGTGAAGTGAATAATTCAAACTTGAAATCGTGCTTCATTCAGATAATATAAAGGCCTCCGGAGAGCATGAGAAATAGCTGTACAAGTTTTCGGCTCATGCCCGCATTTGACGATCTTATGTTTTTTGGGATCCGTGCCAGCGAAGTTCTACGATAAAGTCTATGGATGATGCCTAAAATGTATAAAACGACAGGTAACACAAATCGGGAACAATACCACGCCGTATCTGTCTAATTAGGACGTCACGTTAATGCGGCGAAATCACGGTCCCTGAAAAGGTCGAAACGACGTTCGGCGGCGGTACATTTGTCAAGGGGCTCACTGAGGCCGGGGGTATAAAGCGCTTTAAATCGTCAGCCAAACTGTTTTCATATCACATGGAGTCAGACACTTGACGTCGAACACTATCAGGCTTGACGTCAATTTAGTCTTACATTCTCACGCCAAAGCCTCAAAGAAACTATATTCCACGGCACCAGGGTTTCTTCTTCCTCAACCTATTTCACTAGGCTTAGAGGGTTCCTCATACACACATGCATGTTGTAGCGCTCCCTCCCTTCACCACAGCCTAAACAATAAGTGCTTTAAATCACATACAGAGTCCTGATCTTCCATCACGGCGCCATTCAGATGGAATTCCACGGTTGGGACACAGGTAAGTTCACTACTAGCTGGGTTGAAGCTCACAACTCCCTATCATTAGTTTGCCCTGAGAATCAAAGCTAACAACGGAGGCAGCTGATGATTGCCTTCCTGGTCATAGTTTCTTGCATGAATTGGCAGCAAATACTAGCCCGTGTAAGTTCTTCTCTCTTCCCAGCTGGTAATGCAAAGGCTTTTGCCAGTCATGAGAAAGCTTCTGACGCTTATTGTGGACAGGAATTGCTGTCAGTGCTATCAGGTATCGATAGACTGGATGGAAGGAGAGGATTGCTGGTGCTGTCGAGAAAGAAGCTGGCTCAAGCACAGCTTCCAAGTTCAACAAGATCTTTCAATGCTGGGAATCGAGTGAAACCTTCAAATCCACTAATCCCTGGGGATCTTACGAGGTCTGCAAATCTGAGAGGTCCAGCCTGTCTATGAGTCCCCGTCTGAAATTCTTGCAAAACGGAGGACTGAAGAGCCTTCGGATCCCTCGAAGCCCAAGACAGGAAAGTCAGAATCTCCCTGTTTCGCGATAACGAATACAGAGGCAAATCACAAATATAGCAGGATTTCACAGATATCAGCGAGGAAGAGCTCGCAGACCGGGTGATTGAAGTTGACCCAGAGATTGAGTGGCCATAACTGAGCTCTCCGCCTCACAAGCGGCGCTCCTAACGCTCTGAGACTCTGTGGAAGATCGTTGTCGTCTTTCCCATGGACTTCTGGAACACAAATATATCAGGAGAATGGCAGCATCTTGGTGCTTACGTATCAAGGTCACACATCGCTGGATGAAGGGTGACGCTGAATTCACCATCCTTCAAAAAGGAATGTGAGTCCATGAAGTAGCATCAAGAAGATTTAAGACCCTATGGAGACCTTCGATCTGATATCCCACGAGATTCTCACAGCGCAAGAGAGCTGGGTTTGTTCTCATCAAGAATACAACGATTCAGCTACGACCGTCGAGAGGCGATTGAGGGAGCAATTTAACTTCGCATTTTTAAACCTGCTTCGCACTACAGAACGCGTTATACCAACTTGCTGAGTGGCCGTATGGGTCAACGAAAAGATCTAAAAAAAAAGAAAAACAGAAAAAACCCCTCATCTTTCCCTCAAAGCAAGAAACAAATAAGTCTCATGAAAAGCGTGCTTCGCAATGCCTGCTTCCGCGTTCCACCGAGCATTCATGGAAACTTGAAAAAAGAAAATCAGAAAAAAAAATTATGCAGACGGAAAAAAGTTATGAATGCACAGAAAAAAAGCGCAAAAGCGAAAAATATTTTAAAAAAAAGGAAGAGGGAAAGAAATCCAAAAAACCTTTAAATGAAAAGGAAGAAAAAGAAGAAAAAAACTTTAAGAGAAAAAAAAAATCAAAGATCCCAGATGAACCTCCAACCCTCAGCCCATGAGCTCAAAGAATTTCAAAAAAAAAGAGAAAAAAAAACCTGCCAAAAAGAAACAGGTCTCCATGCACTCCTTCGCTATCCTGGCCCCGTCAGATGATGAAGTGAAAGGTTCCAGATACAAGCTGCCGAGGTGCACGAGCAAAACTCGATGAATCCTCAGTGCAGGAAAAATGCAGATTCAAATTTAAAAAGCACGAAACCTCCAATTAGTGTCCCATTGCTCCAATCTTACCGAGACAGCCTAGACGTATTCCTCGTCGGCAAGCTCATCAGGCAAGTTGGAGCGCTGTGGTGAGGACTCTCCAGCCCCCTCGGCTTCGCCAGCTGCCAGAAGTTCATTGATAGCCTTATCCGCCGCTTGTTCGATCTTGACTTGTGGCTCCGTCGAAGTGGCCTTCTGCTTGCGCTTGCGGGGAGTAGAAGTGGCCTTGGTGACGCCGGCTTTTTTGCTTCGGCTGCTGGAAGCGGGCTTGGGAGTATTGAGAACCCCTTCCTTCTTGGCCATTTCGCGGATCTTGGCAATGCGTTCTTTGACGGCGCGAGGCGTTGGCGGCAGTTCACCTCCAGTATTTTCAGCTACTGAAAGTTAGTATCTGACATTTGTGATTCACCAAAAGGAGCGGCCTGTCTGGGATTGGCTTTAGGGCCGACCGGCTTCAAGTCATAGTGAGTACTTACGCCAGGCTTGCGCTACTTTATTGGTGTCGAGAACCAAGTCATGGGTTTCAAGAATCTTAACGAGAAGCTATGCAATCATGAGTCTGTTAGCAGCTGCTGGCCAGTTTGAATCAGGGTTTCAAGTCGTTTGAGGAATTCTTCAGCATCAAAAAGCAAACATCGATGCTTGAGGTTGTCCAGGAGAACACCAGAACCCCTAGGCAGGAAATAAAAAATAATGGAAAAAGAAACGAGTGGTGTACTCACGATCTGATCGGCAACCGGGGTCCAACGCATTTTGGCGATTTTAAGTAAATATGAGGTCTGAATAAATGAATAGATTGGTGGAGAGTGTCGAGGGGATGACGCTTGGCTTAGTTGCGTTCAAGTCAGAGCTGCTTTGATTTTCGCTTGTTCTTGGCTGAAATTCGGAATATTCCACTGCGTGGAAGAGACTTGTTCCAGCGTGGCGATTCCAATATCTTGTATGGCTCTGACCAAAATTTTCCTTCAAATTGATATCATAAGTAAATTTGTTGAGTTTGGGAAGAGGAAGAAGGGAGCAAGATAACCGGAAGATAGAGTGGTTTTATACCCGTGAAGGATCCCTATTTGATTTCATGAGACGTGACAATTTTGTATTTTCAGAAAGCGTGTGTATAGTCATTTGATAGCGGCGAGTCGCCGATTTCCGAAAAGAAGACTTTTCTGGCGATTGGCCATGCTTTTGTCAACTCTGGTCGATCGACACCTGCATATTGTCGCTTCTATTGTCTTTTTTGCATACTCCCCGCCGAATACAGTCCCTGGACCTCGTTTCTACTCCCGCTGGCTTCCACGTCACAGTCCTCGCTCCTTCAACTCACCCAGCTCTTATTGGGCTCCAACCACCATTCCAACAATTCTACTGCAGGAAAAATGAAGATCGACAACCTTGAAGATGTGATTATTGCGCTACTAGCAGCACACCCGAGCCTCAAGGTGAGAATCATGCCTGTCCCCCACAAATTTCTTCTCAAATGAACCTAAAAATCGCCCAACCAAAAGCTTGATTATCGACAGATGGCTGTTATGTACGGCCGAGGTGCCAAGTGTGAGACAATGGAGTGGAAATTCCGCGCCTGGCGCAAAGAAGCCCAGAAGCTTCAGGCCACTGGAGGCGAGAGTACCTTTCAGCGTCAGCCCACTTCTCGAAAGAATCTCCGCAAGCCACCCAGACCCTCGAAGAGGTCCTCGTTTACACAGAAGCCATCTTCATTCAAAAGGCAAAAGTCCAAAGCGAAATTTGCGGGTGACAATAATGACGCAAGTCTTGCTGATTTAGGCTCGAACAGTGACACCTGGGAAGACGAAAGCATGTCCAAAAGCTCTGAGCTTGAGACCGAGAATACCTCGTCTCTTACTAGCCCTTGTGTGATGACTGAAGAGGATATCAAGCTCCAGATTATCTCCGACGATGAGAGTAAGGATGAGGTCGTGTTTCTAAGCCAACGACCCGCGAAGGAAGTAAAGTTGGAACGCCAAAATGTGGACAAGGCCAAGCCGGTGCGAGCTACCGAGGATGTTGAATCCAAAAGCTGGGGTTTTCTTTTCGACTGGCCAACTGAGACTGAGAATGCAAACTCACGCGACGACTTGGAATTTGACGCGGATGCCTTCAAGATTTTCATGGAACGCGTTCAAATCAGTAAAGAGAGCAATCATTTCGATATTTTCCTTGAGCCAGGGCTGTTGAACGGTCATAGCAAGCAGATCTAAATAGCAAGCATACTCCAAAGGGATCCGGGTGTCCCAATCCTCGATTTGTTTGCATCAGGTGGGCGGACTTTGTGAGTCGATATTCTAATAGCACACCTAAGAAATCCGAGAAATTTCAACAACTCGTAATGAGAAATTATAAAACTAATAATCTGCTTTGCGGCATTTGGGAGGGAGAACGTGTCTTTTAAATGCTATACTAGTTCTCATTATAAAGATTACCAAGGGAGCTATTTTTGGAGTAAAAAGATGACATGTAACTAGGGAGAGTGAGGCGGTTAAAGAGTTATGAGTCATTCAATCGCTATGGATATTTCTCTGGTTGTTTTTGTGACTAAAAATCAGTCCGTCGCAGGACCTGAAAGAGAAAATAAAGGTTTGCATCAACTTCTTTTTTGAATTGCACCTTTGAAAGAAAACATACCCGCTTCTATGGGAAAAGGGTTGGTAGAGTTCAAGAGTATCACATTACTGACTCAAATATTAGATGTGGTGCTTTGTGAGAATAATCCTCAACAGCATGGCCAGAGGCTTTCCGCACAGACCGCTATGTTTTACTAATGATGTGTTATTCAGTAGTGCCAACGGATTATTTGTTCAATTATTTGCGGCTACTTTCATACTTTTCCATCGCTTGCACCATTTGACTCCGAAAATGCGTGTATGACTGGTTGATGCGGTGAAGATCATCTGGATCACTGGTAATTGCGGCCATATACAGGCCTAGCTGAGTCTCGAACGCCTCCATGCCGTTGGTGACCAGGTCAATGATATTGACTCGCAAGATCTGATTCTCATGTTCTAGGGAAGCCTTAACATCACGTCTCACCAACGGAGTAGACGGCAGTTCTACTTCTGCTCCATCATCGCCCGCGGAGGAGGAATCTTCTTCCGCCACAAGTGAGACAATGCGATGTCCCGCCCTAGCTGGCCTTCCTGAAGAATTTGCTGATGTCGTGGAAGTGAGCGTTGTCTTTGGCAAAGAAGCTGCCGCTATCGTTGGGTCAAGACACCCTGAAGCCCCATTTTCGGTTTCCCATCTCACCATGCTGCGACGACAGGACTGCCAAGAATATGGGCGTCCAGTCTCATCCTCGAAAGATTTGGCCACACCAACCCAGAATTGCTTGGACTTGTGGGCGAACGCACCCTGAGATGAACGCGAATTGCATAAATGAATAAGAGTGGCATGTTGCTGGGCCGTAAGCTGTCTGCCGCGACCACTACGAGGTTGAGCGCGTTCCGCAGTCGAATGTCTGGATTCTGGCTCTGTTTCGCCACCACGTACTGACGCTGGCGGGTTTGGCGCTCGTGTTGAACCAGCGCTGGTCAAGGCCAGATCGATTTCTGGTTTCGGATCGGAAGGTGACATTTCCTGGCGACTCCGATTGGAGATAGCACGATTTGAATCCAGCTACTTCCAAACATCAATTACTTCTTCGCGAAGGTCTTTTGAAAGTGGTTGGATTCGATACAATGCGACCTCATTTGCTGCTTCCGTTCTTGATACAAAGACTCATGGATATTGTTTGAGGGTCCTGAGTGGAAAAAGGTCTACCAGCACTGCGAAATCTGACGGCGACGGTCATCTCAGATTTAGCATCTGCTGCAGTTGTGCTGCGCGCGACGCGTGGCTGACTCTTTATTGCCGGAGAACTTGGCAAAGGCGGTGTGCCTCCACGATGTCACGGGCCAGTTTTATTCACGCCGATGAAGCCACCGAAGACAATTCCATGGCAGATACAATGTCACCGGTTTATTTGACCCAGTGGGAGCTCATTGGACAGAAATACTGACAGTGGAATGCTCATTTTGACTCCGCCTTTTCCTGAAATTATTCCATCAATGACCAATTATCTGATCTTCCGTCCTTTCACTTGTCAAATTTCCGACACACTTTAGATCCTAGTTTCATTCCAGATACTGCGCTGCAGATGAATGCTCTCAGCTATTTACACGCCCATGACATATCCTGCTCGTTTTAGGCTCACAAGAGCCCGCGGCGACGGCACGAGAATCCAAACCTCTGGTAGATACCAATCTCAATGACAAAGCTGAATCCACTGGGCAACAACAGTCTCCATATCGTGTGCGATGCCCCATTGGGAAGAGAGGCAGCGGAAAAGTTTTTGCATCGAATTCAACTCATACAAGAGATTTCGCCCATCCCCCTCAAAAGGTCCCAGTGGGGTATCTGGCCCCGTTTCCACAAAACGGCGAGTCTCAGATCCGGAAGTGGGCCTTACATTACTGTGGTCAAGATTGAGATCTGCGCGGGTCAACAGCGCATCCTGCCACACCACAGTCCGAGGCAGATTCAGGGTGACATGACCGGCCAGCGAGAAAGCTACGTAGACGGTCGCAGCGGCAAACAAAGAGCTGGGCATATGGATGACATGAGCTCTCCCACGGGGAAGTTGCTCAACAATGCCCTGAATGGCCACAGCGTGAAGAACTGCGCGGCGGGCGTCCTCGGTTTGACACCAGCTTGTCAAGTCAAAATTGGGACGAATTATCCGGTAGCCCCCGGAGACGTACTGAGGAAGTTCATATCGAGCACAGATATCGCGAGACAAAGCAGTGGAATCAATCACGCTGTCCAGACAGACTGTGTGCCATCTCAGGAGAATTTCGAGGCGCTCGGCTGCAGAGAAGTGAATGCACATTGAGATGGTTTCATGTACTCTGACCAAAGCACGGCGCACATCTGACCGGCACGGAATGCCAAATGCGACATCGTGCTCATCATAGTCAGATACAATTGACTGAAGTCCCTCAAGCACTACTCGAAGGGCAAATGGTGTGAACTGAAAGTTCAAAGACCTTGATTTGGCACCGGGGGAGAAGAGCGAACGAAAGACATCTCGAAAGCCTGAGCAGTCTGGACTCTGTGAGCGCATGTGTGCCAGCCACTCGTCAGCAGAGGTTGCATCAAAGGCATTCTCACTGCTTGGGAGTCTCAAAGGATTTGTGACATGGCGAACGGCAGACCCGTTCCCGGTCATTTGTGCCACTAGCCCATCAAGAAGGTAATGTGCTAGCAGCGCGCGCTGTTGTAGTTCGCAAGCTGCCCATGTATGCCATTCTTTTTCTTTCTTCTCGTGGGTGGCGTCTTCCGACGGTAAGCTTGTCAATGGGTAAGATTTGTCATCGTACATTCCACAATGGCGCGCCCAGAAGAAGCCAAGTGGTCGGAGTATCTGGCTAGTGGTTCGAATTGCACGGTTCTTGGACAGCGCTCCATATATCTGCCCAAGCAATGCAGTGATCACTAATTGGACGCCGTGACAAGAGTCATAGGGGCCAATGTGGGTAATCAGAGACTGCCACGAGGTCGCCACAGCCGTATGGGCCAATCGCCACAAGGTCTCTCCCTTGGCCACGGAGTCAGGGGGACCGAGGTAAAGAGATCCAATTGCGATGGCATTAAGGAGCAAGGCATGAGTGCAGTCCCGAAAAACAAACGTGGCCCGGTGCAGTATGGGAAAGGTTGGAATAAATCGAGCAAAAAACATATGCAGGCATTCGTCCAGAAAAACCGATGTTATCGATGTGGCCTTCACAGCTGCCGTGATACAAGAGGACTGGGTGATGACGGATTAGTTTCTTCGTGGAACCGCAAAAAGAATGTGACATTCAGAGAGCCACTCACAGAACTTGCAACCAGCTCGGTAACATCATGCACAGCTCGGTGCCCACTGCCATTGGGAATATCACCCACGGACGAGCCGCGGTCGTCGAAGGAGACGGGTGACCTGAAGAGCGGACCAGGGGTATCATGAGCGACAAGCGGGAATGGCAACGTCCCTGACAACATCTGCCATTGATCTGACACATCAGTTGCCATGATAGATTGAAAAAGTTCCTCTGAATCCGGCCATATGAGGTCGAAATCCACATCCGATGGAGTGTTGCGCAAATTCAGTTCCTTTGCGGCTTGCTGCTCGGATATCGAACCGCTTTCCGTTAAATTTTCAGATGGACTACAGGTAATACATGCTGCATTCGTTTTCCAGGTTTTTGAAAGGTCTAAAAAGGTTGAAGGAGTCGGTAGCGAGGGTGTAGACGGGTCTTGTGTCGCATCCGCGTCTCGTTTGTGTAGTTTCTCATGTCGGGTGAGAGCATCCTGTCTTGCAAAAGGACGCCGACATTGTCTACAGACAAATGGCTTAGAGCCAGTATCTGAGAGATACCTCTGATTAGTCTCAACAAACAAAAGTAACAAAAAAGCTACTGTGGTCTTTGCGAGGGATGGGGAAGACAAAAACCAGCGACGTGCCGCGTCTAGTAGTTTTGGGAACCAAGGGAAAGCATCATAGCGCTGTGATAGCATCGCGTTGAACTTACGGCATCTCTCGTGTCTCTGGTTTTTTGCATATTAGCCAAGTTACAATGCAACGAACAGAGTCTTTTGAATACTCTCAAGAATGACGGATCCTTTTCCAGGCGTAAGGTTTCGGAGCTTGAGCAAGTAAACTTACCCGTAAATGCTCGGCTTTCGAGAATCGCTTATGACAAACTCGACAGGCTTGCTTCTTGATTCCGGAGACAGAATCAGACGACACAGCTGAGCCAGCCATACTTAGGACCCAGTTCTCTTGTCTATTTCAGCTTCAGAAGGCGGGTGCATGTGAGGAGAGAAAGTGTGGAGAGGCTGCTGTGGGGTGAAAGACCACCGGTATGGCCGGGGCATTTGGGCCATAGATGCAGTATTCCTGCAGTCCCCGCAGCGATTTTATAAGCCTTCAAAGATTCAAAGGGTCATACTTACTCATCGAGATACAGAGGATTACGGTACCGCAGAGCCAAAGAGCACAGAGTCGCTTTCTCAATTGGGCTTTGCTATGAGCGGCATGTTCCTCGGGTGTCATATTTGTTTCCTACCAACCAAGTTTGGTTGAGAGAATCCTGATGTCTGACATTATCAAAAACCCGAATTGGGCTAAACAACGTTTTGAAACTCTTTGAATCGCTATTTCTTTTTGATTCAAAAGAAAAAATCGAATACTTCGGCCCTTTTGCTGTCTCTACTTGACGCCTGAAGTAGACTCACAGCCAACCTCGTTGCACGGCCTGCCGGGGTACCCACGCCACCCTGAGCCGGCACAATTATACTCCGCATGCGGGTAAAACCTTATCCTCTCATGTGTTCCTCTCTTGGGCATGCCATGCCGTTGAACACTGCTATTTTAGCAACTCTTTGCTCAGTAGATGTCGTGTATTTTTGGAATACTTCTGGCTTTATTTCTGTTAGCTAGGCGGGCGGAAGCAAATTGCTGAATGAATGCTAGACTCTGAGCTGATATAGGTTCCAGTCTTTGGGCGTTTCTACCTACTTTAAAAGCCATAGGCTGTTTATGTTGTAGAAATAAGTCTGTAAGGCCTGGGGTAGACTTTCATTGCAAAAGTGGGCTTTGCCTATAGATTTCTTGATCTACCACTCTCGCCCACTTGATCATCTCAGTGGTTTAGATAGATGTCTTAAAAGCCAGGGCTTCAATCACTACATTTGTAAAACTGAAAAAGAACCACGATCCTTGCATGCATTCCCCGAAGTTTGCAAATTTTGTCCTAGTGGATACCTCAGCTATTGATGCTCGATCCTGTTGATGAGGGTGCCAACGTGCGGGAGAAGTTCCACTGCGAATTCGTCCCCGGCTTTGATGAATTCTTTGGGATTCTTCGCGGCGCCGACGCCAGGCGGGGTTCCAGTGAGGATGATGGTACCCGCAGGTAAAGTGGTTCCTTGTGAAAGAAAGCTGACGAGTTGGGGAACATTGAAGATCAAGTCACTGAATGGGGATGTGAGGGTCACAATTGGTCAGTAGAGGGTTCAGGGCCAATGAGAACGAAACACCCAAGGCGAATCTCGGTCTAAAGCAGAAAAAGGGCTGTCTAACTCACGTCAAGGGGCAGTCTTGCATCACTCGGCCACTCTTGAGGCCACGAATATGGAACTTGGTCACATCGGGCATCAGGGCTGCAGAAACCAGTGCCGGGCCTGAGACGTGGAAGTCAATTTAGTGCAAAGCAAGAGATAGCAAAAAGTGATTGTTACCTATGGGACAGGAGCCATCGAACCCTTTGGAAAAGCACCACTGGCTTTGGTTCATTTGACAAGTGCGGCTTGATACATCGTTTGCGGCTGTGTATCCGAGGACATAGTCAAGCGCCTCCGACTCGGTCACATCCTTGGCATCTTGGCCAATGACGATGACCATCTCAGACTCATAGTCGCCAGTGCCATCCTCTTGGGTGATCTTCGGTAGCACAGTCGGTGCTGGAAATGGGTCTGCTAGTGAAGTTGACGGTTTGATGAACAGCGTCGGCACTTCTGGAATAGCAAGCGACATTTCCTTTGCATGGGAGACATACTACACATGCTTGTAAGCTTCGAGCGTCACCATAGAAAACTCCTGTTCAACGCGCAAGATGCACAAGACTCACGTTCAAGCCGACACATCGAATAGATCCAACCTCTCTCTGTGACAAAGGCGATAGAATTCGCTCAATGGTCTCGATTGCACCCGTGGCCCGACCAGGATCGAGCACCGACGAGCCGGAGAATGGACGAACGGAGACCTCTTTGCCTTGATAAACAGCCAACCCCACATCGACTTGAGCATCAACAGGCTCGCCGATCAATATTTGAGACGGATTGGACTTGGGCACAAATCGCACGAGGCCTACCATGAATTGTTAGCTGCACAAGTCGTGATGACCTCCCAACTCCATAGTCACTTCGGGAGATAGGAGTACTTGCGTGAGAAGGTTGAAGCGATTCTGGACATGTTGAGTTGCTATCTTTGAAACGGACGAAACAGACTATATTGACCAAGGTTCACGTTGACGAGTACATTGTACGGTGAATCCGATCAGTATTTCTACATGCATCCACCGTGTTGGGGTCTTCCGTTGTCGGCCTCGGCACTTTCAGCCGTGCGCCGCGGCGTGGGAAAAGCCGAGATTCGGTGGGGCCGAACTCTCCCACAAAACTCACCCAAAGAGGGAAAAAGTGGACAAGTCGCAAGGTGGGAAGATGGGAAAAGCAGGTGGCGGAAGTGTGGGGAATATTCGTCTGCGGCTTCGTCCCGGATGTGGGAGTAGCTTGACATTGCGAGCTTGAATAAAGCCCCGCCATGCGGCCACAAGAGTTGCAGCGAACTTTGTCAACAAAGTTTTCTTTACAGTAACTCGCAACATGTCGTCTCCCAAGGGTCCCTTTCGTCTGGTCACCGTCAACACCGCGCCGGAACGGGCCAAGCGCCTCATTGGCCGTGTGGCGGAGAACCTGAAGGATCAATACACCATCATCCACGTCGACAATTGCGAAAGTCAGTATTTCATATCCGTCAAAAGAATCTCCAAGTTTGGAATCTTCATGATCTCAATCAATCTGACATATTTCACAGGTATCGCCGAGGTTGAGACAAAGGTCAAGCACCACCAGCCGGACGTACTCGTAAGTCCCGGACTCTCCGCCCCCACGTGCCTCGGATTATCCGAGCCATCGAGTGGTTGCTCGCTCACAGCCTGGTTGCTTTCCTCTCGGCAATGACTTGGAGCTGAGTACTCAAACAGTTCAGCGCATCTATGTGGACCGACGAGGAGGCCAAGCAGATTCACCAGATTGCCCGATCGATTGTGCCCAATATCAAGCTGCACGCGATTCCCACCGGTCTGCAAGTCGAGCGAGGTCCGGATGCGATTGTCGAATATTTGTGCGAAAAGGTCCCACCTCTCCTCGAAAGCTAGACGATGGTCTTCTCTTGTATATGGCAATACAGGTAGAACTGAATGCAAATATCGCTGAATTCAACACTCACCGCTTCCACGATCCAGCCAGACCAGTAACGCGAACTGCGAATCCCCTAAAACTCCTTTCACCATATTTGTATATCCAAAATCCGCCGTGCCGCTACTCACTGGTTGAGCCATTAGATCAAGGGGTCTAATCCCAACTGTCCGTTAAGGCGGTTCATCTTGCAACGTGTGTTTATAGACCGTTGATCCCGCCCGTCAAGCTTCAGGACCACATAGCCACTCCTGGCATAAGGCTCTTTGGTCCATGCTAATTAACTGAAGCAGAGTGACAATAGACGCTTTCATGAACGAAGGGGTTAAATCAACCCAGGGAAATATTTTTTACGGGAGCATCATGATTTAGAAATTAATATCAGAGGACTATCAAGTTATGTGAGTGAATCCACGGGGCGTGTCGTGCACGTGGATGTGTTTGATTGGGAAGACTTTTTCCGAGTAAATTCTACCTACTGCTAAGCTGTTGGATGCATGATCTAAGTGAAGGTGAAACTGTCGCCTCGGGAAATGATCAGCTCCCACAGCACAGAATGACTTACTCATCTCGCCGCCCTAAGCAGCTCCCCGAGCCGCCTGATCGCCTACTCTAATGCTTATACTAACCGGCGCCTTTGGTCTCAATTTGCCTCCCCGTTCGATAAGGGCCTCTGATGTTAGCCGCGTAGTTTCTGGTGCTCCTGGTATCAAAGACTGAGATATAACGTACTTATGTTACTGTAGGTGGTGATTTGTTCCATTTTTCCAGTCAGCTAATACGCCCCTCTCTTAGCCTTTCCAATAGCTTGAGAACCTAATTGTCATGGGATGTTCTTTGGCAAGGTAGAGACTTGTCATTCAGGCAAGAAGAAGGCACCCAAACGGTATGATCCAGACAGAGACTAATTCTTGGGGGGTTCCGTATCCCACCTTCGAGGTGGCTGTATGACATGGCCTTGGATTCCCCACGTCTGTTCCTCCTGGTGGCCTTGGGGAGATAGCCGTCGTCTACAAGCGTAGTAAGACATCAATCAAAAGTGTTTGCCATATACACCATCTTGCAATGCTGCACCGCGTTTCCGCCGGAATCCAACCGACGATGTTGTGTCAGGGCGGAAGTGTCTCATCAGCAAACGAGAGGCCGCAGGTCCGAACGAAGGATATCGAAGGTGTGGCTAATGGCCTCAGCCACGCCTCTCTGGGGCGGTTGGCCGGTGCGCGTAAGGCTAACGGGAGGCTCCGGGGGGGAGGTGGGGGCTTGGCGTCTCAGGCCAGACAATGGAAATGCCATGACCGATAGCACCCAAGGCCTATTATAGTCACGGGACCATCCTGTGAAGATCTGCCTATTGAGCAGAAATCTACAATCATATACCTGGATCCATTGAACCATGCAATATCTGATATTGAAATGCAATTCAATACAGTTGATATTTATATGGGTGGCCATAAGCCCAATAGGAATGACGTCTCAAGCAAAGATGTACACAACGATCAACGACAACTACCCGGATGTATCTATGTCAAACCTGATCTTCATCTATTCGGTCTTGATTCCGTCGTCGTCCCATGGCCTCAGAAATTGGCGCTAGGAATTGCTGGACAGAAGCATCGAAGTGCACCATGGATACAACTAGGGAGAGAATCAACCGGCGAGCATGGCGTATAAATGTTTCGCGGACTGATATCCTGATAGGTGAGAACAAACTAGGTGAACTTGAACGGGGGAAGGTTTTGTGGCGCATAAGTGTATTTATTAGAGATATCCACCTACAATTTGTGGTTAAACTAGCCCTCATATTCGGACACGTTCTTGAAAGGCCCAGCATTGTAGTGCGGAAAGGCACGACCACAATATAGCCCTCCGCCGATCGGACCTAGCTCTAACAGTTTTATAGACTACATTTCGCTAATGATCTGAGCAGTCTATTTTGCGATATCTAGTCTTTGTTCATCACTGAGAAACGTTGTCCCACTTGCCGAGGCAGCACTTTCTCAGACCACCTTGTCCCCTACCACTACCTACCCGTGAGATACCGGCAATATTGCTCCGAACATGACAGCTTCTAGTCAGGAATTTATCTGAGTAATTTTTAGGATTTTCATTCTTTTTACTGTACAGACCGTCTCCGGTTTTTTTATAAGTCTAAGAGTCAATCAATCTCAATACTGTACAGAATCTAATTTCTTACTAATATTTGAAGATTTCTTTGTAGTTCGGGCATTGCTTCAAGCAATCATTATTATCCCAAGCGCTTTCCATAGACTAATTACGGAATATCCCTAAAACAGATATAGTCATTCTCAAGATTCGCTTGACCAATATATTTTTTGATTATATTGCTTTACCTACGGGCAATCCTTCAACGCTGGTTAAATCTTAGACTGGACCCATTTTTTTTGAGGTTGCTGCGTTTTAAACGTTGCTCTATTAGCTAGGCCAGATCACGTCGGACCGCAAACTTTATAATTGCGAACCCAATGATTGAGCGCGCTAAGGCTTCTTAGTGGGCCCAAGCAACATAGTTAAGAAGTGTACCGGTCAAGCCGACTTTGAGAATGACTATAAACCCCCGGACACACACACTTCCTTTCCAGCGCTCCGCCTCGTGGACGTCAATTCGTGTATGGATGCGGGGGTTATCCCTTGGTGCGTTTGGTAATAAAATGCGGTGATCTAGGCCTAACCCGCAAGCCCTTGGGAAAGAGCGCGTGGGTGCCTGGGGGGTATTCTGTTTTCGAAACCTATGGACTTTGGAATGTACCTGCTCGTATCTGTGAAGTTTTTTTTTTTTTTTTTCAGCTGGGCCTGCTTCCCGCTAGTCCCGTCCGCTGACTTCCGAAGGCCAGCCTATACCCGATTGAGCGTTTTGGCGTGAAGTGACCGTGCCATAAGCAATAGTCTCAAGCCACAAACCCTTCAGACACGCTCGTTAGTTGTCATGTCTTCAGCTGACCCTTCCCAAATGTCTCGGATGTACTCGTGACAGACTCCAAACGAGGCCCACCAACTGAAGAATGAAGATGGGATCTCGGTGGGCTTTTGAGCACAGTGCTTGGATAGACAATATTCATGGCTTAGCTGAAGTCAAGACGCTTCTGCCCGACAACTTGCGCAAATGGAGGGTCATCGTTGTACATACTGCTTCAGACTTTAGGAAAAGATATAAATAGAGAGAAGAACCGTCCATGATGAAGAATCATCTCTGGGTCTTCTCTCCTATTGCAAATTCTCAAGTCTCGCCATTCATCACTCGTCCATTCCATCTGATCTTTTTCCGCGAAGAGTCTACCCTCATTCCTTCATTAAGGCACCCTTCCCAACCTTTCTCCCGAGTATCAACATGGGCGAGAAACACGTCGATAACTGGGGTGATCTCAAGTTCTCAGAGACGGGCAATCCCTTCGAAGATGCGAGGCGCAATACCTTGATCCAATTGAACCGAAACATGGTGTTGGTGGGAGGCTGGGAGGTCGAACGCGCCGAGTACGACACGCGGGCCGGCAGGCTCAGCGACACGGCGCCGATGATCGTGGCGACGGAGACGGTGCGCAACAACTCCGACTCGCCGCAGACTTCGGATGTCAACCTGTCGCAGAGTGTCTCCGAGACCCATTCTTTCAGCTTCACGGCGGGCTTCTCCATCGAGGTGGGCACCACCATCAGCGCAGGCATTCCGCTGGTCGTCGATGGGCAGGTCCAGACCAAACTCACTGCCAAAATGGACTTCACCTGGGGCCATTCCAAGACCGTCACTACCACCGTCGGCAATCGCGTCGCCGTGCAGGCCGCGCCTAATTCCACCGTCCGAGTCACCGGCTCGATGAAACGCTCCAAGGTGGACGTCCCCTGCACTCTCTACCTGCGTTCCACCCTGGACCGAACGGTGACTACCCACAGCAAAGTCGTCTACCATGGCCTGACCTACTGGGATTTTGAGGTTGATTATGAGAGAGTTTGAGTTGCGGGCGATCATCTTCCCATGGCCGCTGAATTGGGGACAATCAGTTCCTCGATGACAAAAACCTGCATGAGGTGTTGAAGTCGTGGAGTTAGAACCTCTAAACTATTTATGAACCGCTCGATATGATTTGGCGCCGTACAATAAAGACAACTTCCTTCTTATGAACACCTGCTGAACTAAAATACATGTAAGAACAGAATAGAAGCAAGTTGATCTAATCGATCAAAATAAAAAAGGGTTCCTCATAGCTACGGCACTCATTTTACGTGGATTCGCCGCTAGAGATTCCTTTATAATATCTACCGCAGGTCCATGCACCCCAGATATAATTGTAATCATTAGAGAATATTTTTGAACCATTGGAGAAAATCGACGACTATGACGCCGCGCTAGTTAAAGTGCCCTTCTTATAGCATATCGTAGATCTCTTCCACCGTGAACTCGGTAGCTCTTTTAAGCCGGGCGCACAATTCTTCTAAGATAACATCATGACCACATTGTAGGGCTTACTCTTCCCAGTCTTTTGCGCAGCTCGGGTTACATTTTGAATGTTTAGGGTACATAACGATGCCAATGCCATTATGAGTGTGGAAAGTCATCTACATACATGCTGTCCGCACTCGAAGGATAGTGTCCTTTCTTCGATCACTGACACAGCTGGTGGTCTTCAACGTGGAGAAACTTTTCTGATAGGAGAAAGAGAAAGAAAGACATATCGACAAAATGCGCTTTTATCTTCTGCCAGATTTCATTAGCTATTGATTGACTCGTGAAGCCCCTTCCCTCAAGGCTGAGCTTTGGCTCTTTCGATAGCAGCCAGGGTCGCCGTATCGAGGTCTTCTACCGGAAGACCCAGAAGCTCGTTGATAGTTCCCTTGTGATCAATGTTCCCACAACCATCGGGATAAAATACACGCGTGTAAAGCACCTTCACGAATCCGTCGAAGTCGCCTTTGTTCATCTGCTGTTTTCCTTCCTCATAGCGCTTTTCGCATGGCACCTTGGAGATTTCCCAGTCGTCCTTGGTCGTCTGAGTGACTCGACAAGCAGACTCAAGCATTTCCTGTTGATTTATAGTAAAGGACTTGCAGTACACGACTTTGTTCTTCAATGTCTCCAAGCAGGCTGCAGAGCCCTCGGCTTTGACGGGGAGGCTCAGAATAGCCGCCACGGCGCGACCGACCTACGTTGTTTGGCAATTTTGTCAGGCCTGCGCTATTCAATACCGAGCTTCAAATTGTTGATCACGACGTACCTGGGGCCAGGTCGAAATGGTAATACGTGTGTCTCCTTCGTCAAAAAAGATGGCGGTATGATTGATGAGATCGATACCAAACGCATCAGGAATAGCCATGCTCCATTCATACCAAAAGCTGGTGCACAAACTGATGTAATTGCTTTTTCCCAGCTTCTCGATCGCTTTGCGCACGCTCACTGTAATAAACGTTCACCAGACAGCGGTCAGTGCCGGGCTCATGATGACTGTGTCTTGAAGAATTTCAGTCAACTCACCCTTTTTCTGCAGTGGGGGCACATCTTTGACTAAGTCTTCATGCTGTGTGTCGACTGCCCAGTCGTTCAATATCCATGAGACACCCGCCTCGCCGGCAGCCTCAATAAGAGCTACCTCGGTTTCGAGAGGCGCCTGGCCTGGCAAGGTGACGACTAGAGCGTCTTGGCCTCTGAGAGCTGCGACAATGGTCTCGGGCTTGGTATAGTCGATGACTTTGCAAATGACGCCGGCAGGAAGATTGGCATTACTACCAGCTCGAGTGAGAGCAGTCAAGGTATGTTTCCCAGTTTCAAGAATTGCTTGCGCCATGAAACGACCACTGTTTCCACTCGCCTGAGTTTTCCGGAATTGATAAGTATCAGAATAGTTTCGTTCCCACGAGTGATACTGGTGTGTGGAGTTTGGATCTTGAAACTTACTCCGACAATAGCGACATTGGTGATGCGATTTCCAACCATATTTGAACAGAATCTCTTTTGAAAAGATGGTCTGAGATCTCAATATTGGATTCGAATTGTAGACCTAAGAACAAGGGCCGAATATTTACCTTTTTAAGTATTCTACCATGACAGAGACTGAACATACAGTTTCGGTCTCGCCTTTTTTGTTCGGACTTAGAATCGGGATTATAATCTATTTGGAGTGGTGCTCTTTCTGTAGATGTCTTAGGCCCTGCGGTCATGGCTTAGTTCAAAGTGGAGATATCCGGACCTAAGAGTTATTTCCGATCTCGGGTTTCTGGCCAAGTAGACCGCATCTACCTATGGTCCCAATCTTGTGGGGGTCAGGGAGGCTGAGAAGTAGAGAATATGGCGACATTGATGGAAAAATAAACATCGAGGATGTCAATAGATACTCTTCGTAAAAGGCGAATGGCTGGGTGTCACCCTTCTGTTGAGGCTGCAGGCCCCAGGCACGGCTGCGGGAGATTCCACCCACTGCTGTCATTCTGGCTCGAATTTGATGTAAGCAACCCCGCGTTTCACGATCAAGCAAGAAGAAACTCTACGCCAAAGTTTCTCACATAACCAGTGTACTGATAGTATTACTCGGATTGGGCATTCGCCGTGACTCCGGGTATTATGAGCCAACCACGTCGTCAATGCTAAATTCCTTTTCACTTAAAGCAGTGTAGCAGAGATAATCATCCATCTTAATGGGAGAGAAAAGCTGTGACGCCTTGTAGCCGACTCAATTGAAGTCATACAACATTATAATATACACTAAAGTAGGTATCGCAGCTGATGATCCTCAGTTAGAATCGGAGCGGCTTCCAATTACATGTTAACCCGTTGATGGCAATGCGTCGCCGGTATTATCACAAGACCTAACATATTATCAATTACAAAAGATTGCTTAAGATATTTCAAAAGAAAAATATACACAAAGAAAGTGCCATCCGGGGGGTATCTATCACAGACCATTTCGGTCCAGTTGGTGCTCGTTGTCATCATAAACAACTCATTGCACAGACTCGCCAACAAGTTTGCTGTAGCGATGAATTTCAATGCCCTCTTCTGCAACGCAGGAGTCAACAGGTCCTTTGACTAGGCTCCGACCTCCAGTCGAACTTGAAGTGGCGGTGTTACCGCTACTGAGATACGCCTTCGACGAGCCACGTGAACCTCGTCGAGAAGATCGTAGTACTGACCAGAAGCCCTGACCTTTTGTTGAAAACAGAGGTCGTAGATTTGGTAGACACGCAGCGATGATTCCGACACCAGCTTCGGTGCACGTCCACATAACCACGGGCATCTGATTATCTGTAACGACTTGTGTAAGAAAGTGGTCCTGCTTGACAGAGGGGCTTACAGACTTACAAGTGATATCATCGCCCTGTTTTGTCAAATTCAGCATCGCGACCAGACGAACGATATCAAAGATGAGTGCCCTGATTGCCATCACTTCTCGTCAGCAGGGTTCAAAAGTTTTTTGCCAGAGTCAGGGGAGGAAATCATACAGTCCACCAACCATGAACACGCAAGACAGGAGCAGCCTTTGGGACTTGGCCACTGGCAGAGACCACACCAGTCCCTGTGGCATGAGCAGTAGGAGGACGTCGGAGACGATATTGGGGATTTGAGCTCCATAGTAAAACTTGTCCGGATCAATACAAGCTCCCGCGAGGGATCGGTCCCAGAATCTGGCGACTGGAATACAGTTCAGAGTGGCAGCTACACAAATGCTGACCGTCCACAGAATTACAAACACACCCATGCAGTAAACAGCAAGTGTCATGTATCTCGTCGAGAACAGGCGTCGATAGAGAGCCAAAATCGACAATTTGATCAGCATCACATTCACCGTGTAGATGAATGGATTTGCCCAGCCAATCTACCATCGTGCATCAAAGTAAGCCCATTTGCTTGAGTGATGGGAACCTTCCCACGTGGAACCTTGGGACTGACCTTGAAGAATATCTCCAGGTTATGTTCTGGGACCGTTTGAATGTGCGAGCCAAGACCATTTGAAAGTACTGTCTCCACCGGTCAGTGCTGTCATCAACATCAAAAACCCTTCTATGGACACTCGAAGAGACTCACATATGGCGGAGCCGGTCGAGCATCCGTATTTGAAAATCTACCCCGGACCAGGTACATTTAGAATTCAAGTCATCGAAAATTGTTCAAAAATGATGGTCTTACCAAGGCAAGTATGATCAGATAATCGTCCAAGAATAATTTGCTCCCTGTAATCCTTCGGGCCCAGAGACGTAGCCCGACGGCCAAGGTTGGTAAAGTGAAGGCAAAGACCAGCGCCACGATCAAGCGATGACGGATTTCTTGATTCGGATGTTCAAAATCGCCCTCCATCCAAGTAGAGCCAGTAGGTTGCGCAGACGAGGACATGACAGGCGAGCCACTGGCGGGGAACCGTTGCAAACGTGAGCAGAATTGATTTGGAATTGGTAAGGGGTATTTGGAATTCCTTCTGTTGAGTATAAATAAGTTCCTAGTGAAGAACCTTATACAAGAGACCGAAGAATCAGATTGACATAGTTTCCTGGATCTGTCATTTCAGGGCTTTTGTGAAAAGACGAACAGACCACTCAAGGAGGGAGAGCGCCCAATGAAATCGGCCAGTCTGCGGTTCAAGGTCAAAAAGCAAACTTTGCGGGGGAGAAAGGCAGACCCGGCGAAGAAAATCTGGGTCCTCATTAGAGAGAACTCCCTTGGTGCATTGACTTTGGGCTACTTATCTGAGTTTTTGTTGTGGTTCATCATCGGAGCCTTCAAGAGTTGTAGTGGAACCTCCGCTTGCACCTGGAAGATACGTCACATTCGGTAGTGGCTTGTATGTACATATATCCGCAGCCGGGTTTGCTAGAGGAGTCATCAAATCTTTCTGCATATTCTTGAGATTAATTTGCATGCTGACGGTGCGTCTGATTTGAGTACTTTCCTTTTACTGAAGAGAAACTGGATGGGTGCTTGACAGACATGAATATCGACGGTCACTGCGTTTCGAGTCGTGCAAAGGTGAAGCGCACAGATATCGATTAGAAAACACGCAAGGTACAGTCCAATTTTGAAGTACTTAATGCTGGAATATCTCTTGTCCCACCCAATAATATCCGCAAGGGGATTCAGCTTTTGGTTGCTGGAAAGTAGAAGATTGGAACTCCGAGGCGCCGATCGCTTAATCTTCCAGAAGTACCATCGGGCTGGTCCGAGTCGTAACCAACTAGATACTGTGGCTTTGGTGCATATATCCACACTAATGAATCTACTGCCATTTGCCGGGTAAATAGAAAGTGATACCTAGCATCGGAATGATTACCAGGAATTGGTATCTTGGGCAATTGTGGATGCGGATGTGGACGCAGATCACGAACACACTGTAAGCACTCAAACTAACCAAGTGGGTCCGAAAAGAGTCACAGTCCGCGGAACTGGCAATTTTTACCGTGCACGGCGCCACAAAAGGAGACTAGGAAGATGTATCAGAATATGATCTCTCTCATATGGCGAATGCCAAGGGCAGGGTTGAGTTGCCGTCGTTCATGATCTATTGCACAGACCGCGCCCAAGTGGTCTCTCGTCACCGAAAGGTAAAAGGATACTCAGTCCGGTAGATTCTAGAGACAATCCTTTACGTCCCCCTCAAGACAGGGGACTTCAAATGGTTCGCTACTTCTCACTTGCCGAGAAAGTCTCCACTTGCGAAGGCAGCAAGCCTGTATAGACACCCTAATTCCATTGCTTATTTTCATTGAAATGACGCAAAATATGCACTAGGGCTGGATGTTTTGTACCGGGCAGCACTCGAGGCAAACCTGCATTGAGCGAATCCACCATTCATCTACGTGAGAAGGCCGCGAACCAAGTGTGTGTGTGTGTGTGTGTATGTTTGTGTGTATGATTTACATTGTTTGCCATTGCGCGACACTGGTCTCCCACATAAAGCCTGCATCCTTCTGACTCAGTGTAATGTTTTTGACAAGCGACAAGTTTGGGAGAGAAAGCCACGTTAAAGAGGCGAAGCCAAAGAGGCAGTGTGGGACATGGGAAGAAGTAGAGGAGATGTACATAGAATCGATGCAGAATTACATTTAGGAGCCCATGTTGGAATTAGGAATGCTAGTGGGCTCCCCACGTCAAGTACTCACCTTAAAGCTGGTGTCAGGCGGGGAAATAATATACAAGGTGGTGAATTTGCCCCAAAAGTGGCCTACATTTTGGCAGTTTCTCACTAATCGGGCAGTCTTCACATCGTTTCCACTATGAGTGAAGTATGGATGGTAGTTGGGTTGTTCACAGGCCTCGTACTAGTACTCATTGGTTTTTCTTCCAACCCTCAATATAATCCGATTGCTCTCAAACAGCGGTCGCAGTTTCTGTCATCACGAGAAGACGGAGATGAAGCAGGCCCTTCACCTCTTCGAGAGAACTGCATGACATGGACCATTTTTCCCGAACATTGCCCGCAGATCTTGAAGAATGGCGTCCGGGACTTCCCACGCCGCAAAATGACCCCCCCTCTCATGCTCCGTCTGTTGTACCACAGGGCCCAAGCCCGCTGCCCATGTTGACGGTACAATTGAGATTTCCCGCGGGAAGTGACTGATACCAAGCTTGACCTGGGGAATGTAAGCTTTGATCTGCTCATACTTGATTCCCGTGGCAGGCTCGACGTGCGTTGCTTCGTAGTAAATCCGCGTACTCGCTTCGGGGCCTGATTTGGAAAACCAGTAAATTGAGACCCAAGTCAAAATCTCGTCATCTGTCCATGGATAAGAATCGGTCCAGTCGTGCAGTTTCTCTAAAATCCATGCGAGCAGTGCGACCGGACTGTCTGCAAGTGCTGTCCCAATGGTCTGAGGCTTGGTGCTTTGAAGGATGTTGTATCCATATCCCTCTTGGCGGAACCATTGCGATCGCCCAAGTCCTGCCTGCTCTCGTGGAGTATACGGGGTCAGAGCATGCTGCAGGGCTAGGAATGGGCTACTGGACCACCGAGGGGGATCCGACACGGCCACGTTGACGTGCGAAGCCTTACAGCTCTCGGGATACAAAAGTCCCATCGTTCGGGTAATCGCATAGCCCCAATCCCCGCCTTGAGTAACTGTAGCACAAGAGCATTAGAAATGATTGGTGAGTGGCCGTTGTAAACCTCAAGTCTCACCATATTGCTTGTAGCCCAGCTTGAGCATCAGCTTGTGGCATGTTTCGGCGTATTGTCTCAGACCAAACCCGCGGCGGGTTACACCGGACGAGAATCCAAAATTTGGAAGTGACAGGGCAACGACGTTGAATGACGGATGATCACCGCCACCTTGAAGTCCTGGCAACAATTTCGAGACTTCAAAGAATGATCCCGGCCCTAGGGTCGGTCATATTAGTATCTGCACGACTTCAGGGGTAAGCGAGTAGCAGGAGCATCCATACATCCATGGCTGAAAAGAAGTGGAATGGCGCCCTCTGTGGGACTGATCTGGTGGACGACTGCAAGTATTTGGTTAAGCACAATTCTCTTTTGAATGACCCTCGGGTCTGCGAACACTGACAGTGAATGTCCAAAACCCCAAACCCGTCAACTTCGATGTCTGTGTGGTATTGCGGCAACTGGTTCAGTTTCGCTTCAGCTTTTCGCCAGTCAAAGCCGTCGTGCCAAAATTTGGCAAGCCGTTTCACCTCGCTCGCCGGGGCACCAAAATCCCAGGAATCTTGGTCCGCCGACTCGAATTGAGACGGAAATTTAGCGAGCTGAAGACGCTGTTTGAGATCGTGAAGATCCTCATCGGACACAGCGATCTGGTAAGGCTTTGCCGGACTCGACATTTTGCTGGCTCTCGATCAAAGCAGGAGGGGAACAGACAATAAGGCGGCGATTTCCAAAGGATTCACAAAAGATGCAGGGATAGAGGTTTTTTTGATCCAAGGCTAGAATTCTCATTCAAGCCGTGCGCTCTAAGCAGAAGCTACTTACAAGCCGTAGTAGGCGACCCAGAGGCCTTCCCAGATATTATGTAGTCCCCAGAGGGGGTGAATTTGTCATCATCTTATGCTTAGGACCTCCAGATTTGGCTAGACAGCATTCACATTGTCGATCAGAGCCTGATATGTAGCAAATAGCGTCATTTCCTCCACGTTTTCTGTTGTGACGACAAGAGCGTTTCTGGGACTTTGATGTGTATTCAGCAGCATTACGGGACCAGGTGACCGTTGACTAGTGAAGGCAGTAACACCGGGATTTGAACCCCGCCATAATCAGCAGCAGATCTTACCTTGTCATCCGTTCTTTTGCTTTCATTTGTTGTTGGGTTCTTTTTCAGTGGAGCTTCATCTCGTACTGTAAATTAGCACCCGTTTTTTGTGGGCAGGGTTTATGTACTGCATAGCATGTACTAGCTGAGCGCACAAGATCCCCTCGGTTACTACCAGTACCTAGGTACTTAGAAGTTTAATTACGGGATTCCTACACTCCGCTCAACTAGGTCATCACCTTCTCCATGTCTCTTTATCGAACGACTACGTTCAACTTGGAGTCATTATCTGATAGGCCTTAGAGCTCTTGTAGGGCTTATGTACTGCACATCATATACTAATCGAGTGCACAAAGTCCTTTCAATTACTTCTTCAGTAGGTCTCATCACCTGCATACCGTGTTTCTACACTCCGCTTTAACTACCTACCTCATTCATTTCCCGTATCATATTAAAATGCTCAACTTGGAGTCATTTTCATATCGAGATCATAAGCACTACCGAGTTGCACCCAGAATTATAGCTTGTTCTTTATATTGATCCGCGTTCATTCGCGTTCGAATCGAGTTGAAATCGCGTATCTTGCGGGCGCTACTAGTTTATCTTTCGGGGTGTATACATTAGCCGGTTCGATAAAATAGCTTATCTATTACGTATGGTAGCCTACCAGCTACCTGCGACCTATGTATTGAAGTGACCTACTATCCTCGTCACCTTAGTAGTGAGCATTTGATTTTGTGTGTTACTACAGCATAGCTTATGCTCATAGTTACAGATTATCTTCAATTCGTTGGAGGTGAAGTACGCACTGGAAGGAGACTACTCCCGTTGTCGTGTAATGTAGACACGAAAACGCCTTGCCATTGCTGGTGACTCGACGGCCCGTGGAACGTCAGCTGAGTCAGCCTGTTCAGGCCCGGACCGACAAGTTACCTCAGTGGCGGGTGGTCATGATTCGGGTAGAGGAAGCCTCAGGATTACCAAATTTCATTGGCGACCGCAACGACCACCTATCTGACAGGGGTTGGTCTTGAAAACCAGACCGGTAGGCTCGTGAGTCAATCGAGGAATCTCTGTGTTCAATCAATCGCGGGTGGGCAGGTGTAGACTCTACATTATGCTCTTTCCTCGGCTACCCATGCGGGCCTCCATTAGCTTGCGCGCATTTTCAACGGCGCGAGTCTCTCGCACAGAACTGGCCTTCCAAGTCTTTGGTCCTGAAAACGAAGCCATTCAACGGGATCCGATCGTGTTTCTTCACGGGCTGTTCGGCTCAAAGCAGAACAACCGCAGCATTAGCAAGTAAGTGAATGAAATAAAAAAAAAAGATTGGACAAATGGACGATGGATTGTGAGACTCATGTGTGGCTTCCTCCTGTCTGGTACAGAGCTCTTGCTCGCGACCTGAAATGTCGCATCTATAACTTGGTAAGTCCTGTTGTCCCCTCCTGAGCCATCATTGATAGCAAACTCAGCCAGGGCACAAGAGACTAATGAACCGCGTCTTAGGACTTGCGTAACCACGGAGACTCCTTCCATGCACCTGGCCATAATTATGCCGTCATGGCCGAAGATGTGCAGGAATTTATGGAGCAACATCAAATTGGCAAGTCCGTCTTGATTGGTCACTCTATGTAAGTTCTGGCCAGGGATGGGATAGTTGCCTTCCACTAGTTGCGCAGGATTACCCCTTGACTCCATGGACCTACCACAATCTCAACAAAAGCACTGACTCGTCCGCAACAGGGGTGCCAAAGTCGCCATGACGGTGGCACTTTGCTCACCCGAGCGTGTCTCCGGGTTGATTCCTGTCGACAATGCCCCCGTCAACGCCGCTCTGAAGAGCGACTTTCCCAAGTATGTCCGTGGCATGCAACAGGTCGAACAGGCAAAGGTGTCCAAGCAGTCTGAAGCAGACAAAATTTTGAAAGAATTTGAAGAGGTAATGCATAATGACTGGGCGATGTGCTAACATGTTGACTTGGCCTCGGGTGTGCATGACCGCTAATCCGGGAAATCCAGTCTCTTCCAATCCGTCAATTTCTTTTGACCAATCTTGTCCGATCGGAAGACAATATCCTCAAATTCCGCGTACCTCTGTCTGTCATCGGGGACTCTCTCAATGATATGGCTGATTTCCCTTTCTCGGAATCGGAGGGGAAACAGTATCATGGGCCCACGTTGTTCGTCCGAGGTACGAGGTCTCGGTACGTCTCGGATAACACCATGCCCGCCATCAAGACCTTCTTCCCCAACGCGCAGATCGCAGACGTAGAGGCCGGACACTGGCTCATCTCAGAGAACCCGGAAGGATTCCGGCAAGGTACGTGCAGACAACTCACTATGAAAATGGAACCAGAACACAGGACTGACAACTTGCGATCCACGAAGCGGTGCTTAAATTCTTCGGATCACTCTGAATAGCTCTCCGCCGAGGTACGAGCTAGAGCTGCATATGTGGACATCGCAGGGATAAGACGGTAGAAATACCTTGTGCGATAACAGAATTATTGCAGAATAAACATGTAACAATGCGGTGACGCTGTGGGTATAAGGCGCCCAAGAAGGAAAGAAATAAAAAAAACTCCCAGAAACAAACATCGAACCGTGCTGATCAAGTAAATCGCGGCGGATGATCAATGCATCGGCCCCTTTTGCCTTTTACGCTGCTCCTTTCGCTCTCTCTTCTCCAGTTTCTTTCTTGCTTTCTTCGACAGAGAGGATTCATTCTCATTGCTGGATTTCGCAACGTTGGGTGTGCGAGTGGATGTAGATGTCCATGATCCACCTCCGTCGTCCGAGAATGTGCCCTGACGTGGACGTTTCCTTGATGGTCCAGACTCGGAATTTCCGGCCACACTATCGTTCGTACGCGTGGTCGGTACTAGCTGGGAGTTGGGAGCTTTGGGAGAGCGAGATCCATCCACGAGCGGGCTACGATGATCCTGTCTGATCCCTGTCCGATCCTCTTCCGAAATGCGGAACGCTATTGGCAAGTCCATGATAAAGGGTCTCGGTGCCGGAAGACTAGGCGCATCTGTGGAAGGAGAGCCGGGTATGAATGGGCTTCTCGGACTATCATCCACGGCAGCAACTGAATTGTTCCCAAAGACTTCAGGCATCGAGCTTGATGAATGTGAAGAAGCAGGCCGCTCCCGCAACCACTTGAGGGAACTTTGGTTGGGCTCCCGCGCGGCATTGCCAAGTATTCTGTAATCATCACCAATGCTGCCTGAGACGACCGAGGGATCCTGTGGGGGGCCCTTGGCACTGTGTTCTCTTGCGGACAACGGATCGCTCCAGCTGGCAGACAATGCTGCTCCGAGTTTCTCGAAGCGAGACAGAGCCTCACTCTTGAAAAGGCTCAAATCACCAGCGGAAGCCATGCCATCCATGCGCCCAATAATTAACTTCACCTCATTGTCGAGTCTAATTTGTAAAGAGTGGACGTCAGACAAAAGCGCCTGAATTTTCTGAGACAACTCGGTGATCTGATCAGAGTCCTGGCCATTTTCAAATTCAAGCCTGACTTGATCCCACGAGCTGGCAATTCGTGAACATTCGGCTGTCAGCTTAGCGCTTTCAACGGAGACAGCCTCCCCTTGCTGTTTGATCCTGGATTCGAGATCTTGATAATTTGCCGTTAATTTGTCGAGTGCGTCATATATGCTGCTGCTACCATCGATACCGACATGGGGGATTTCCTTTCCCGTCGACGACTGGGTCAAGGTCTCCTTCATGATATTCTCACCCCCAACTCGATGCTCTAAGTTTCGAACCTGTGTGGTGACCACCGCGATGGCTGCGGAAGCCTCGTTGACTTTTTCCATTTGCCCTTGCGCCTCGAGAAGCGAGTCTGCCAGTTCAGAAAAAGCATCCGAGTGAGTCTGAAATTTATTCTTGATGTCCCAAGTATCCTCAAGTTGCTCTTTGAGACCATCGCCAAGCTCTTTGACATTCTTTTGTAGGTGTTCAAGTTTGGTCTCTATACCTGCGTGGATTCGATCCAGCTTAGAGTCCAAACAATCGTAGTGCTGCTTTTCACTGCTTTTGAGCGTTGCAATCTCCTGAGTACAATGAGCTTTGAGCTGATTAAGCTGCTCTAGAGCTTGCGGCATGGATGGATACATTTCCGTCATGGCAGAAGCCATGTTCTTGACCAGATGTTCCGAGTTGATGTTAGAGTATCGGAGCTCCAAAGAGCGCACAGCAGCAACTAGTGCCTCATATACTGCAAGGCACTTTTGGACCCGAGGCGTGTCCGCTAGCAGCTTATTCACGGTATTCAATAGCAATCTGTGGTTGTGTTCCAGCTTCTCGACAGCTGTCTTGAGGAAACCAGGAGTCTCACTGTTTTGAGGATTGTTGCTCTGGCTATTGTTGTCTGTGCCTTCGCCCTGACGGATACCGCTCTCGATTAGATGAATTTTCGCATCATGGCTCTGTCGGAAGGTCACAAAACGCGAGTCCAGCTCCCGGACCTTCGTTTCAATCTCTCGTGTAGCATCCGTTGTCGCATGTTTGAGCTCTTCGCGATCGTTCTCCATTTTTTCGAGTCTTGATTTGAAATCCGGAATTTGTTGTAAGATCAACTCGGCAGACTTCATGGTTTTGTCGAAGTTCTGTCGCGAAGGGGAGTAAAGATCGATCGAATTTCTTAAAGCCGCAATGTCACGTTGAAGTATTGAGAGACGATCTCCCATTGCCTCCGCTCGCTTTTGTGCCTCAATCGCTTTTCCATGGGCCACTTTGACGTCATTTTGGAGTAGCTCCAGATCCAGAGACTTGCCGGCCAAGCGTATGAGGACTCTGCAGCCCCGTCCTCCATACACTCTCTCCATTCTTCGAGCTTTCGAAGTCTTTTGTTGATACCTTGGTTACTCATCACCTGACTATTGACAGATTTCTCAATCCTTGAAATCGAGGATTGCAAGCCATGAGGCGACTCGACCCGTTGTTGCAAAAGTCGCTCTTTTATGTCCTGTAACTCCGCCTTGATCTCCTGATTCTCGGCCTCCAGCTTTGCGACTTTTTCGTCTTCGTCACGAGGAATGAAAGGGACGAGAGCCGAGCTTGGATCAAAACCAGAGTTCTCGGCGAACATCCCACCTAAAGACTTTTCCAAGGAACAAGCCACCTGGCGCCGTGATATCTCTGCCTGATCTATCTCGAATTGGACTTTGCGCAACTTGGCCTGAGAAGCGGCTTCCTCGGCCTGTGCATTCTCAATCGTGATTGCGAAAGCATCCCTGGATTTTGCTTTCTCCAGACGCTGCTTGATAGAGGCATTTTCTTCTAGCAGTATCACTTTTTCCTTTTCTTGCAAGGCTTTGGTAGCGGCGAGCTCAGAGAGCTCCAGGAAAATCGAAACCAGAGGACTAGATTTCACGGAGATGTCATTCCGATTGCCGACATTCGGGACTCCGCCATGAACTGTCGAAAGTCCTTGGGACGGCACTTGGTCAACATTCCGTCTAAAGTCGAGGACACGGGAGGAGCTCGGCCTTTCCGCCGGAGTTGCAACTTGTAACAAAGATTCATGAGAGGTGATAATGGACGGTCTGTTGGTTGCACGGCTCAATCGAGGGTCCGCGGACTTTGAATGAGTCGAGGCATTACCCATTATGCAAGACAACGAATTAATTAAGCATGTGAGGTCGCCAGCTTCATTTTCCTCTGTTTTATAGCCGCATCAAAGAAAGGATATCGGGGGGCCTGAGAAATGAATACCCTCACAACTAATATTCTGAAAGGTGACACTCGAAGATCTGAGAATGGATCACAAACACCTTGGAATAAGGCGCTAATATCCGGTGCGCAACAGAGGCGCGTCTCGTCGGATGCGACACGCCGTGGGCTCTCTTGGAAACACACTCGACCAGCAGATCCGAATACTATCCAGGCTCAAAATTAGCGCCAAAGCCACAAGGATCAAGCGACGCTGGGATTGACGAGAAGATACTGGTTAGAATATTTCTGTTTGTCTTGACTGACAACGCAAATGAATCGGCAAAATTATTTCTTTGAGACACGTACTGCCGGGCGGTGAAAGGATACGGGTCCTGCTCGGCCGCTGCTTGGTTTCTCGGAGAAGCTCTGTCGCGTTTTTGAATCTAGTCTTCTTTACCAAATTTAACAAAGTCACATCACAAGAGGATCCCTCAACATGGCTGTGGTAAGTGCCCTTCTGATGACCAAATCTGAATCGATTCTGATTGCCGCATTGTTTGGATAGCCAATTTCTACCGTCGCAGAAAGCAAGGAGCTCCGCGGTCTCAACCTCATTGCGGCCCACTCACACATTCGCGGTCTCGGTGTCGATGCAGACTCTTTACAGCCTCGCGGTGCCTCTCAAGGCCTTGTTGGGCAAGAGAAGGCCCGGAAAGCTGCTGCAGTCATCCTTCAGATGGTCAAGGAGGGTAAAATTGCGGGTCGCGCCGTGTTGATTGCCGGCCCCCCCAGCACTGGTAAAACTGCTATCGCGATGGGTATGGCGCAGTCGCTTGGATCAGATGTTCCTTTCACGATGCTTGCCTCCTCAGAGATCTTCTCAATGGAGATGTCAAAAACAGAAGCCCTGACGCAGGCGTTCCGAAAGTCAATTGGGGTGCGGATCAAGGAAGAAAGTGAAATCATTGAGGGCGAGGTCGTTGAAATCCAGATTGATCGCAGTGTCACCGGGGTAAGTACAATTCAAAATACGTGGCTCTTGTCGGCTCTACTTCATTTTGCCACCTGCTAACGAGCACAGGGCAACAAACAAGGGAAGCTCACAATTAAAACTACCGACATGGAAACGATTTACGACATGGGAACCAAAATGATCGACTCGATGACGAAGGAACGTGTGATGGCGGGCGATGTTATTTCCATCGATAAATCTTCCGGTAAAATCACAAAACTAGGCCGATCATACGCTCGCTCGCGAGACTACGACGCCATGGGTGCAGACACCAAATTCGTTCAATGTCCCGAGGGAGAGTTGCAAGTTCGCAAGGAGATCGTGCACACGGTCAGCCTGCACGAAATCGATGTGATTAATTCACGCTCGCAAGGATTCCTGGCGCTCTTCTCGGGAGACACTGGCGAAATTCGCAGTGAGGTCCGGGACCAGATTAACACTAAGGTGGCTGAATGGAAAGAAGAAGGAAAGGCCGAAATTATTCCTGGCGTTCTGTTCATCGATGAGGTCCACATGCTGGACATTGAATGTTTTTCGTACATCAACCGTGCCCTCGAGGCTGAGCTTGCCCCTATCGTCATCATGGCAAGCAACCGCGGTCAGGCAAAGATCCGTGGCACCACATACACATCCCCTCACGGCCTTCCTCTCGACTTCCTCGACCGTGTTGTCATCGTGAGCACTCAGCCTTACTCTGCCGACGAAATTCGTCAAATTTTGGCAATTCGTGCGCAGGAAGAGGAGATTGACGTTTCACCGGATGCGCTCGCTCTTTTGACGAAGATCGGGCAGGAGTCAAACCTGCGCTATGCCAGCAACATCATTACTACCTCACATCTTTTGAGTCAAAAGCGCAAAGCCAAAGAGGTTAGCATTGAGGACGTTCAGCGCAGCTTCCGACTCTTTTATGATCCCGGTCGGAGCGTCAAGTTCGTCAATCAGTATGAACAGCGTTTTATTGGCGATCAGGGAGCTGTCAATTTCTCAGCTGCTGCGAATAGCGACGCTATGGAGATTTCTTAGCCCTACCGATTGATCTCGGTGCCCTGACCACGGTCACACTGACGGGTGATGGGCGGATCCACGCGACTGGTTCAGCGATACAAGGGGGATGATGCGTATTTGGCGCTTGAGTGCTTTGGTTTTCTTTTGACATCAATAGATGTATGATAGGATTGGCGCTTTGTCTGGGTATTTTTGTGTTTATCAATTGAGGCCTGCTTTCAACAGCCTGATACTTCTAAACAAAATCTGCTGATGGAGTCCATTGCTCGGTGGCTCCAACCCGACGAAACTCAACACCTTCACCAAAATAGCCAGCATTTTTCCACGATTCCATCGTAACGCTGTCGTATGGCCCATGGGTGTTTCCGCCATCACGAGCGTCCGCCCATCGAAACTCCCACATTGTAGCGTTCGTGTCGGGTTCAGCTTCCTTCGAAAGTCCTTGCTGGTCGACCCAATCTTCCCCAGTTTCATTACGGTACTGTCGAGTCAGAAGCTCCCGCGCGGTGTCGTAGATTTCCGGCTGACCTCGGCCCATGAGGATGTCCGCAGCTCCTGTGACCGCATCGATCGCCTTCCTGCGGACATCCTCTTCGGGGTTCTCTTCGGTCATTTCTGTGTCCTCTGAGACCGCGACTTTTTTGTTCTTTTTCTTGTTTTGCCATTTTGGCTTTCGCTGGAGGCCTTTGCCGAGACGAGCCAGAGCTTCCAATATCGTTTCGCCACGTTCGAGATGCGTGATAATTGTTGCCAGTGCGTCTGCTGTCAAGACACTGTCGTTGACGCGATCTTGTTCCTTTCTCTCCTCCTCGCGCTTCTCGACAGCTTCTTTGGCCTTTCGGATGTCTTTCTTAGAAACACCATCTAGCCATGTATCGTAGACAGCATCCGGGTCGGCTGCTTTACGGACGTAGTTTCCTTGATCATCGAACCGGCCCTCCTCTTGCTCCGCTCTCATATTGAAGGCGTCTAGCAATGGCGCGTTCTTCTTCTTGGCACCTGCGCCCAGCTCTTCGTCAATCTCGTCGTCGATCTTCGCGCGCTCTTCTTCTGCAACATCGCTCTCGCTCTCCTCCTCTTCTTCGACGTCGACTTCGTCTGGACCTTTGCTCAGGTCCGCGTGCATCGCTTTGCCACCTTTCGAGGTCGCATCTTGACCTTCGATTTCCTCATCCCGCAGGAAGCGCACGTTTTTCTTATTTTTTCGCAGTGCCTCATCGGCGTCAATTTCCTCCTCGCCAAAGTCCTCTTGTAATTCTGCAAACATGTCGTCATCTTCGGCGTCGTGCTGCTTGCGTTTTTGTTCTGACATCTTTTCAATCCGTGCCGAGAATCCTTCATTCTCACTATCGGAGTCGTAGCCATCGATATTGACTGCTTTCCGGCGGACCTTTTGGCCTCTTTTGCCAATTTCATCTGCATCTAAGAATTGATCTTCGTCCAGTGTATCAGGCGCAAGCGCAGAAGGGTTACGGAGGTCAAATCGGGGTTTCTTGCTGTCGGGCCCATCGTCGTCAATTTGGCTATGGTGGGTTCGGGTAAAATCCTCTCCAGCCCGTTTCGGACGTGGTTGTGCACTTGCCATCGTTGAGGAAGGGCTTTTGCGCTGCAGGTGCTCTTCAGACTGTAGATGCTTGGTTCGTCAAGCTTCGCACCTGGTGGTTCGCAGGTCGTGTCCGGGGACGGAACGGAAAATCACTGCGGAGCCAACTTGCGTCACTCTCCGCGGCGTGGCTTAAGGCGCAACTTGCTCACTCCAACACAAAGGCCCTTCACCTTCTGTGGTTTCAACTCTCACTTCCCCCTCTTTTAGCATCTCCTTTTCCCATCAACACATTTACCAAGAAGAATGGTAAGCTTGAAATGCTTTCTGTGTTTTTTTCCCGTCAAAGATCCTTCTGACAGTCCCAGTTTCGACCCGGTTACTGGCCAGACGACCCAATGGAAGGCATCCTCGGTGCCGGTACGATGCGGCCAGGTGCAGCTCCTCGTCGCTTTGATGAATACTATCGTTGCTATCCCGTCGCCATGCTTCCGGGTCCTGAACGGGAGAATGTCAACCATGGCGGCAAAGTTATCATGCCGCCAAGTGCTTTGGACAAGCTTACACGGCTCCACATCACGTACCCAATGCTGTTTGAGCTTCACAACGGTGCCAAAGAGCGAATGACACATGCTGGTGTGCTGGAATTCATTGCAGAAGAAGGGAAGATTTATTTGCCATTTTGGGTGGGTGCTATCTTCCCGCCAAACCTATTAAACGAGTGCTGACAACATCTTTGCATTTCTAGCTCATGCAAACTTTACTTTTGGAGCCAGGCGATCTCCTCCAGATCAAGTCAACAGATCTTCCTCCTGGGCAGTTCATCAAGCTTCAAGCGCAGTCGACGGCCTTTCTCGACATCAGTGACCCCAAAGCTGTGCTTGAAAACGCTTTCCGCAACTTCTCTTGCCTCACAAAAGGAGATGTGTTCACTTTTGCTTATAATGACCAAGTTTATGAGATGGCGGTTTTGGAAACCAAGCCTTCAGGAACCAAGAACGCGATCTCTGTCCTTGAAACAGATTTGGAAGTCGATTTTGCTACACCAGTCGGGTATGAGGAGCCGCAGAGGACCAGTGGAGCCAGTACACCCGGGAGTGTCGTCAAGAAGGGGAAGCTTCCTGCGGGAGGGTTGCTGCATCCTCAAGGCACGATGGCGCAGTCTATCAACTATGCTGCTATTGCGCCCGAGTCCACGGCTGCCACATCTGGCGCCAAAGCCGTGTCGTCTAACTTCTTGTCCGAGGGCCAGCGTTTGAATGCCAAAAAGGGCAGTAAGGCGCCGACCCCTCAGGCAAGCACTCCTGTGCCCGGCACCGCAAACCCTCAACGGCCTCCTCCGACCCGCAGGACAAATGGCCCTCAACCTCTGCGACTGCCCCCGAACCAACTGTTCTTTGGATATGCGATCAAGCCTCCAAAGCCCCGAGACGAGAATGGACGCTTGGTTCCTCAAGACCAACCCAAGTTTCAAGGGATAGGACAAACTTTGCGTGGCAAGAAGAAGGATGAGGGGTCCGTCACTCCGACATCGGGCAGCGAAGTTGACAACCAGACGGGCAAGTCAAGTGGCCGTACCCTTGGTCGCAACAAGCGATGATCAGGCGTGGCATCGACGTTGTTTCTTTTCAAGATTCCTCACTTATGCGTTGCAACTACAAACGCATTTGAAAAAAAATGCGTGGTGGGGAATTTACGTGCGCTGGCATAGCGAGGATCAGGCGTTTTCGGGGATCTCAAATCTTGACACAATTTAAATATTTGTCTCGGCTTTTCTTTAGGTTTCACTCCGTCTTTGTTCGCTTCTCACTCGTAGTTATTTTTATGGCGAAATGAATCCCACAGACGAAGACAATGAATTGCCTCAATGGAGTTAGTGGTGGCAGACATGGAATGGTGAAGAGCCAGCCAACTGGTTTCGAGCCAAGACCAGACACACTATTTATCGAAAAGGCGGGCCTCTGCACCTGTTGCTATGGCTGTACGAATACGCTGGTCCAAATAAATCGACCTTGCCTTTCATTGCCTCCAATCACGATTTATCAGAAACAACTACGATGTGAATAGCATCTAAGCATGTACAACTCGGTTCTGTGCTCAGGGGCGATGTGCCTCACTCGTCGCCGATGGCCTCCACGACTTGGTCTCACCACCCGCGGACCAGGCAATCCGGTTTCGCCAACTCGTCTCCTTCAGCTTCTATCCATCTTCACCTATCTCTGCCATGAGAACAACCATGGAGGGCACGATGGCAAATCCTTTGACACGGTTCACCAAACTCGGCCCTTCTGTCTACATCCATGATCCAAATTCGGACACTGTCTCCCGAGTTGGTCAACCGGTGATTCTCGTTGCTTTCTGGATGGATGCGCCCGCCCGTGCACTGGTCAAATATGTTGATGAATACTCACGTATTATTTCCTCTGCGCGAATCATCTTCCTTTGCAGCTCTTCCAACGACTTCTTTTTCCGCTCCACGGCGGGAGCGCAACAGGCTCAGCTTGCGCCAGCAGTTGCAGCCCTTCGCGCCTCCGTGACGCCGGAATGTCCGGTATTTATGCACCTCTTCTCCAACGGAGGTGTGTTCCGGACCACACATCTACTGAAAGCCTACCGTCAGACCACTGGGAGACCACTTCCGATCTCATCGATGATTATCGATAGCGCCCCCGGGACTGCGAGCATCACTGCGGCAATGAGAGCTTTTTCCTTTGCGATGCCCCGACTATGGATTTTGCGGTGGCTCAGTAAAGGCGCTTTGTTGATCATGCTCGTCTGCATCAAGCTCTACCAAATGATCGCACAAACTCCCGATGCAATCAGTGTGGCTCGCAGATCAATCAATGACAAGAGCCTTGTCGAGGCAGCCAATGCAGAAGGAAGGCTCACTCGGTGCTACATTTACTCTGATGGTGACGAACTCGTTGATTGGCAGGATGTCGAGAGGCACATGTCGGACTCGGAGGCGTGTGGCTGGACGGTGCATCGCGAGAAGTTCCAAGGGACTCCTCATGTGGGTCATATGAGGGCGCAGCCTGAACGATACTGGTCTGTCATTCGAAAGTATCTGCAGCCGCTTGAGTCGCAAGAATGACTCGATGCTCTACAAAAGCACGGTTGTTGACATACTTTGACACCTGATCACCTATTGTGCCAACCAATTCTGCCTAAATTGGGAATCAATCACCACCATCCAAACGAGTCCATGCTGGAAGATTCCACCACAGTCATCCTCAATTTTTGAGGCCCGCCTTACGTCTCAAGGAGTGCATGTACATAGAAGCAAGCCGAATTTCGGTGTATACATGTTTAGACATATGTCAACCATCTCAATTTTTCGACTACTACCTAAGGCACAGACCATACTGGCGTTTATTTGGGACTTTATCATCCACCTATTCATGATGACAGATTGCCAGATGAGCTGGAAATGACACACACATGCCGTTATCTCCCTCGGAGTTCGAACTTCTGCGGATGACTTGCATCCACGGGCAGTCTACCATGGACAGCCAAATACAGCCGGAGATTGATGCTCGGCTCTTCCAATTGAGAGAAAACTCCATTGAGAGGGAAAAAGTAATGGTTTCCCCCTCGTCTCGCTATTATTGACCTCACCGGCCGGGATCTCAGCCCGCGCTTTTTGCCTGGCCACTCATGCTTGATTTTTGGCTCACACCGATACAATATCAATCCGATGTGGCGACGGAATCGATACATCATTCGCTGTCGGACTGCATGGAACAAGGGAATGGCCGGATTTCCTCCAGTGTATCAACCCTTGAGATTTGAACCACTTCCAGCTCTGGTCTGACCGACAATCAATTTTGACCATTATCCATCTGCCTCTGTCTCCTTGAAAGATTCCCCCGAGCCATCCTTTCTGCACTTTTCTACCTTCATCGCTCGTCGATTTATATCACATCCACTCTTTAGCCTTGCTCGGAAGCAGTGGTCACTTTACGCTACGAGTTCTTTAAACCACGCCTTTTTTTCCCCAGAAGCCATGTTCGAAAGCAACCCCACTGGAGGAGTGTTTCTCGGCGCCGGAAAAAAGAACAAAGAAAGTCAACTTCTACTACCTGGCTATGGTCGTTCATTAGACTATTCACCCAAAGAGAAGAATATCTACGGGGTTGAGAGCCGGAGCATGTTCCCATCGGCTTTGGATGATCGGGACATTGAGAGTGGCTATACAGAGTGTGTCTGCTCTTTCTAGTAGCCAAAGATGGAAACTAATTGAACACCCGACAGGCTACCTGCTCAAACTCTGCGCGAGATTGCAATGATGGGTGTCATGGAAGACTTGACCGATATTCCAGAGTGGTGGAAAAAGGTACGGTGAAAAGAACCTTAGAAGCCTTGGAGATCGTTCACCGTCTGGGGCTCGAGATTACTGACATGGTTTTCTACCGCCTCCAGATTCATGATGCTCACACAGCGGACATGTGGAAGGAGATGGCCTTGAGCTATGGAGAAGATATCACCCTAAACATGGCAGAGTGGATCATTGATGAGCTAAGATTTAAAGCTATGGTCTACGAAATGAATCAAGCCGTGGGTTTGTATAATGGAGCCATCACAAAATCCGACTCAATCATGCCCCAGCCGCTCCTCGAGAAATTGCGGAAAGAAGTCCATGTACTGGACTATTGTGAGCCCGAGCTTCAATTCTACCATCCGGGTGCCTGGGGAAAGCAACGCGATCTTTTGGCAATGGGCCTGTATCCGCTCGTGTATGGGAAGACCCGCATCCTTCCCCAAAAGACTTTAACACTGGACGAAGCTCTTCGATATGCTGGTCAGGGCGAGGTGATTTGCCCCCCTCGAGAGACCGGCATTACTCGAGAGGATATGACCTGGCGAGTAGCTGCAAGGTCAGATATTCAAGTGAGGCCTTACAGTCGCCGCTTTCAGAGCTTGCCAGCGGATTTTGAGCTTGGCGACGATGATCGTTGGCACATCGCCACGTATATTAACAACCTGCATCCAGAGAAGCACCGGCAACTTTACAGCCTCATAGAGGATGCCTTCAATTGCGTAATTCCCCAGTTTAACATGGCAATGACACCTCTCAAGGATCAACTGCATTCGCGCGCCAGAATCGAGTATCGCAAGGCCGAGTATCATCCTGTGTCCAAGAAAGTTCTCGACGAGGAACCGCAAATCAGGCCCAAGGAGACGCGAAGCGAGTTTGAACAGCGATGTGAGAAATGGAGAGCCGAACATTTCAAAGCTGTCCAGCCTGACGTGGATACCTTCATACCCTGGGCCGTACCTCAGAGTCTAGCGAGCAAGCTTCCTGCGGACTTGCCAAGCGCCGTCCGGATTGAACATGGAGTGTCTTTGAACGATGACTATAGAGATCGCGGACTCCAAGTCATTACGAGAATCATCAGTGTTGATCTTAATCCGCAGGAGCCTTATTGGCAATCAGAATGGCACCTCGATGGGCAGATGGTAAGTGGTCCCGACATGTGCACGTTCCTTCAAGACTCTTCAAAGGGAACATGGATACATGATAATCGTGAGTGCAGAACGAACACATCTGTGCGTCTGCGTACATTATGATCGACAACGACAATCTGGAGGATCCTGTCATTGAGTTTCGCAGTCTCGTTGAGAAGGTCGCACTGGGAGAGGTTGAGCACGAGCCTCACGATTTTATCTGGTTGAAGCAAGTATTCGGCCTCTGCAATGGTGAACCGGCAATACAGCGCCCAGGATCCATCAAATGTAAACTAGGTCGCACGGTCATATTCCCCAGCACGGTTCAGTATCGATTCACGCACTACGAGCTCAAAGACAAGTCCAGAGCTGGGTACTCGCGTGCACTCGTCTTCTTCCTAGTCGATCCCAATATACGAATCATTTCCACGGCAAATTGTCCACCTCAACGGCTCGATTGGACCCTGGATATTAGAGGAGACGACGAGAACACAAAACCGGCAATGGCGACTATTGCTTTGAACAACAAGGATATTAAAGATGCCATGCCCATGTCGTTGAGTGAAGCTTTGGAGCTACGATACGAATTCTTGGAGGAGCTGATCGAGTTTTCAAAGTACCAGCAGGTCGCGTTCGAATCGCCAATTTTGGAGCTTTGAAAGGTAATAAGTAGTATATGCGATGTGGCTACCATACCTTCAATAAGAGGTCGACAATGGAAGTCAATGTCAGTCCCCCGTTAGAGCAAGGATTGGCCATTAGGACTTTGGTTAAAGATTGCAAATTTGCCAGAGAACTTTCTTCAAAAGTAAGACTAGGTACATCTACAGATTTACAGAGTACCTGGATAAGACTGGATAATGTCGTCGCTCTCCAAGTCGCCGCGCTATGCCATTTGCGTGAAAAATATTCTATACACATGAAAAACCCCTCTTGCGCCTGCAATCCAAAGCCGTGTACCAAACACCCATCAGTATCTCGAGTCCCAAATACTGGAGATTTTTTTTATCGCCCTTTCATTTCAGGGAACTCGTCGTCAAGCTTCAGACGAGCGGCAACATTCATACTCATCAGTTCCTGAATCAAAAGCTTTGCGGCGTAAGGGATAGACATCTTCACGACGGAGCGAGAGGATTTGCACCCAGGACACCAGTTGAGGTAGCCCATAAATCCGCACTTCTCGCAGATATCAACTTCGTGCACATCAGATGAGATCATCAAACGTTCCAAGAGAAGTTGACTGGTTCCGTAGGCGATAAGACAATCACGTTCCATCTCACCCAAACGAAGACCACCGTCACGCGAACGACCTTCAGTGGGCTGACGAGTCAGTGTGGCTTTTGGACCCCGCGCACGCGAGTGCATCTTATCCTGGACCATGTGCTTGAGCTTCTGGTAATAGATTGGACCCGTGAAAACGTAGAAAGGCAACGGCTCGCCGGTGATACCAGAAGTGAGCATGTCCTTGCCACCATAACTGAAGCCATGATCAATCAAGATTTGCGACATCTCCTGAACGGGACTGCCACCAAAACAGGTACCGTAACCGTGTTGCCCGGACAAGACACCGGCTTTACCTGCAACCAATTCTAACATCTTGCCGACTGTCATTCGCGAAGGGAAACCGTGAGGATTCATGATAATATCGGGATTGATACCAGAGTCCGTGAAAGGCATATCGACTTGATCGGCGATGATACCAACAACTCCCTTTTGTCCGTGACGAGACGAAAATTTGTCACCGACTTCAGGTCGACGTGTTTGACGCGTCAAGATCTTGAGAAGTTGTGTCTCGCCCTCGGTGGCCGACACCATGACTTTATCAATGTACGCCGGATCGGGAAGTTTGTATGTCATGGGCGTAGCCTGCCAGGTGAGCGGTTTGTTCGAGTCACCTCCAAGGCCAGTCGTATGAGCCGAATCCGGGGTCACCTTATTGATGTAGACCTCGCCACTCTTGACTTCCTCACCCACTGCGGCAAGGCCGTCGCTCTCAAGAAGAGCGTGCTTGCGAATGGGAGCATCGTTCTCATACTCTGGTGGGTTCAGCCGATCTTTCAATCCGTTGGGGTAACTCTTGAGGTTTGTGACGTATTTGCGATAGACCTGGCATCGACCGAATCCACGATCCACGGACCCCTTGTTCAAGACGAGGGCATCCTCAATATCGTATCCAGAATAACTCATGACAGCGACAGTCGCGTTCTGACCAGCAGGCAACTGGTCGTACTTGACCAACTCAATTGTTCGAGATTTGACCATGGGTTTCTGAGGATAGACCATGAGGTAGAGGATAGAGTCAATTCGCTGGAATTGATTCGAAGCAATCGCACCAATAGCTTGTTTACCCATGGCACATTGGTAAGTGTTACGGGGCGATTGGTTGTGGTGGGGGTAGGGAATGAGGCCAGCTACAGCACCCAGGACGGTGAAGGGTTCGATTTCGAGATGAGTGTGAGCCTCGTTAATATCCTTCTCGTAAATAGAGATATATGAGTCGTTTTCTTCGTTCACGTCAAGGTACTCGACGAGACCTTGAGCAAGGAAATCGTCAAATTGCATCCTGCCATCTCTCAGTTTCTGCAAATGGTGCCGGCGAACTCGTGATTTGCCGTTTTCAACAATGATGAGGGGTCGGCAAATTCGGCCGTCGTCGGTTGCAAGGTGCACGGCACGCTGGTGGTGATTGATGTAAATGCTAACGAACTCTGAGATTCGTCCCATTCGACGAAGTCGACGGAAAGCGTTGAGGAAGTACTTTGGTCGCCGCGTCAAAGCTGTTGGCGTACCGTTGATGGAGATCGAGTAGCTTCCGGGGGCGTAGATCTGCATTCCACTGACGGTCGAAATGTCTTCGGCACCGAGCATGAAAATCAAATTTCTGACTGGACCTTCCTCGTCGTTGGTGGTGATGTGAGTCATCAGAGCCAGATTCTTAACCAGACCGCAAGCTTCACCTTCGGGCGTGTCCGCAGGACACAGCATACCGAATTGAGACGGCTGCAATGCACGAGGACCAGAAACCTTTCGAGTCTTCTCGAACTGACTGCTGATTCGAGTCATCATGCCCAGGGCAGCGATGTAGCTGAGTCGGCTGAGAACGTGGGTTACACCGGCACGCTCCATGCGGAAACGCTTCAAACTCCAGTTGCCTGTGGAGATTGCCCGATTCATGCCTTGAGTGATGTGGTTACCATGCATACTGACAACACTCCAGGCATCGAATTGCTCTGCTCTGTTGCGCTTGTTCAAGACTTTGTCAATATTCATCTTGATATCGAAGCAGAATTTCTTGAACAGATCTTCGAAAAGAAGCGCCAACAATTGACCAGCCAGCTCCAGTCGCTTGTTACCCAGGTAATCTCGATCGTCAACCAGAGCCGGATCGTTTTTGGCCATTAACACACGGCGAGCCATGTGGGCCACATAAATGGCCTTGGGGCGGAAGTTCATGTCCTTGACTTCGATGTGGGAGATGATGACGGATGCGATGGCCTCGACCGCCTCCTGGACATGAGTTCGGCGGTATGCGCCCGTCTTCCGGTTAATCTTGATACGAGCACCGATCCAATCCAAAGCCTGCTGTTGAGTGAAGATACCGAGGTTGAAGGCCTCTTCGAAGTTGATGGCAAAGTCATCCTGGTACAAGCTGTCTGATCCAGCAACCAGTTGTAGAATCTCTTTATCAGTGTGAATGCCCATAGCCTTAAGCAACACGACAATAGGAATGTCATCGCTAAGAACGTTGTGCTTGACATAGAGTCGGTCTTTTTTCAGAACGATATAACTTTTCGACTTGCGCTCGTTGGAGGAACTGGTGACTGAGGCTTGAACGATTTCCTTCTTGGGGTCCGTTTCAACGATGATTCGATTCTTGCTCAGCTGTTCCTGCACCAGAATGACTTTTTCGGTTCCGTTCACAACGAAGTAACCGCCGGGATCCAATGGGCATTCGTTCAGCACGGTCATCTGCGCGGGCGTTTTGTTTGCGAGAACACACTTTGAGCTGCGCAACATGATCGGCATACGGCCGATTGAGACTCCGCGTCGGATGACACGTTGTCGACCTCGGACATACTCAAAATCTACCAGAATTGGTGCGGCATAAGTGGTGTCTCGAAGCCGACATTCCTGGGGCGTGACGTCTGACTGGAAGTCGATACCCGCATCTTGAGTCTCGTCTGCTCGTCTCGGGGACCCAACATAGATGTCCGTGAATTTGATGTAGAACTGATGGTCCACATCACTGCGAATAGTCGAACTGGATTCGACAATCTTCTTGAGTTGCACTTCGACGAAGTAATTATATGAGTCAATGTGTTGTTTCACAAGACCCTTCACTTTGAGGAACGCCGGAAGGAGGTTCCACTTGTCCTTTGCCGTGTCAATGGGATCGGTAAGAGATTTGTTATAGTAGAAAGGTTCCAGCAGCGCATCGAAGGGATCTTTATGCTGGTACTTTGATCCCTGCTCTTCAGTCGCTTCAGGACGATGAGAGTCGGTCTGGGTTTGAGCCTGGCCATTGGTAGACTCGATCGCGGCCTGGGCAGATTCTTTGGCGACAGAGGAGCGTTTCCGCTTGACTGAATCAGATGGTGCATTCTGGGTAGCCTAGATGTCAAAATTTTTGTATCAGCATCCCCACATCTCATCATACGCGCATTCGACGCGGGAAAAAAAGTTTTTGTTACCTCTGAGGGCCGCCTCGGCCTGGCTGATGGGGGGGCCTGTGGCCGCTTGCGCGGTGGCATTGTCGCCGAAGGTCTGAGACTCGAGGATCAAAGTTTCAACGACCTTACCCGTTGCCCGTTCGTCAAGCGAGAGGACGATGGTGCTCGACGTCAAATCTGTCGGTCGCCAGTGGAGGGGAAAGCTGACAAGTGAATTCTTGGAGATGGCTTATCTAATCAGTCAGCTATCCCGAAGCGGTTCAAATCAAGTGGGGTGCAATCTGCCAAATTTTCAAGGCTCACAACTAGTCGTCTCAAATTCTCAATCGCTCTAGAACGTGTAGTAGTGAATCGCTGCAACTCAGTCGTGGGAGAATTTCTTTCCCCAACCGTGACAAGATGCGCCTGTGCAAGCTGTTGGTGGATGATCCGGACTTGCTTGGTTACGGATTTATTTTCCGAAATTGCACGTCTTGTGTGAGAGTCATTGAAGAGGGGCAGCTAGTGCCACATGGCTAACGAGACAGGACTCACGGAGATTTCTAGGTCAAATATATACAAAGTCATGATAGGTGTGATAGCATTCCATCGGCTCGAGCATGCGGTTTGAGGCTCTCCTCGAGCTGTTAAAATCGTGTTAAGGCCACAGGAGTGGGCCGCTGCCAAGAAGCTTCCATTGCTTCCATCCTTCAGAGTTGATAGGTAGGTAAGAGAAGGTTATGCTACTGGAATGCAATTCTCGCCGGAGATTGAGATACATAAGGTTGGCCTGCTGGATCTACATTTCTGTTCAAATACAAGGCCGAATTTACGTCAACTTCCCTTTGGTACCTTAAACAAAGTACGTAAGGATGGCGTTTTGTGAACCTGTCTGGTTTCCATACTCAGACTTCCCACGTGGCTTTCAAATCCATATTCGAGATCGTTTGGCTCGGTTCAAGGTCGCTCTCCAGCTAAGTTCCAACCCTACCTACTTTTACTCCCCATGAGAATTTAATTCAAAAAATACGAGAAGGAGCTGGCATAGACCTTGGTCATTATTCGACAAGAATTGTCTTATGTACAAGTGAAGTCGGGAGAGTATTACAAGTGTCTCCTCTAACGATCCAAGTGCCCTCAGCATGATCAACTTAGCGTCCAGGTGCCTTTTGAATTGATAGGAGGTCTGGAATGTTTTCTACGCCAGATGACATCTCACAGCCCCATTGGGTTATAGGTCCAGTCCAAATTCAAGATACTACCTCCGAGATCGGCACGGGAAGATTGAAGTCTTTACATCCCCGAGTATGTGAGCGGAGGGGCAAAGATCGCCAATGCTCGGATTCCCCCGCTATGCAACCTTCTAAATGACCCGTCATACTATACCTAGACACCAGTGCCCTGCCTAGCTATCTACCCGGACATGATATGATGGTATAGATTACAATCTTTTTCTTTTCACCACAAAAAATGCTTAACCCTTGATACACCTGGTCCTAGCTCAATAGATATTTGTCTTTCCCATGAGCCCAAGCTTGAGCTTTGATCCCGACCTAAGGAACTTCCCTGTCTGAGACCTGTCACCTCCTGCACGCAGTCCCCAGCCACCCCGATCTACCAACTTGAATCAGAATTGAACACGCACACGGTCCCCTGCCCGCCTCGGAGTAAAGCACATGATGAGTCCTCGGAATATGCGAAACAAAGAAAGCGTTGTAGGGGGCAGGGCGGGGGTATCCTCTCCTTTCCAATGGAACCGCACTGCGTAGACGGTGCTCATTGGCTGTAGCCGCTCTTTTGTCAGAGGCTGCCATCTAGAACCACCCCAGTAATGGTGGACAACTTCGGAGGGGGTTGTCATGCACGATCTCCACATGGTGAAGATATGCCCGTCATTTGGCGGATCAGGGGCTCTAAGCGACACGCTTCGCATGGATGACTGGTCTCGCCTTCACCGCTTGTCTGGCCAAGCGCCCGTGAGTTTCTGAACTATGGAGGAGACACTGGTCTAGCAATGTTTGGAAACCCCTCACAGAAACGGGCATCTTCCAGTAGACACATTTCCATTTTTAGTAAACATTGCCCTGATGTTTCAGTAGCAGCCCCTTAGCATAGGTGTATAGCAAAACACGTGTATCCTCACGTGGACCGGACTAAACTTCAACAATCATGAGCTTGATAAGCGACCGCAAAAGCTCCGAGGGACTCATGACTGTGAGGAGGATCAAGGGATCCAAGAGTGCCCGACATGAATTTGTCTGATATTCCGTTAGGCTTTTCTCCACCGTGCGTAGCGATATGCGACCTTGATGAATGACAGATATGCAATGCAGCAACTAGTGCTAGTAACAACAATGATGATAACCTGAATTCAAGAGCGGTCGTCAACACGGCATATTCTCCTCATAAGTTTCAATCCCATCTATCCAAAGGGTACCAATCAGACTCAAGACACGCCTCGCGATCACAAAGTTCCTCTCCCTGGATAACAATTTTCAACAAACATAGCGCCATACTTTCTTATCATATGTATCTTCTTCTCCAATTTCGTCGCATGATTTATACCCCCTCCGCCAGTGCCAAACTTGGTCCGTTCAGTATTTGATAGAGGAGACCGCACTGAAGCTTAAGGCCTAGTCGTTCCGCGATTGCCCTCTTACTCTTCCCTCATAAGAACACTTCTAAACAAGATTGCTAGGTATTTCTGGGAAATGTACAACTAATGGTTTGTTAGCTGAGAGTTGAGAGAAATGTAGCAATGATGGCGACGACCGTAGTGCTTAACCTCCGAGTGACGTCTCGATAAGGCTACAATCGAGCGAATTCCGCCCCTGCCTACAGTACTCTGTGAAGTAATTTTAGATACTGACTCCTGGTAAAAGTGTACGATATGATATTCTGAGGATGTGATTTGCGTTTGGATCGATGGTTCAATTTAATATAGCACTCGAGCGAATGAACAGCCCATCGTGGATAGTCTCGAGGACGGTTCCAGTCCAGAGCTCATACAAGACTGTTGGGAGCCCGACCTTGTTCGAACGAGGACGCCCTTTGATCACGCTAGGTCAATTCGAGTAAACCCCCCCCCCCTTCCCCCTTCCCCCTCTGCCCCGTGCGGTGGCCCACTGGATGGCCACCATTGAGACTAAAGCGGGTGATCCGCTTGTCACCTCGCCAGGTTCAGTTCTCGTTCGCCAGAATGGGCTTGCAGTACACTGATCAAGTTGTCACACACCTCTCTACACTCTACCACCCACGAGCACTACTGCTAACAGTCACAGCATGACTCTGCGAGACTATTTTGATCTGTGTTCAACTAGAGAAATAGGAATACATGCAGGTGATTTTTGCCCGATGTGTAAGATATTATCTAATTCAATAATGATCTAGCCACTACTGAAGAGTGGGAAGTCTAAAACGGTCAAATCGACTGTCTTGGAGAACTCAGAGTGTGCGTTACACTTGACCCATGGCTGGTGACAGCATACTCTGGCGGAGGCCGATGATCATTACATTATTCCACTCTCGTATCTACATCTTGTGATCAACCTGCAAAGAGTCTTGAGTATCAGAGAGCGCGGACGGATCGCAGTTCTAGTTCAGTCCAGGTGGCGAAACTAGAGGTACATGATCGATAACAGTAGATATACCTGTGGGTACTTGGGAGATTCAAAGATCTCAGTGCACAGAGGGTAGCACGAGTAGGGCCTGGTACCAGTAGGTACGCTGAAATTAGCACTCCTCTCCAAAGCCCTTGGGAAATATCATTTCACATCCACACTGATGGCCCTGTCTCACTCAAGGCACAACGTGAGTAAGTAGATATGTGTAGAGCCCGGTCGGGTGAGGCTTCCATCAGCACATCGAAGATGGGTACCATGGGCGAACTCCGCCCGTCACCAGCTGCTGTTTCTAACTTTATCAACTAACAATGATGATTTCAAGGGAGGAGACCTGCTGCTCCCTCTTCTTTTCTGCTCACCCTTGACAATCTCTCTACTTCGATAACTGGTAGTTTTCTGTAAATATCCCTCAATTTTGGAGCCAGATGAGACTCCCAAAATTAGGTCATTCCTGTACAGGCATCTCACCTTCTACTATCCTGGCTCGGGCTACGAGCTACGAGGACGGGGAAGAGGGGAGGTGAGCGGCCGCTTCGTTGTACAAGCATGTCCCGGCAGAGCCACTCCAATCATGCCTCTTCGTTTGAAATCTCCGAGTCGTTTCCGACCCCGGAGATGATCTGTGCAGCTGCAGTGACCGTTCATCATCTAATCAGTGGATGGGACAGGAGAAACATCAGAGCTCTCACGACCAGGATCCATGCATGCTTCGGTCGTTGTAAGACCGCTCTATGACCGCATGCTCATTGGGGGCCGCCGTGGCGGCCGGGGCAGGCTGGCCACTAATAAAGGAAATGATTGGAAAGCACAGCAGGCTGTGTGGTTTTGGTACACCAAGTTCAAAATACGACACATTAGGATCCCTCCCTGACATTCTGGAAGGATCGACCTTAAAGGAAAGGGCCGCCAGTCGCAATTCGGGGGTAGATTGACATCAATCGTGTCGGGTCCTCGAGATCCGATTCTCGAGCACTGGCGAGCCGCTCTCATGATCGATTGGATTGATCGCCAGAACTGGCTACGCCCCCGACCAAAGGAAAAAAAAGAAAAAAAAATCCAAACCAGCAGAGGCATGAAAGAATCACAGTAGCCCAGTGAGCAGTAAAAGGAAGATTTGTGTACGGCAATTGCCGAATAGGGTTGATCTGTTCTGTCTCCCCGCTTCCCGCCATTATTCATCCAGTCCATCGCCAACTCGGCACTAGTTACAGTGAGTCTTTTGGGTCCAATCTAATCTCTCCCCCCCCCCCCTTTCTCTTTCAAACCCTAACTTTGTGAGCTTCTGTCTTGTACAACACGTCTTGTTCGGATCTTTTTGTAGGTGTGGATGCCGTGGTGACCTTCACTGTGAACACTCCTGTGAAAATTACCCGGAGTTTGTTGGTCGCCACTCGCCAAAGAAGAGAGCGAGGTAGGTTCAAGCTCCAATCCCACGCAGCGAGTCTCCTGCGGCTGATCTCCGCACTCCGCCAGGAACACACCGCGGCCGACTTTTGCAGCCCAACGATTCCGCCGCCTCCTTCTTTTGCCCCCCCTTCGATGAACCCCTCGTCTGCAAATCTGTGTGATTCTTGTTCGTGTGCTTGATCTCTTGGTGTTGATTGCTGCCCCTCGAGGCGTTCATCGTGTAAGATCCTCTTGCAAGTCGGCCTTTCCCCCTCTCCAGTCGATCATTCAGACCCCTCAACCCCTCTCGGATCCCCTTGCTTGAGCAGAAACCTTTCCTCCACACATGCACACACCGCCAGCCTGCGAGCCCGCACCATTTATCACATAGCATAACGAGCCCTAGCCCTTGCCCTGTCATTCCTGCCCGCTGGCAGACAGGCGCTGTCGAAAGAGCTCGTTCGACTACGTGTATGTGGGAGCGGACTTCCTGATCTAGTCCAGCAGACCGATCATCCTGCTCGGCGGAGGCCTCGAAAGGACCAACACCACACCACCTTGGTAGAAACAACGCGAATAAACATGCTGACTGATGCCGTTTCCCCGTCACAGTTGGACGTTTCCACAGCGTTGCCCACCATGGCCTTCAAAAATGGGCTGAGTGAACGCCTCGATGAGCTTCGGTTCCCATCTCCTCGCTCCCCTCCCTCGGATTCGGTCTTTCCAGGATATACATCGCTTTCCCCGGGTCACTCCAATTTTGGCTCGGGCTTCTCACGACCATCGGCCGATGTGAGAGGCAACTTGCAGCGACGATTCACAACTGACTCGAGCAAGCTGTCATCGTCATGGAATTACCTCAACCCCGGTCCCACACAAGTGCCAGACCACTCTGATCTGCTCTCTTCAGTGAGTTGAAGCCCTTGGCCCTGTTTCGTGCTCTCTCTTGCCCTTCGATCCCATACCTCGCATTGCACTGGTCAGGGGGTCAAGCCCTAAAACCACATCCTTGAGCCCAACGGCGCCTCTTGCAACGTCAGTTTATCCAGTCACCTGTTCCACGCGAGTGATCTGAGGACATATGTCTGATATGACGCCTCACACACCTGTCTTCTATCAATGGTATCAGAGCGCCCTCATGTGTCGTCGGCTCTGGACTTGCTCCATGAATATTCAGGCGCAACATTTTTTTTCACCATCCTGTTCATCACATCTCCCGGGAGGATCTGCTATGTCGCAGAGATTGAATGTCAATATAGCGGCATCAATGACTGCGAGTAGACAGAGAACCGTTCATTTGTGATCCAGTGATTTCTGTCTTGTCCAGTCCAGTGACACCTGGCACCCTTTGAGCTCTCACTTGGACATTGCGGCTCCTTGATATTTCCTGGCACCCTAGTTCCCTTTTTGTCATTTTGCACCTCTTCTTTTCGTGATCATGGGCCAAGTCACTGCATGTGGTGAATCACTGTTCTGACTCTCAGTAGTTTGAGAAGAAACGCCAGCACATTGAATACATGAGGCAGCAAAAACGTCGGTTTGAAGAGGACATGAAGCTCCTTGACATGCAGCACGAGAAGGAGAAGATTGAGATGGATCAACTTGCTCGGGATCTCGCCAAAGCCGGTCTCTCCGGACCAGTCAGTGAACCAACGACCCCTCCAGAGTATTCTGAGCCTGTCGCTCCTTCCGTGACTCGCCCGGGACGGTTTGCTTCATCCAGCGTCACTTCCTCTCCGGGATTCTTCTCAGCGTTTGCTCCTTCCTCGCAAATCACCTCACCTCAGGGTCCTTCCCAATCCAATCATCAGGCTATTGATCGGTTCGCTGGCCACTCAATGCCTAGCTCTCGCCGAAACTCAGAGAAGGAAGAGGCTGTTCTGGAAAGTGGTCCCTTCCGTCCAGGGCCTTCGTAAGTCACCTGCCACCAGCTTGTTTATCGCCTCGCCCTTTGATGGGTGAAACCACCACTCTCTTCTCTTGCACCCTCTCCTCAAACTTCCCCTGAATCTTCTCCTCATCACCCACCACTCTTCAGCTCTTCTCACTCTAACATTCATATCTGCCTTTTCCAGTCTTCATCGATATTCGCTCCCGAGCAATAATTTTAGCAGTTCATATCGACAGACTTCCTCCATGTCTGGATACAAGGCCAGCTCTGGTGTCGATTCGTTTGCCGCCACGAAGCACTTGTTCCCCAGCGAAGATCATCATTTGCAACTTTTGAAAGACGAAGAACGTCTCTCCACACCTGATATTAAGGGTTACATCAAGATGACCGAGCCGACCGATGATCACTTCCCCATGCTCACTCGACAAAACGGTTCCACTATCGTGAGTCAAATCCTCAAGCCCTCATGATTTCCACAAAACCTAACGTTCTCGACCGCATAGCTGTCTACGCCCTCGGAGACTCGAGAGTTCGTGATGGCCCGCACCAACGCCCCTTCTGAGTCCTATGCCCATCACAGCCGCAACCGCTCGAGCCACCAGAGCATGCCCAGTATGCCGCAGGACTTCCTCGGTATCATGCGCTTTGACCCTGTGAATAGCCCTCCACACGGCCATGGCGACCGCAGCAGTGCAGCCCATGCGCGCCACATCTCGCTGGAAGGGGGTGGTACAACTTATTCCAATGACCGCCTTTCGCAAGCTCTTGCCTCGGTTTCCACCACTCGGCCCAACGGGCTGCAGCCCTCTTACTCCACCAATGACCTGCCGACGGTCAAGGCCGGAGGCTTCGATGCAGCGGTCACTCCACCAAAGACCAATGCCGAACATCTGCACAGCCACAATGCTAGCATGGGCCGCATTCCCACCGGGGCATCCGGCTCTCGTGTTCTGAAGGCGTCTCCCGAGCCCGAGGCCAGCAGTGGTCGCATGTCCCCTTCCACCGTGTTGCAGGCGAGCGCTCCCCCCTTCGGACCTCAGCTGACAGCTGCCACTCCCAACAACGCTATGACTCATGCCATGGTTCCGGCTGGGGTTCCTCCCTTCGCACCTCTGTACGGCTATGCGCCGTACGTGGGCCAACCTGTCCAGGCGAACGCTCAACTCGCTGGGTTCGGCCAGGCCAATGGCTATGGTGCTTACCCTGCTCCGGCGTACCAACCCGCTCCATATCGATACAATGACACTGGGGCTCGCGGGGTGTCTGCTCCCCGCCGCCAGCTTGATGGGGATGCAGGCCAGGCGACTCGATACGCCAACTTCCCGCTTGAGCACTACAAGGGCGAGCTCTACAATCTTTGCAAAGATCAACATGGCTGTCGTTATCTGCAACGAAAGCTGGAAGAACGGAACCCTGAGCATGTGCAGCTGATCTTCAGCGAGACCTACATGCATGTCATTGAGCTCATGACCGGTACGTTTGATGACCTGCCCTGTTGGATGGCTGGATGCCTCTGATTTGCTAACTTGCCATACCATCGTGTCGTTCAGATCCCTTCGGTAATTACTTGTGCCAGAAATTGCTCGAGTACTCGAACGACGATCAGCGCACCGCCCTCATCAATAACGCTGCCCCCCAGCTTGTCAAAATTGCGCTGAATCAGCATGGTACTCGAGCCCTGCAGAAGATGATCGAGTTCATTTCTACGCCGCAGCAGACTCAGACAGTCATCGACGCTTTGAAATATCACGTCGTCGAGCTGGTCAAGGATCTGAACGGTAACCATGTCATTCAAAAGTGCCTGAACCGTCTGAATGCCGAGGAAGCCGAGTTTATTTACGAAGCCGTTGGCGCTCACTGCATCATCGTCGGCACTCACCGGCACGGATGCTGCGTTCTTCAGCGGTGCATTGACCATGCTTCTGGGGCTCAGAAGGCTCGACTAATTGCTCAGATCACTGCACACTCTTTTACCCTCGTGCAGGATCCCTTTGGCAACTACGTTGTGCAATACATTCTGGATCTTGCAGAGCCGTGCTTCACTACTCCTTTGTGCCAAGTCTTCGCCGATAACATTCCGGAATTGTCGAAGCAGAAGTTCAGCTCCAATGTGATCGAGAAGTGTCTTCGAACCGCTGATGGCTCGACTCGCCGAGCGATGATTGACGAGATTCTGTCCGGCAATGAACTGGAGACGATGCTGCGTGATTCATTTGCCAACTACGTCGTTCAGACTGCCATGGACTTTGCCGATACCGAGACTCGCCAACGCATCGTCGACGCCATTCGCCCCATTCTGCCTTCAATCCGCCAAACCCCTCATGGGCGCCGCATTGCCGGCAAAATTATGGCCGCAGAGGGGTCTGGTCGATCCAGTGCTCAGGGAAGTGGACAAATCACCCCAAATGAGGTCATTCCAGCCGCCCAGGCTTCCAAGATAACCACAAAGAATTTTTCTGGCTATTCCCCAGCCAACACTGCGGGCGTGATGCAGATTGCTAATGGATCGGCCACGACCAATGACCACGGATTCTCGTCCGGCGCCTCGACCTCGACTCACCGTGGAAGCGCTGTCGAAAGCTCTGCAACCTTGGGAGCCCCTCTTGCTGCCATGAGCGGACACGGTGGCCACGCGCACGCCTATGCCGCTTATTATTAAAGCGAGAAGATGTGGATATTGCCTCTCACCATGTGCAACATTGCCATCTTCACCTTGTATCCATACTCGATATTGACCACGAAGCCACGAATTTTTGACGATTTAAACGGATTTTCCATTCAAGGTTGTCCTTATGCCCAGGCTCACTTGCATATGGCGCAACCTCTTCGATTTCGAAGCATTTCCGTTCCCTACCCCCATTTCTTGCCACATTCCGCCCGCACGATTGTTTATTCCTGAGCCCCGTGCATGTAGCAATGCGTCATGATCACTTTTCTTTCTCGGCAAGTTCCCACGCATTGTGCATCTTGCATCTATCTTGCGCGCCCTGCAAACCTCGCATGGTACAATCAGCGTTGAAGAGCGACCTTGTATCTTTGAGCCCCCTTTTTCACCCCTGCTTGTCGTTGTACCGCTTTTAGCCTCCTATGTACTTTTTTTCGGATACGGTCTTGCCGTTTTCTGAACACGACATGACCTCTCTACATGACCTTGGATGGATTTGGATACCTGATGGGATTCGAAGCCGTCCATTGTTTTGGTCTCAGTCGTCTCCGTGAACACCAGTCGTTTCTCTTCATTTCCACCCTGTGTTTTTTACATCTGTGTTTGCTCATCATATTTGCTTTCGATCATGACCTCTCTCCCTGTACTCTGGCTTTTGTTTTATCTGACACAGATGCAATTTCCAGTCATGATGGTTTCCTGTCTTTTATGAATAAACCACCACGTTAGTCCCATCTGCTTTGATTTTTCGCCCCTTCCTCGTAGCAATCGTCTTCAGACTGAAGGTCTCGGGTAGAACCGTGCATTTTCTGCAAACGCAATTCTTCATACTACACGCGAGCCTACCGATCACGATCTCTATGGCGCGTCGCGAAATCACGTGATTGAAGTCATGCGGTCCGCGGGCGTCTGGAACGGCCACAGGAGCTATGCGTAGAAACCTACTCTCCGCCGGTGCCACAGGATTGAGTCGCCAGGGATCCCTTTGAAACGAAGATCTGATGCAGCCGGTGGATGTTGCTCGCTCATTGAGCGCGCAATGGCCCTGTCGTGGTGTACAGGCCAAACAGCTTGCCAGCTTGCTGCATGTGAGTAAACATTTTGCGGAGATGGCTGAACCATCTCCGCATCTGAGTGCGATTGAGTGACACATCTGGATTCAGTCCAATGAAGCTGACGAACAAATTGGACATAGCCGAGCACCCCTAGTACTCCAACACTTGTTGTGCATGGCGTGTCTGCCACCTGCAAAACGACAATCATCCGAGGTGTGCTCCAGGCACTGGGAGTGCCGCACACCTTTGTCCGCAGCTCCGAGTGTATTACGGCGCGACATCTACTCACCAAGATCCTTTGGAACACGCTCGACGCGCTCAACCAAAGAGACAAATGGGAGAAGTACGGCAAAGGTCGTTGTGAGCATGTCAGCACGCTGGCTGTTTTTCTTGAGGAATGTTTCGCAGCACGGACTGAAGCGCAGACCGGGAAATTCGTCCTGGTGCTGGATGAGATCGATCGTCAGCGAGAGGCGCCACAGACGCTTCTGTCTGCGCTGGCGCGCCTAGGTGATATTGTACGCTGGTCTTGCTTCCCTCCCAATGCGATCTTGAAAAAAAGTGATCAAGTGCTTATCAGAATTGAACGATTGGCTTCTCCACAGATCCCCTCGCTTTCAGTTGTCCTCGTTCTGAGCTCTTCACCCCGGCCACTGTTCTTGCAGAACGTGGCTGTCCCTCATATATCGTTTCCGCCGTACACTCGGAAAGAGGCAATCGAGATTCTGCTGTCGTTTCCAATGCCAGTCATTGACGATCTGCCTGATGACATTTCAACACGGGTATACCCCCATTTCGTGGCCACGGTCTACGATACACTTGTCGGTCCCACTGCAGGATCGATCCCTAACTTTCGCTCCATCTGTCATCGACTATGGTCGCAGTTTGTGGCCCCCGTGGTCCGAGGCGAAGCTCCTCCGGGTGGAAATACAGAATGGGACTTTACCAGATTGTTGGTCAAAAACAGGGCTTTATTCCGGCACCAGGGCGAGGCTGCATTAGTGCATCGAATTGTCACGGAAGACACCTCGACCTCGAGTATGACTATGCAAAAGCCATTAACAGCCTCAGCGGCGCCGTCTGCTCTTCCTCATCTGCCGTATTTTTCAACGCTGATACTTACATCGGCATATCTGGCATCTCATACTCCCCAGCGCCTCGATACGATCTTTTTCTCAAAATTCTCATCAAGTTCTCTTTCTGCCCGCAACAAGCGTGCCCATCATCGTCGAAGACTCAAAGTACTGTCTCAAGCCCAGGCAGAGGACCGAGCGGCTGCAAACGACGACCCATCCACGCCACGGAAGGGCAAGCGGACCAAAACTCGAATCACCAAATCCACGCTTTCCTCGGCCTTTGCTACATCCTCGGCGACAACGTCGGCAGTAGGCGGTGGTGCCGGTATCACCGGCCCATCAACCATTCTGTCGGCGCGTCCGTTCCCCCTCGAACGCCTCGTGGCGATCTACCACGCCGTGGACCCCAACCCACCCGAGAACCCAATCAACACTCCCGCCGTGGCAGATCAAATTTACGCCGAGTTGGCGACTCTGCGCCGCTTGCGCCTTGTGGTTCCCGCCTCGGGACATGTTGGCTTTGCCAGCACTGGGCCCGGGAATACCAGTGCAGATGCCGGAGAGAAGTGGTGTGTGAATGTTTCTGGGGATTGGATCGGGGAATTGGCCAAGGGGATCGGGGTTGAAGTGGGCGAGTGGCTTGCTGGTGGTTTGGACTGATAGAGGTATTGCATTCATATATTATCGGCGTTCATGATGTGGTCATTTGGGTAAAGGACCGGATTTTCATATTGGACATTTGCGTTGGTCGATTCCGTCCAGGGCAACTTTTTTTCGTTTTTGAATGCCGAGGTACATTCTATGCGGGCAATGCTGAGCGACTACCAATGTATTCTCATAATCGAAAACATTCAAACATAGCCATTCACAGATTCAAGCGAACTATTTAAAAAAAATGCGAATCACCCATTCAATCCAAAGAGTGATGACTTCCTATTACCCAGCGGCAATGCTTTTCCAGAAACACTTTCAAAGACACACAAAATAAAATGAACAAAATCCAGTTGCGCCGAGGGTATCAAACACCGCCAGATCTGTCGTACGCCTAGGTAACATCATCCGCCAAAATGCATTCATCACCATATCCACTGGTCGACCGAGCCCTGTGAGCACACCAACAAGCTAGGTGTCTGGGGTCCGTGTAGATTCATCGGCTCCTCGGTCGTTTCAAAGCACATACTTGTGATGGGCCGCTTGTATTGAAAGTTTGAGAGCGATGATTTCACCGACTCTCCTGTTTGAAGAGAGAACAGGTGCACTTTTCTGTCATGCGATGCTAGATCGTGAATACTTCGTTAGAACAAAGAACAAAGAAGCAGAAGTTGTAATCCCCCCACGAACAGAGGCAAGGAATAGGGTAGGTACAAGGGGCTTACCGCAAGCTAAAAGCCCCAACTCGGCGCTCACGTCCATATCTGGAATCTCTTCCGGAGTGAAATCTTGGAAGGAAAGATATGGGCGGCTGGGGACATGGGAGCCGGACATGGGCTTGGGCTTGAGCTGGAGGCCTTTTGCGACAAATCGCAAGTCATACATTTCCACCTGTGAAGACGTGAGCGAAACTGTGCCTATCATTGATCGAGTTTGTGAGAAAGACCGGGTTGCCTACCGTATTGTAACCTCCAACCACGATTCGCCACGGATCGACTCTTCGGATTTTGGTGACTGACTGCGAATGCTGCAGTCGCAAAGCACTTCCACCATTGCGAATGTCGTAGAGATAAAGATTCGAGTTACGCAACCCTGACGCGATCACATCTGAAGAGAGCCATTCGACAGCTTGCACGCTATCGTGGGAAGCATTGCCGTGTCGACGGAAGCCTCGCGCATCACTACTTCTTTCCCTGGAGAAGGATTTTTGTGAGACGGTCCACATGCTGGTCAAGCCTTCAAGGGTATGCAACCCGTGGGATGTACCAATGGCGAAAAGGGCCTTTTCGCCGACTGGACATGCGGCTGAGCACCAGAGAGTCTGTGTGGTGTGTATTTTCAGTGGATGGAGAACTGCAGGTGCATACTTGTTAGCTGGGATCCCCTTTGTGACTGGTCTCAATCGAATTGGCAAATGGGGACATACATTCAGAGGGCCAACGATAGTCACCACCTTCATCGGGGTTCGGAAGTAGTCGCGGAGCTAAGAATGAGTCTCCTTCGGGTCCACTGTCCATAGTCGCTCTACTCCCGTCAGTACCGCTCCATAGACAAAAAGGGGGGTTGAACCTGGGGAAAGACCAACAGTAGGTAACCGGTATGGCTGAGGGAGATTGAAGATATCTGTTTGAATATATTCAGTCTCGGGGCTCAGCCACTGTGGTTCATCGAGTATCGGTTTACCCTGTAGCTTTCCCTCAAGAGGATCCGTTCCATGGTCTGATGATACGTCCACTTGTCTCCATCGTGATCTGGAAAGCAGATTCTGCATTGATCAGCAACAAGCACTTCAGCACGCGTGTCAGGAATGAATAGCATACGAGACAGAAGATTGGCTTCCATGAAGACCAGCTGATAAAGTTAGTTTCAACCTCAAAGACTAACACTCCATCGGTTCAAAAGAAAATAAAAAAGAACAGAGAATTCAAGGTCCCACATACTAGTAATCAACGCGCCCGAACGGGGATTCCTCAACACATGCCGGATATTGAAAGGGCCCGGCCAGGGCTCGAATGCGTGCAATTTTCTCCGTTTCAACTGACTCACATAGACACGAGCTTGTCGTTCTTGCATCATAGCTGACGATAAAGAACGGGAGCCGAGCTCCCGATCAACCGCCATGAGTGGGTGATGAAGAAAGCTCGGCTTACGAACCGTCTCGCGATTCAATCGCTGATCGATTCGAGCCCGCTTCAGTTGCTCCTGGAAACTCGCGTGTGAGACACACCATAGCTTGTCTCATGGAACCTTTATAGTCCAAATAAGTCAGTGAACTTACCTGTTGCTCATTGCGTTTGCGCTTGACGGTCTCTTTGGAGTACTGAGCACCTTGTGGCGCGACATGGTTGGCCTGAATCTTGAAGTACTTCTTCTTTTCTGGATCTGCAAGAAAGAGAGATGTGTGAGATTCTGGTGACACGATCTTTTTTATACCTAAAAAATCGCGATCCGCCGGCGATCAAGTGGATGAAGTGAGGCGAGAGCACTCCCGGCATCGCTCGCGACGGACGAACCTACCATAATAGAAGCCGGGGATTTCGACGTTCATCTTGGACTTTAACAGGCAAGAAGCGCCACCAAAATGATAAACAACGGGAATGGAGACGAGCCCAGTTGCAATCGGATTCGCCTTCCGAAAATGGTGAGGCTCTGAATAAGACGAAAAAGCGGATCCTCAGGCACTAGGTATCGAGCGACATACAACTTCACAGGGCCCGACAAGCAGACAGTGGGAGAAGTGCGCACAGATCTGAGAGCTAATGAGGATCCGTGTTCAATGGTTGCAATATGAAATTCATCAGAACCCAAGCTTGTCAGAGACTATGCTGGAATTTTATCGCTTGTACTTTGCAGTCGACTTTCCGATGGCGCTCAGGTGATGGTGACGTTCGTTCGGATTAGGTAATCATGGCTTGGATCGGTTCTGTGACCTTGGACACCTAAGGCAGGTGTGCTTCAATAGCAAACTACTACTTTAGGTAGCTGGGCCATATTTGTCTGTCTCGGGTACCGAGAACTTAGGCAACCATGTCTAAATAATATATGCGACTCCCTGGACGATAAAAATGAGCCTTCAAGAGAGGAAGTAGACATATCGATTGATACAAAGCTTGAGTCGGTTTTAATCTTTGCTCCCCCCCCCCCCCCCCCCCCCGCGTGTATTCACGGAGACAGCTATGGGGTCTATATTTCTGTCTCAATACGTGCATGGAAGCTGGAGGTCATTTGAAGGCTGCCTTCTACGTGGCGTAATTAGGCATGTGATTGAATTCCCAGTCAATTTTGGGTCTCTAACCTACTAAGATCAAATGGGAACGATCTGAGCAACGAGGAGGCGCGTACACATTGAGCGGATTTACACAGCGCTGAATATACTAGACAAAGGAGCAAGTCCACGAGACTAAGGACGGGCTGGTAGAAGATACGAGTCCGATAATCGGTCGTAAAATGCACTGGAAGAGTACATCGCCAAGAGGAAAGGACATCAAGTCAAAAAAGAACAACTAAACTGAAATGATATGTGCATGGTCGAAGAGCGTACAGAGGAGTAGATACTGGTTATTAAGCCTTGGAGGTCAAGTAGTCGACAGCCTGGGTATCGTTAGCGAGACCATTCGCAAAAGTCCAGCCGTAGCATAAAACAAATTCAGAAATTCTTACCTTGTCAATGTTGTAATCAAACTTCTCAAGAGCTGCGAGTGAATCGTCACGAGGGAAACCCATGCCTGTCAATCGCTGCAAAAGAAGATCGTCTTCCCCATTATCGGTGCCAAGGGCCCAGCCAGGTGATTTGACATTCGTACCACTAGTAGCTTCTTCAGGCGCAGCCTTGGCACCTTCTAGGGGAGCAAAGAGGGCATCCCAGTCATGGCCAGTCTCCTTGGTTTCACCTCCATTGGTGGTAGCGGTAGTGGTCGCATGAGCGGGGGTAGTCGAAGCATGATCGTCAAACGAGAAGAAGTTTGCAGATCCAGCGTTGTTGGCATCGACGCCAGAAGAGGCACCACGAGGGGCCTGCGATGGCGAGTCAAACGAGAAATCAAAGTCATGGGCTCCCTTGTTATTAGAGATCTCGTCAGACTCGTCGTCCTCGTCGTCGTCGACTTCCTTCGCCGGTGCGAGATCGAGGCCAGCAAAAGCAGCTTCAAAATCAGGCCCGCCAGTTTTTGCCCCTCCGGACAATGTAGGTCCAGAGGATTCAGGGCCGGGTTTGTGCTGAGACTCGCTCGTGACTACCGGAGCCCCCGTCCCAGATTCAACAGAGTGAGGTGCATCTGCGGCAGCGGTGGGATCGGTACGTTCGGGCAGTAATCCGCTATATTCAGCAGGTAAGCTGGTCTTCTCTCCAGCTGTGCTAGCTTCGTACTGAGGCGGACTCGACTGAGCATCAGCGGCCGGCGGAGGAGCGGACATTGGGGTCGGAACGGGGGCAATGCGAGCAGCATCGATTGAATCAGCTGGTTTTTCTGCATGCGGACTGGAAGGAGAAGCCGGGCTGAAGTTATCGTCGAAACCAAAGCGACCTTCGTCGTCAGAGCTTTCGTCGTCATCTTCGCCGTGATCCAGCTCTTGGATGGGAGGGAATTCGGATGATGAGGCGGCCACCGCGGATGGGCCGTTGGGCTTCTCACCCGACTTGTGGGCCATGGAAGCGAAAGCCTCCTCAAAGTCATTCTCTTTCTGGGATTCAGATCTCTTGTGGGCCTTGCTTCCAAAAAGCTCGTCAAAGGACAGATCCTTTGCGGACTCTTGATTACCAGTGACGTTGGGCGAAATTGCTGAGGGGGGTTGCTCTGCACCGGCAGCGACCGCCGGTGCATCGAAGGGTGAACGAGCAGAAGTGTCGTCTATAGCGGAAGGTGGAGCTCTGCTATAGTCACTAGACCCGGTGACTGATGGTGAACCGGCCCGATCGCTGGCGTCTTGTGAAGGTGTCGCGATGCCTGAGGTATCAGGGCCGCCAAAGCGACTGGCGGGCGGTGATACGACGGTAGACGAAGTTACAGACTGATGGTCTGCGAGGGGAGGAAAGCCTGGAGTAAGCTGGTCGGGTTGGCCAAAGGACGGAGTTTCAAAAGCTGCACCGGGGAAAGCGCCTGGCACGGAGACCGCGGGCGCGGGAGAAGCAGACGGGGTTGGAACATTCGAAGTCACCGGCGACTTTGCGGCAAGCGGCGACTCTGCACGGAATGATGTTGGAGGGGGTCCTGCGGTAGAGGGAGACGCAAATGACTGGCCAAAGAGGTTGTCAAAGGCCTTTTGTTGCTCTGTTGTTGCCTCCGGAGAGACCGCACGCTCGCTCGAAGTAGATGTGGTGGGTCGGCGGAAGAATGGATTGGTATTCTGGCTGGCTGTAGACAGCGCTGGACTGGTGATGTCCACCGGGGCGCTAACAGGCGTGGCAGACTCGGTCGAGTGGGACGTCTCCTTGGCCAGGGAATCAATTTCGCCTTGTATCTTCTCACGCTCGCCCTCGACGGTGGCCAGCTGCTTCTTATTAATAGCGACGAGACCCTTTTGCTGACGGGCGTCTGAGCGGGCCTTTTCCAAGGCTGGTTTCAGTTGAGCGACCTCGGCGTTGGCTTGACGGATCTTCTCCTTCAAACTAGCGTTCTCCTGCTGGTCGGAAGCAAGTGCGCCAGAAACCTGACTGTATTGGGTCTGTAGATCTTGGCGGCTTCCTTCGATCAAGGCATACTCTTGCTGCAACTTTGCAGTCTCAGCTCTAGAGACTCGGAGGCGCTCCTCAAGGGCCTTGAAATTGGCAACTTCCTGTTCGTACATGGCACGCGCCTGGGCTAAACGCGATTCAAAATCGCGCTTCTGTTGAGAGGTCTGCGAGAGACTCTGCTCGGCTGATGTGCGCTTTTCCTGCACGTTGTGCATCTCCTTAGCCAATGAGCCAATTTGGTTGGAAAGATTAGCAAGATCACTAGTTTCCTGAGTCAGCTTCCTGGACTCCTCAGGGTCGTTATCCCCGAGCAAGTCGTCGGACGGAGGAGGCGGCGAGCGGATGGGAGCTGGCGTTCCTGTGGAGGCTCCGGTCATCTGAGGTTGCAGAGTCTGGCCAAAGCTCGATGTTGGAATGAAAGGCTTGAACTGAGTGGCTGAAACATTGGGCGAGGCTCTGGAGGCCGGGGATCCCGGCGTCTGGAAGGCAGCGTTCGAGCCACCTGTGCTCTGGGGAAACTGAGTCTGGGCTACTGGTGGTGGCGGGGAATCAAGACCGAACAAGTCATCCGCAGCAGATCGCGGAACAGGCACGGGCGCAGGTGCGGGCGCAGGTGGAAGAGCTTGCGCCTGAGCCATGGCGGGCGCAGGAGCTTGGCGACGCATTTTGGGAGGAATGAGCGCGGGAGGCAACACTTGTGGAAGGGGCTCCTTTCCGCTTCGCTGCAATCTTACCAGATACATGGCCACAGCAAACTCGTCGCGATTGAGTTGGCCGTCGGCATCGATATCAGCAAGGTCCCAAATCTGGGCAAGGACCTCCTCAGGAAGCTGGGCCTTCATGAAGAAAGCGACGGCCTGGTCCCCAGTGATCGATCCAAGCTTGGCAGTATCAACTGTTTCGAAGATGGTGTCAAAATGTGCCTTTTCTTGAGGAGTGATCAGCCAGTCCCCCGTAAGCTGGGCCGACATTGGACCGCCGAATGCTGGCCGGCCAGTATGGTTGGGGCTCAAAGGCGTGCTGGCGCGCTGGGGCCCGCTGAACTGCTTCGGAATACTAGGAACAGGGGGAGCATTCGCACGAGCGCTGAAGGAGTTTCGCCCAGTCCCACGACGAGCGGCGGCCTCGTACAGGCCGGGTGGCAAGGTCTGAGGAATCACGCGCAGAGTTCCCGCTTTGTAGGATGTGAGGAGGTGCATGGCAATGATGAAGTCGGTAGCGTCGAGCGCGCCACGTTGTTTCGTGTCCGCGAGATTCCATATCCGACCGAGAACTTCGTTGGGTAGACGTGCCCGCTCAAATATTTGTTTCGCGATGTCACCTAGTACAATTCCGTTAGCCTGTGAACAGACCTTTCGCGTGCGCCTTGAGCTTTGGCTCTGAGTAGACATTTCATACCAGAAATCATGCCATTGGAAGTATCTGACTTCTCAAATAGGGCAAGGAACTTGTGGGCATCTTCGGGCTGCAGTGGTGGCACACGAACAGGAGGACCAGCGCCAGGCGGGGGACTCGCAGTTCCGGACTCAGGCGGCACTGGGGTGTTGTCGACGACAATGCCGTCGAATCGAGGAATGGGTCCAGCTAACAAGGGACGAATAGTTAGCGAAAGATCGTGAGAGCAGATATGCAACGATACCCATTGCGCGTCGCATTCGTGGATGAAGTACGTACGCTGCAAAGCCAGTTCATCGGAGGGTACGCGACCAGCTTGCGCATGCCCGATTAATCGAAGAACGATTCCGAAGCCAGAAGGGGTCAGGAGACCCCTGTTCTCTTTGTCTGCAAGCTGCCATATCTAGGAGACAAATCGCGCCCGTCAGTCAATTGAGCCCTAGATGCTGGAAGCCAGTGCGACACGTACCTCACCAAGGACACTCGATGGGAGATGTGTTTTCTCAAAGAAGGGGACGGCGATCTCTCCAGTAATGACGCCCAGGTTGGTCGTATCCGCGGCCTGAAAGAGCTGGTAGAATACGCGCTTCTCTTCCGGCGTCAAATTCAGGTTCGGATGCCGTTGTGCTGTGCCATATATGTTTGTCAGATTCCAAACTCCCTTTTGCAGGACGGACCTCGCTCATCATCCGCCTTGGACACATGGACATGCGGAAGGGGGTAAGACGCAGGTGGATGGATAGCGGAGCTTCCGGCCACACTCCTCACTTGTCTTGGAAGTACAAGAGAGCCATGGATGCTTGTCGAGGCTTCTGAATAATGGGTTCACTTACGAGTATCGGCCATGGTTGTGCGTTGAGGAGGAGCAATTGCTCTCTGAGGTGTGGGCGATATGCAAGCTCTCCGGAGGATTTGGGGGGTAGATGGCTGGGTACGGGGAAGCTGTCAATTGAGCGCAAAGCCACAGGCACGAATAGGAGACCAGGCGCAGCTCTTGACAAAGCCGGTCAAACGGTCAAGTCGGAGGATGCGACTATCAATGATTCTGACAGGCTACCGCAAGGGCAGATCGAACTTTCAATGGGAGGGTCGCAGCGACTGCCTGGGGAAGATGGATGGGGTCGATGTCATAGGGGCGCTGCCTCTTGAGGCGGTCAGCCCGGTTGAGCTCTCGTACTGGTACCGCTTGTCCACTCGCAAGCCCCCCAAAGGCCCCCCCCGCCTGACCTTCAATGGAGCAAAACTGGTCGGAGCAACCGTGTCATCGCATGGATCTTTTTCTTTCAGCAGAGGGGGAAGGTCCGTAGCAATTGCGACCATACGCATATAAGTTCTACCTTTACATCCCTTGAGACGCTTAACGAGTAAGACAAAGTCTCCCGTCTCCGTGACACGATACAAATGATGCTACCGAGACAATTGTTATATCAAAACAACCGGACAGGTCTGGGAGACGATACAAGGTGGCTTTGAAGCATCAATTTCAGACAAAAATGCATGAAAGGGGTCAGATTAGTGGATACAGAGATACTCGGCGATGAAAATTTAATGGCCATAGGACACCAGGAGCCCAGGTGCCATTCAGATCGACTCAGGGGCTCACTTTTGTAATTACACGCTTTGTGGAGGCAGAACGCCGAGGGAAGAGAGTGGGAGAGTGTAGAGAAAGAGATGAGAACGAGTGGAAAAAGACTTATCGCTGCTTCAGGGATATTAAAGACATATCGAACAACAAAACCAGAAAACATCATCGGACCTGAAACGTAAAGCTTCCTTCTATTTGCAAGGAGGTCCGGGAGATGTAGGCTAGCAAAAACTCAACCGTCGAGACCGGGAAATTTTGCCCCCGACGCAAATAGAACCAAACATCGGATCCTGCGCGGCTGAATCAAAGAAGATGCCGAACCTAGTACTCAGGCTCCAGCTCCTCCTCCTCCAGCGAGTCGCTGGCGACCTCCTCGTAGTCACGCTCCAGAGCAGCGAGGTCCTCACGAGCCTCGGAGAACTCACCCTCCTCCATACCCTCACCAACATACCAGTGAACGAAGGCACGCTTGGAGTACATGAGGTCGAACTTGTGGTCGAGAGCAGACCAGGCCTCGGCGATGGCGGTCGTGTTGGACAGCATGCAGCTATGGAGCAGGGTCAATTAGCAATCGGTCATTTTCGACATCAAGGCGAGGATGTCTCGGAAGGAAAACTTACACGGCACGGCTGAGGTTGGCGAGATCGCCGTTGGGGACCTGAGCAGGGGGCTGGTAGCAGATACCGAGCTTGAAACCAGTAGGGCACCAGTCGACGAACTGGATGGTGCGCTTGGTCTTGAGGGTGGCCACAGCGGCGTGGGCATCCTTGGGGACGACATCACCACGGTACAGCAGACAGGTAGCCATGTACTTGCCGTTGCGGGGGTCACACTTGACCATCTGGTTGTGGGGCTCGAAGCAGTTGGAGGTGATCTCGGTCACGCTGTTGGCCTCGTGGTCGGCCTTGGCGGCGGAGATGACGGGTGAGTAGGCGACCAGAGGGAAGTGGATACGGGGGTAGGGGACCAGGTTGGTCTGGAACTCGTTCAGGTCGACGTTGAGGGAACCGTCGAAGCGGAGCGAGGCGGTGATGGAGGAAACAACCTGGGCGATCAGGCGGTTCAGGTTCTCAAAGCTGGGGCGCTCAATGCCGAGGTTGCGATGGCAGATGTCGTAGATGGCCTCGTTGTCGACCATGAAGGAGCAGTCAGAGTGCTCCAGAGTGGTGTGGGTGGTGAGGATGGAGTTGTAGGGCTCGACAACGGAGGTGGCGTTCTGAGGGGCAGGGTAGACACAGAACTCCAGCTTGGACTTCTTGCCATAGTCGACGGAGAGACGCTCCATGAGGAGAGCACCGAAACCGGAACCGGTACCACCACCGAAGGAGTGGAAGACCAGGAATCCCTGGAGACCAGAACAGGAGTCGGCCATACGGCGAACCTTGTCGAGAACCTGGTCGATCATCTCCTTACCGACGGTGTAGTGACCACGGGCGTAGTTGTTGGAAGCATCCTCCTTGCCAGTGATCATCTGCTCAGGGTGGAAGAGCGAACGGTAGGTACCGGTGCGGGCCTCATCAACGACATTGGGCTCGAGATCGCAGTAGATGGTACGGGGAACGTAGCGGCCGGCGCCTGTTTGATTGAAAGAGTCAGATACAATCTTGCTGGAGCTTCCCCAAGTGGAGACGACTGGGAGGAGAGATGTGAAAAGAGAGGCAAAAGATTCCAAGTTGCGTCCCAACTGGTAGTTGCCATTCTCGATTCATGGCCGCAATCTCCTGTCCCATGCCCCTCATGGTTGTGCAAGCTCGGTATCAATGAGGTTGGTTTGTTTACATACCGGTCTCGGAGAAGAAGGTGCTGAAGCCGTGGTCGGGATCGGCCTTCTTGCGCTCATCGGTGAGATGACCGTCGGGCTACGAACAGCGTTAGTCCCATGGATGCTTGCTTTCCGGTGCCAGAGTAAGGGGGCCACGCTGCCTCCCCGGATCTCATCTCGGGAAGACAGGACCGGATGAGAATTTTGCAACTTACCTGAATACCGTGCTCCAGACAGTACAGCTACACAATGGCCGGGTCAGTCCATGAAAATTCTCTAAATATTCCTCTCACAATGGCCGAGAGTCTTCCTTACCTCCCAGCAGGAGTTGGCAATCTGGCAACCGGCCTGACCGACTAGAAGGAACATACACGTTAGCGCGTTCTCAATCCATCAATCTCCAGTCTGGGATCCAGAATTGGATCGAGGCAACACAGCAGTACATACCGTTCAAGCTGATAATTTCTCTCATTGTGTTGGGTGGGTGATTTGGAAGGTATGAAAATTAGGGAGGAGGAGGGGTGGAAGTGAGGACCCAATAACAAACACGGGACCTGGACACGATTCAGGGGGTGTTAGCGCTCCGTCTCGGTTGACCAATCTTGATACGGTCGGTATCAAGATCTCTGTGAATAAGATGATTTCACGGCAAATAGGCCTAGAAGAGAAATAGGAGGGGGGGAAGAGGGTAGGGGGGGAAATAGACTCACCAAGAATGGGTGAAGAATGGAAGCACACTTCACTTCGAGTCGAAGAAGAAGAGCAGAAATGTTGTGGAGGAGGGTGTCTGTGCAGCCCGCAGGCAGAGGGGGGGGAAGTTCGTTGTTGATCTGTTCGTTGGGTCGCGTCACGAGCTCTGATTGGTGGTCGGGCTGGCAACTTGACCGCAAGTCACCGCCTTTTGCTGGTAAATGGTCATGTGATGAGACACAACAAACAGACAGATCAGACCAAAGTACGAAAGTCCAGTCCCATTTACTATTGAGACCTAGCGAGCGTACTACGGCTTTGAAGGTAAATGAACGGCCGATTCTCATCCATTTTGAAAAGACTGCCAGGCTCTTCAATTCCTTGTGATTGTTCACATTTCTACATGTCCAGGTAATCGCCTGATTACATGATGACTGGGTGATTCGCCACGGACCAGTCCCAAATGGATCGATCCTGGAGCTCTCACCGCCAAGTCAAACAGCAGTACTGTCCTCGTTATGAAAGGACTGAAATGTTCTGGATTTGGAATGGAAACCGCCGGCCGTTCTTGGGAGGAAACGGTTCGCAGGCCTGAGGCCACCAGACTATCAGACGGGATGGCATCCACATCTGGAATACACACATGTCCGCCCTGCAAAGTTGATATTACTGTCACTCGATACTTAGAATCTCTCTTGGACACCAACAATTCGATCACAATAGACGAGCGATGCATGTCTATTGATATTTTTTTTGCCAACCTTGTCAGTTTGACTCAAAAACCACTTCGAAACGTGCAAGTGATCATCCGATGTTCAATCGGATCATTGAAGCACATTCTGCATCTGTAATATAAAAATCGTGGGTCTCCCGTCATCAACGTGTACACCATACGCAACCCCGGTTAGACAGCACGACTCGCGCCAGCCGGCTCAATTGGATTGCACGACAATGCGATCCAGCATCCTCGCCATAGCGGGCGTGCTCCCCTTCTTCTCTAGCATCGTTCTCGGCAATGTGGAAAAGACCATTTTCCTGGGTCCACCCACGGCATCAATCCCACCAGATACGCCTCATCTGGACCCTCTTGGCCTCGAGCACCTCTCGCCTCAAGATGCTGTCGTACGGACCTACGTGAATGCATCATTCCCGTCAGTCGATGCCCCCAAAGGGACCGACTCGTGGTTCTTTTTGGAGAATCTAATGCCAGGACAACGATATGAAGTTCGCGTCTGCTGGTTAGCAACGGTAAAATACCCCCATTCATCTGCATCCCCTCGTTCCCGTCCAGCTCAATCAGCCCAGCTCTTTGAGCTCTGCTCGTGACTTGACTACCTTCATTATCATTTTGAGAATGGTTGAGAACCCTTTCTCTAATATCTCTGCAGCAACCAACATCCTTCACCTTATCTACCTATCCCCTGTCCCAAACAATGGGTGACCCGGCTCTGCTCTCCGCGCTGAGCAGATTTTCTGCATCTCGCCTCGCTACAGAAGCAGCCACAGCAGCTGATCCTCAAATGGAGGGCGCTAAGAGCCCTCGCCAAGTCACCAAGGCACGACCGCAATCCCCGACCCTCATCAACGACTCGGTCCTGTTTTTACGCGTCCAGGCCGCTGCGGATTACTTCTCGCTAGACCCGGCATTGATGCAGCAGGTGCCACCCGTCGTGGTGGATGTCATTCTCGATCCATTTGTATGGAATGTGTTCCCTCGATCACTGGTGCCCACAGCAGCTTGGATGGTCCTGGTTGTCGTGGTGGCCATGGTAGTGGCAAGATGGGTGGGTCGAGAATTAGGCCGAGTCATTGATGATGCCAGGGCCGAGAGAGACGAGCAGGAGAAGAAGAAAACAAAAAAAGAGACATAGTCTTGCCCAGGAGTGGGACGTGCGCGCCCTAGTGACCTCTTGAAATTTGGTCATGTCATTATACCACATCCTTAATTGGATCAAGCCAAAGGGGCCGAACAAAAGGACAGATTCCCAACCCTTCACCTATGCCCACAGCCACGGAAGCGCCTAGGATAGCGTTAATCCTGATACATGTAGCGATCATCTAGCTCGCGGAATAATTTCTCTAGTCGAGTCAGACCAACTTATCAATAATGAGAGTTCAGACCGCCCGTGGAATGACTGTAACGTCCACATCTTACTGCAAGATGATCCTTTTGACCATCAGCAAGTCTCTGTCAACTCATCAAGTCCAACTCGCGAGATGCATACCTTGGTACCTAGCTGGTAACTTTTACATTGAGAAACCTTGTTTCCTGCAAGGCAGCAAAAAAATTGAGATCGGAACCCAAGTTTATTTCGAAACCAACTTCTCCCCAGGTAGGACAATGATATCAAAAAGCCTCTCTCTCATTGATTTCTCCGAATACATTCAATTCAGACTGAATGCTCGCTGTATAAAATTCTCACCTTCACTCTATTCAAGCCCGAGAAGAGGTCGTCCATCACCAGATCAAGGCGGAGGAGGATATCCATTCATTGCCTCAATAACCTTACAGGTGCTGAAACACTATAATCCTCTGTAAAATATTGCAGATCCCAGATACAGCTCAATCCCATCCCTTACCGAGCGTCTGTCGTGGGCGAAACTGGAAAATACGAGCTTAGCACTTTGCTATGGTTGGAATTGTTTTGGTAAGGTTCGTGTTCCTGTGTATCCTCAATCACCACAACAACGCTTGACTTCGAGCAAGCTTATAGAAAGAGGTCGAATCAAGAGCAGGCTCGAGGAATTTTATTGACTGTTGCTTCCAAGGTCCTCAAACCATACCGCATGTCTTTGGCAGCCATGACGGGATAGGTATACAGGGGATCAAGTGTCGACTTGAGATCATTGATATGCAAACATGGATGTGTTACCGAAAGAGATGCCAAGAACATAACAAAAGAGAGGTATCGGGTTTCTTTACCGGGTTCTCATCGTGCACGACGAATTGATTGAATTTTTCAAAATCTACGCTAATTCTGGGGGATTGGGAGCTATCGTCAACATCAAGGTTTTGAGATGGTGGTCAATTATTGTCGTCGGCAATATTTGATTACCGGATCTGACCAGTCAAGCTACAAGGACATGGAAGGGGAGTAAGTACTTGTATGTCGTGGGTAAAGCAACAGGTACACCTCAGTAGCAAAGTACAGTGAAACAAAAATATTCATTAGGCATAAACGTGCGAGGTGAAAAATGCAAACGGGAAATTTACAGTAGGGGGAATATTCGGTCCGGGTAATTGAGGTGCAATGACAAGCTAGGGAGCAAGATATGACGCGTCGAGAGTCAGCAAAGAAGAAGATCTTTCGGCAGAAATGGGGGAAGGGGGGAGCAGTGTCGGGGACAGGCCCAAGCCAAGGGGCAAACGGCGAGGCAAGACACTTGGGCATGCGCACGATCCATCTTCAACCAGGAGAAGACAGACAAGTCTGACCTCTATCAAAAATTCCCGCGGTCTAAATCCTCTTTTCCAGCAACCAACATGCGCTCATACTCAATCGAAGAGCTGCGAAAGTTTCGAGTCAAAGATCGTCCCTCCCGCATTCATCAAGGCTTGGAAAACCAATCGCGAAATCAATCAATCATAGCCTGCCGTGAGATCGTAGATTCTTCGCGTCATAAAAAAGCAAAGTAAATCTTGAAAAAGAGAATGGGCGAGCTTAGTCTTCAAAGAAGTTGAGCACCGCGCGGATTCCCTTGGAGCCAAGACCATGAGCTGGGTAGGAAATGTAAAGAGGTTCCTCAGTAGCGCCGAGCTTGGCACGGAACTCGCTCTTCCGTACCAAGTGGAACTGCTTGGCAAGAGCCTCATAGGTGCGCTCCAACATTCGAATCTTGGCACCGTGTAAATTGTGACCGGGAGTCAAGTGACTGGTGGCACCAGCACCAAAGGTCAACCCCTTGACGCCACCCTTGCCAGCGGTTTGAATGGCCTGAGTGACAATGTATTCAATGACACCGTTGGGCGAGTTGGGGAAGTCCAAGCTGTACTTGACCTGCATACCATGTGCAGGCGAGATCATCACTAGTGCGACGAAGGCGCAGATGACGCCCTCTTTGTCGACGGCATAGAAGTACCAACGATGATCGTGGTCAACCCAGGGTCGGATTTCAGAAAGATGCACCTGAGTACCCTTGCGATTGGCCAGCCACTCGTGGATACGCTCGTCGATCTTTTGACGAATCTCTTCCGAAGGGAGCTCGCCCTGGTTGAGCGAGACAATCTTTATGCCTTCGTTTTCAGCACGGCGCAACTTGCGGGCCAACTCACCATCGGAGGCGGCTTGATTGGCGGAGGGCTCGACACGTTCCTCCGCAATGCAGGACAAGCTGCGCCATCCAAGACGCTCACCAAGGATGGTCTCAATCTCCGGCGAGCACAGGATCCAGATGGGCTTGTACTTTGTCTCTCGGCGAAGCCACTGGAGGAACTGTGTGATAGTTCGCGAGTACTGGGAGGGATCGCATGCGGGATTTCCGGGAATAATCACATAATTGTTGCTGCTGGGCACGTAGGCTACAGCCGCACCCGTCATCATGTCTCGCCAGATTTTGAAGCGCTCGTCGAACCAAGAAGTGGAGGTGGCATCTCCGTAATTTGCAACCAACTTCTCCAAGGGCTGTAGCTCGCTCTCGTTCTCGGCGACACGGGAGCGTTCGAGCCATGGCGGTTCAACGGTGGAAGCTTCCGGGTGACGGAGTTGCGGCACGGGGGGCTTGGCCGGCAGGCTCTTGGGATCACGGTGGAAGAGCGAAGTAAGTCGGATGTTGCCCACCTTGAGCAAGAGCATCAACATTCGCTCAAGACCAATACCGGCACCAGCATGGGGTGGCGCGCCCCAGCGGAAAGCCTCCAGGTACTCCTCCATGTCGTCTGGGTTGATGCCGACATTGCGCATGTTCTCCTCAAGCATGTGGGGGTCATGAATACGCTGACCACCCGAGACAATTTCTTGGCCTCGGATGAACATGTCGAACGAATTTGTGTACTTGTCGTCTTCGGGGTCAGGCATTGTGTAGAAGGGACGCGCGCCACGAGGGAATTTGTCGAGGACGTAATAGTCGGTACCGTACTTCTCCTTGACTAACTCACCGAGACGAATTTCATCCCTGGTCGAGAGATCCTCATCGAGGGGAAGCATTTCGCCCTCCTCGGTCCGCCAGCCGGAGTCGTTCAGCATCTGAATGCCGTCAGAGAAGCGGATGATGGGCGTCTGCTCGAGCCAAATAACATCCTCTGACGGGAACTGGTGCTTGATAGTGTCGACTTCGCGGCGATACTTGGTGTAGATGCCGCTCAAGATATTTTTGATTGTTGCGTCCAGGACCTCCAACATTTCATGGTAGTGTTCCTCGATCGCCATCTCAATGTCAAGTCCGGTGTACTCTGTCAAGTGGCGATGGGTATTTGAGTTCTCTGCACGGAAGACCGCACCGATCTCGTACACACGACCAAAATCGGCGGCAATGGCCATCTGCTTCGCCAACTGGGGTGACTGGGCCAAAAAGGCCGGGCGACCAAAGTAATTCACCTGGAAGACGCTTGCACCCGACTCAGTAGCCGCACCCTGTAGCTTGGGGGTGTGAATCTCAATAAAGCCTCGCTCATCGAGAGCGCCCCGGAAAAGATTGCACGTTGCGGACTGCAAACGAAAGATGGATTGGGAGGTCGCGGTGCGAAGATCCAGGAGACGATTGCTCAGTCGAGTGCGGTCCGGAATGTGACTACGGCGGCCCTCGGCCTTGTCTTCCTCGTTGGTTTGAATCTCAGCCTCGTATACGCTGAAAGGAACCGGCTCCTCGCGCTTGACAAGGAGGTGCACAGAATCAATCGCAAGCTCGACGTCATGGATACTGCAACCCAGAACGGGCACCTCAGGCTTCTGAACCTTGCCGCGAACGCGCAGGAAGGAGCCGACTCGCAGGTGCTCGACCCAGGAGATCATGGCAATGGATGAGATCCCTGGACGCTCGTGAAGCACACCTTGAAAGGTACTCAACTGCTGGCGAAAGACCAGGAAGACTAACTTGGCGCTCATCCGGCGGATGACGTGCAGGCGTGCGGTAAAGTAAACCTCCTGGCCCTCCATCGCTGGAGTGATGTCGTCCAGGGCGATACGAGTCTCGCGAGGCCGGCTTTGCGATTGCATCAGCGGCAATTCGCCATAACGCGCTTTCATCTCGGCTGTCTCCTCCGCCGCAGCTTTGGCAAGTTCTTCTTCTTTCCGGCGATGGTCTGACTCGGACACCAGGTCCTCGCTGAGGCGACTCCGCTCATTGCGGCGTTGTTGACGTGCCAGTCGCTTCTGCTGATTTTTGCTGAGATTGCCCGTCGCCGAGGAGTCGTCTGACTGATCTTCTGACGAGGAGATGTAGTCTCTGTCCCGGAAGAACGTACCCAAAATACTACGGCGAGGCGAGGCCGACGGCGTAGCATCGTGGGACTTTCGAGAATCGAGCGAGGTGGAGGTCCGCGCTTTGGAGGGGCCCAGGGAGAGGGACCGAATATGGCTACCTGACGAAGCTTCCTCGTTGTCGGTGTTGCCACGAATGGCTTTGGTGAGCGCCCGTTTGATGGACATGATGGGTGGAAATCTACCTCGCGAGAATCTCCCTAGAATGGTATGTGAGAAGGGCCCACGAACGAGACAAACAAGGCGTGTTGCAGCTCAGCAGTACAAAAAGGCAAGGCGGCTGGCGTGGGCAGGTGGGAGAGGGGAAGCTGTTGCGGGCAAGGTATTTACTGAGCAGAAGATATGCACTCCAGAAAGTCTGAATTGTACCGAGGGCAGATTCAGCGTCTCGGAGAAATCTGAAAAATGGGAACGCCGACACAAGAGAAAGATTGGAAATTGCCCCTCTCGGAAAGAGCTGCAGCGCGAGCCGGCGGGGAGAAGTGGGAAGCAACGGAACCAAGGGAACCAAGGGAATCTACCACAGGCTCGGAAAGATCGCCAACGGCAATTCTCTTCCCTCTCTCGTTGACGCCGAACGGCCACGCAGATCGCAGAGGAGTAGGAAGGGGAGAGGGGGAAAGAGCAGATTCGGGGCGCGCCTCACCTTTTGGTCAAAAAGTGCACTCCTGATGAGGTCCAACTCGCCGCTATCTCTTGCGTCAACCCAATCAATGGCCCGCAGCAAGCAGACAGGGCTGGATCCGATAATTGACGAGCAGCCGGTTCAGGAGTGATATGGCCGGGGTTGCCGGAAGCCGGAAGAGAAGAGGCGCTGAAGTAGTAAGCACTAAGCACTCGATGGTGAGCAGTCGATCCGAAGCAAAAGAGATGCCCCAGAGAGTTGGTCGGCGGGGCACCAGTGGCATTTAACAACAATAACGGGATGGGTCAGAATGCAGGAGGCTAAGGAGCAGCAGGTCAGAATGACTAACCGGCGCAGGATGATGAGACCGAGCCTGAATGGATGGTTTGAGATCACAAATCAGGCGTGTGTCAGACCCATTTTACTTTGGACAATCACGATACGTACCCACTTGGTCCTTGAAGGGAGAGTTCCGCATGGAGGGTCGGCCTCGTCCCAAAACATCACGTTATGACATCATCACGGATGTTTTTGATTTCCCGGATTGACCTGATGTGATTCGGAACCTGACGAGAGAACTCGTGTGACAGCCCATTCGTGGTGCTCTTCTACACTACATAATAGGACCTGATGATGACGGTCTTTCTATGATTGATTTGCCTAGTAGCGTCAGGTGTCAGTCTAGTCTAGCACACACTCTGTAGGACTCGGTTCTTTCAATGACTGCTTCCCCAGCGCCGAGCACTCTGCAAGGAATACGTCCCGTCAATCAATCGACGTGAATTATATTGATCTGGTCTATGCTTGTACATCTGATTGGTGGCAAGTCTGACTTTGGACGGGCTAAGCAGGCGTCCTAGGCTCCTGTGCATGGAGGACTTTCTTGCTTGGAATCTGTTGGAGCGGAACCGTTGGACCTGAAAGTTGGGTCCCGCTGACTGTCGCTGAGGTCATGCAATCGTCCAGTGACCTCGGAAGGGACCCGACCGGAGCCTAATTCTCATCAGGCCGAGAAAGTACCTCCCCTCTGCTGGTACAAACCGAGAGACTGCCGGTCCTTTGTCGTCTAGTATCTGTGGAGAAAACCTGGATCTGAATTGATCTTTTTGTTGAATGAAAGAGAGAGAGAGAGAGAAAGGAATAAATACAACAGATCAACAACAAGAGTACTGTAGTCATTCAGTCTAATCCCCTTTGTGTAGGTTCGCGCCAAACTCTAACCCAAGTGTCAAGCGCGTGCGCTCGGGCGGTTGTACCTTGGAGCTAATGAATGTTATTCTAGGGCAAAGTACCTGTGCATAAATTGTGGACAGACACCATCCTGCAGTGGTTACCTAGGAGGTACTACTGACCTACCTTCAAAGTAGAAGTAGGGGCATGATCAGCCAGGCGGTCACATGTCTGGCATTGGACATTGTTAGATTTGTGTAGATGGGAGGGGGGGGGGGGGTGTACCTCACTCATCGGCGAGACCGAGAAGATAAGGTATCAACTTGGAATAGCTGAGCCGAGGAATAGCGTGCCCTTGCTGCCATGCAGTTTTCTATGTGCAGGAGGATCAATTGGATGAAATATTAAACATTGATGCACATGGTTTTGAAAAATGTGGCCCCCAACTTTCAACCACGGTAGCCTGTAGCTCACCAACAACCCATTACGATGCAATACTACTACCGTACTGTACCGGCCTGTAGGTAGTAGATGCGGAACAGATTTTGTTTCAGATGATGGGTTCACATATAAGACCGAGTCCAAGGCTGCGGTCCATTAGGCCAGGAGATGGGACATTCAAGACTGGACTGCATTTGATTCTTGTGTCTGTCGTAGGCCAAGACCGCCATGGTCGGCTTCTCCGCCTTGACCTCGAGCAACCGTGTGATTGGACTGCCGGGTAGGTACGAATTCCTCCGACCAGCGATGGAACCACTTCCACTCTGACAATCACTTAGTAAGTCACTACCAAGTTGCCAACAGTCTGAAGCCTCGCCCCTCCACGGTACATTGTTATCATTTCACTTCAAGCGCCAATCTCAAGCGTCCAACTTTTACGAAACCAACCCCCATGTACCACTGTGCATCCTCTCTATTCATCACATCCCTATGATCTCCCTCTTCCCCTTCGCCTCTTCGTATTCTTCCTCGACGACGGTCCCCACCACTGTAGGCGGTACCGTTCAGCTGGAGTTCCAGAACACAGCCTAATTAACGTAAAGCGAGCCACCCCCCCCCCGGACCTTGCCGGACAAGACACTGCGTACGTCAATTCTCACTCAAGCAGCCGAGTGGGCCGACTGCAAGAAGGTTGACTGTCAGCTGCCTCAAGACGCAGGATAGATCCGACCTCTTGGCCACTTCGGTTCCTGCTGATCAAGCTTTTCTTGCTGGGAAGGGGTGCAAGTGGCTCCCATTGCTTTGATCGTCAATCTGATTATTCTTCACTCCATTTTCTGATCCTTTCTGCGTCGCCTCCGCCCCTTGTCAGGTTCCAACACCATGGCCTCCGCGCGATGGTGGCTTTATATCCAGGCCGTGGTCTGGCGCTTCCTCATGCGTATCGGCATGTTTCTGCATACCCTGGCGCCGCCTCGACCTCCACGACCCACGTTTACACGTACTGTCGAGTCAGACACTCATAGTTTAGTCATCCATTTCTACTGTCCACCGGATTATCACCATCGGCGCCGGCAAGGTCACCGCTATCCCGTCGCGGTCAACTTTCATGGCGGAGGATTTACTCTGGGGTGCGCGACAGACGATGGCCGCTGGTCGGCCGCAGTCGTGGAGCAAGTCGGTGCCGTTGTGGCCAGCGTGAGTTACCGACGTGCACCAGAGCATCCATTCCCGGCCGCGGTGGACGATGGCGTGGATGCATTGCTTTACCTGGCAGCCCATGCCTCGGATTTGGCGCTGGATGTGAGCCGCGTGGCACTCAGCGGCTTCTCGGCGGGTGGCAACCTGGCCGTCACCGTGCCTCTCCGGCTACGGGGTCGGATTGCGACTGAAATCAAGGAGCAACTGGGACGGGCGGATTCGACGCAGCATCTAGTGAATCAGACCAGCGAGCTCAAGATTGTGGCTCTGTTCTGCTGGTATCCGATCCTGGACTTTCTCGAGTCGCGTGATCACCGTCGCGCGATGAGCATCATGCCCGACAAGACGCTCCCCAAATTCTTCACGACCCTCTTCGACGAAGCGTATCTTCCCAACCGGGACGACCGATCGTCTCCCTATGCGTCCCCCGTGCGCGCATCCGATGAAGATCTACACGACGCTCTCCCGGAGGATGTCTTTTTGTTCATTTGCGAATGGGACATGCTGATGAAGGAGGGTCAAACCTTTGTGCGACGCCTCGAGGGTCTGGGGAAGAAAGTGCGGTCCATGATGATTGCTCAAGCTCGGCATGCTTGGGACAAGTCGGCCAATCCTTTCCGGGATCAAGGCAGTGTGGACATTCATTACCGTGATGCCTGTGCCGACATGAAAGCCATTTTCGATCGGTAAACGCAAGTTTCTTATTTTCTTTTCTCCTTTTCCGATTTCCATTGAAAGGCTGGCGTTTGATGTGGCCTTCTCTGGAACGTGTCACTTTTGTCTTTCGTTTTTTCCCTCGTTAGCGAATTAGACCACAAGAGGACTGTTTTTGTCTTCCTCCTCAACAATCATGTACTGTACATATACTTGCGAAACTCGCATTCATCAATTATCCAGATCTGCAAGGCCAGGTCTTGTGACTCTCTTATGCGGACCATCCTCCTCCTCTCTTGCGCTCCCAGCCTCGGTGCGATCTCGGCGGTCCCCTCCTGTACATATATGGATCCTGTCTTACCATTGCCGGAACTACGTAGGTGGACCTATTTTAACCTACTACAGTACAGTAGTAGGTGGGAGCTCTGTAATTGAAGTATCCAGAACCAACCAACTCATTCCATTCTCACCCACCCCCCCCCCCCCCCCCCCCCCCCCCCCCCCCGGGCAATCATTGGCTGGGCTTTCAACCCGTCGGATCGGCAAAAAGTCGTCCCTCCCCAATGGAAATACTGACACGAATAATTCTGCCCAGGCAATAAACAATCACCCATCGAGTCAAACTGGCGCCTACACATCTTGGGTTACTACTAGTGGGCACTGGACTCGGTGGACTCAATCCCAGAAGAACCCCGTGGCCGTCGGGGATCGGCAGATCCGCACGTCACTTGGTCAATCCGAACCGGCGAAACCTGTCAGGTTTCAAGCCAAGTTCAGCCTTGGAAGCTTGAGAAAGGGGGGGGGGAGGGGAGAAAAGTTGGGAAAAGGATCGTCTCCTCCACCTCTGATTAGGGAGGATTCACCTATGATTGACAGATAAACCTTGTGGGGTATGATATCTTGCTCAAATCTACCGCCTGCTCGAACTCACAGTCATACTGTACATTACAGTATGTACATAGTGCTATATGTGTATATACCCCATTCTCACCTCATTATGTAGGTACTATCTACATATTGTCTACTGTCTCTGACGAGTCTCAATGCCACATGGGAGGGAATCTAGCGCTTCTAGGTAGAAATTATCCGAGTTGATGCTACCTGCTGTTCGCTCAAACGACTAACTGTACCTTAAGGCTGATGATACTCAAAACTCTTGGCGAGATATGAGGTGACAGTGATGTCATTATTTGTTCCTCGCTTTATTCCAATTCTATCAAGGCGGGCGGGAATTTGCATGATTGCCTTTCACTCTTAGCCAGTTGCACAGCGCTATGTATCTCTACATACCTACCAAACTATGGAGGTACTTCCGTGGATCACGGCAGTGATTGTAGCCCTTGAGGTGCAGCCCAGGGTACGGGATCGGGCTGAGACTCAGACGAGTATTCAGAAGACCTCGGCGAGTTAGTGGTGACGATAAGATTAAAACCAACATCAAGAAACCTTCCTCCAAGATTCGGGCTGGGGACAGCCACGTGGCGTGGCGTCTGGTAGCTATGTAACTTTGACTCCCGTCTGTCTGTGGCCATGGTTCCAAGCGTATAGGTACCAGCGGTTGGACATGTGAAGACAAGAATTACCTGATTGAGGACTACCTAGCATTGCATGAAGTATCTCCAGCTGGCTCTACCTTCCCATCTCAATGTAGTCGCGGGCTGTTCTTTATCCAAAACTTCAGAGGCTGAAAAGCTACCTACGAATCACCCCGAAAGCACGTCCAAACTACGTAAATTATAGGTACGGAGTTGAGCACTATTGTAAAACGAGCCGCAGCCGTCATGAGAGCGAATTGAAGAGGAGCGTTAGGGCCGTCTAGACATTGTCATTTGTTTGTGATATATTTCAGTCGTTCTATTGATGGGAAGCATCTCGCCAGTGGAAATTGAAGGACTTTGGCAACGCATCTTGTTTGCGAAGATAGCTCTGGAGTGACGGTAGTAGTAGAACGAACTCTGTAGTGTCAATACTGACGGCTGCATTCTGAGACGAAAATGTGGCCTATCGACGATATACATAACCGTATCCAATGGCACCTGATTGAAGGTAGGCGGACTGTGCGGTAGGAAGAGGTGCGGACAGGCTATGAATGGCCCCATAGGTATCAGGTAACGTGATCACTGATAACAATACACTCTCGCTGGACTTCCTCAGCCACGACATGATAATCCTACTGCAGATTGGACTCCTGAGCCTAGGACAGGGAGCATAAAAACAAGTAGTTTATTCTCGTCTGCTATGTTGGTACATTCCATTCACGACCTCGCTATGGGAAGGGCTGCCCGCGGATCTGGCAGGATAGGATTATGACCACCAAGTCCGAGAGACGACATACACACGCTCTACAACGAAAGGTCACATCGTCTGATCAGTGCGAGGAAGATCAAATTGATAGTAACGAAGACTGGTATCAAAAATTCTTCGTGGGAAGAACAAAAAAAACAACAAAATCATCAATCACGTTGACTCGGAAATGTGATCATGACCCCAGACGCCACGCTGTGAAAAACTCGTAGACCCGATGCAACCACGAAAATGAAAAATGGCCTTCTACTTGCATACCGAGAAGCAAAATAAGGGTAGAACACGACTCAACAAGAACTCATGATCCCCTCGCTTGATGTAAAACAGTCATGATAACAGACCAATCAATCCTCGTCGGTGGCTGTTTCATCATCATCGTCATCATCATTATCCGTGTCGCTGTCTGAATCATCATCGTCCTTATCCAGACCGGGAATGCCTCGCCACTCCACATAGTCCCCTTCCAACCATCGCCGGCTTCGGGGCAGTTGATAAGGGTCAAAGGGGAAATAGGCGTCGAGCTGATATCCGAGATGATCACCCGCACGGATCTCGCGTTCCATTTGTACCAGGCCGGTGGAGATGCTTCGGAAAGCACTGATGCGAAGACGCTTGTTCTTCTCGATCAAAGGATAGACATAGAGCAATTGAAAGTGGTGTGCAATGCGGGCGAACTCGTTTACAATTCCCGGAGAGCAAATCTTCAGCGGATTCAGACGGGAGTAGATCACCTTGCTCAGGGACTCTTTGACGTGTGGCGGGAATGCGATTTGGCTGGGTTCCAACTCGTCAACTTGCTGAGGACTGTCACCTGCAATCGAGGCAGTGGTGAGATCGCGCCAGCGGAAGCAAAAGATGTACAAGACGGCCTGCGCAGTGGCATAGAATGAGCCATATCGGCGAAGATCAGGACCACGGCATGTCGCATCATACTTTTCATGCATGCCAACCAATTGTGAAGTCATTTCGTTGAAAGTCTGACGGACCACGCTGCTGGGAATGTGTGCCCCTCGAGCGATGAAGCTGGCCAGGTACGCGGCCGCAGATTGGCGAATGATGCCTGATTGAACTTTGCCAAAGATCAGGTCTGAAAAACAGGTCGTCATCTTGGTGAGCAAATCCGGATGGAGTTGAGAGAAGTGGAAAAGGAGGAATTGCGAGTGACGGGACTTATAAGTGGGAAGGATAATGCTTTGGAAATGGCTGATGATGAGGTCCAAGCTGTTTCGCTTGTCCGCGAGTGTGCCTCGGGTGAATGACGAGTTGTAAAATTCAAAGAGGATATCGATCATCCCGTCAACTTTGTAGATATTGTCCTTGATTTCGGCCACTCGTCGATTCTCGTCTGTCTCATCTTCGCTGACCACAGAGGCGTCATCCTCGTCGTCTTCGTCGAGCTCCTCTTCCGCATCAGGAGATACACCGTGGAGGAGGGTCTCGCCAATTTCATCCTCAAATTCCTCCAGGTCGACCTGTATTTGCACGTCAATTTTGACGAGCTTTTCCGTGATGAGGGCGAGAATGTCAGACTGCAGCTCTGGAGCGTAGTCAATGATCTGGATAAGGTTTCGAGTGTAGGCCACGTAGGATTTGGCGGGGTCGGCCTCGTATGGGAAGGAATGAGACAGCACGGGAGAGAGGGCTCCGCTGCCGGCCGGGATCAATCGGATAATATGTCGCAAGGCCATGTGGACGCGAGCATAGATCTCAGATGCGGGCACCTCGGAATAGCCGGGGAGACTACCAGTGCCCCGAGCGATGCCAGCCAGCTTCCGAACAAGCATCTTGAATATGAGACCGAGGTAGGTACCCTGCGCGGCCGCAAGATTTCCGAGGAACCGAATAAAAAGCTTCACGTAGGCTTCATCCCGGCCAAGCCACTCACTTTCCACCACAGCATTGACAAGGCTACTGCAGCCGCGATCCAAGGAGGCAATGTGAGAGAGAAGACCCATCAGATGGTTCTTCAGGGTGGTATGGGAAGGGAGGCTGTATGAATGCACCGTGTCTTCGGCTTTCTTGGGATCGGCCGTGAATATCTCCTTGATTTGATCATAGCCCTCACTTTCACCGGATGAGACGTGACGATGGATGGCCCGACGAATTTCTTCGCGGACCATAGCCACGCTCATAGCGTTTGCGGCTGCCGGATCGTTCTGATTCCAGGAGTGCGTCTGAATCTTTTCGTTGAAGGTGACACGGGCGCGTTTTTTCGAAGGCGGGGCGTCCTCGACGGACTCGGAGGCAGAGGACACAGGGGATAAGCTGCGATCCAGGTCGGCCATCTTGCGTTTCGTGCCGGCTGACTTGGAGCTCTTAAGAATCGATACGGGGGACGAAGAGGGCAACATCTTCGATGGCTTCACGGAGGGAGGGGCTGTAAGCGCCGAAGGCTGTGGAATGGTGGCAACAGAGACCATGGCCGATGCTCTTTGAGACAGCACGACTCTGACAATGGGTTTCAATAGCTTTTTCTAGGTCACAGAACGGGAAGAGAGCACATCCGACGGTCCAGATGTCTCGAAACTTCTTTTAGAGAGACAAGCCGACCTCGTGGGCGGTTGATAGAAGAGCAGCCTGTGAGGCAACTCGGCACACGACCGTCCTGTATCCTGGAATTTGAGGAATCCTGCGCTACAGATCGGAAAGGGGCGACCGCAGATATCTGTCTGCACCCATCGGAGACTATTCACTCGGACAAATGCTCGGTGAATTGGGCGCAGACGATAATGTGTTGACACCAACAAAGTGATTGAGACGATCTCGACAGAACGAAAAAATTTCCCATACGCTTCTTGTGGGGCTGCGGAGAACCCGTGACTGAGCGGCGTAATGTGAGCTAAACCCCTTGTGGCAATATTTGAATCTGCGGTGTGGGCGCGCGCGTCATTTCGCGTTTTCAATATCCGAGATCGTGGATTGCACCGGACTGTACCTTGTCTCTCAGTAAAATCTGACTGAAAAGAAGTCCTAGCCAAAACAGCAGGAACCAGATATGCAGAGTTCGGTTGGCGAGGGAGAAACGCTAGTTCTTGGAGTTGAGCCATTGCCTACGATCTAAATTGGAAGACGCCGCTCGAAGAGGCATGGAAAGGGCAATCGTGACTCAAATGATGGATACCGTCTTCTGGAATACTTGTATATAATGCAAAGTCACTCGAAGAGGCCGAATGACCTGCTTGCAACAAACAGTGCAAAGAGCAGCCACATTTCATCAAAGCCACTTGTACGATTAGAAAGACAAAACTCATGAACTCGACCGCAACAGAACCAAAAACAAAATTCTCCAGGTCCTCGGAGATCTCTCATTGCAAAACAGGAGGGGGAATAATCGGGGGTCGTCAAAAGAAGGAATCAGAGTTGGTCGTAGCGGGATGCGTGAAGGAGACTCCAGTCTTCCCAGCGTCAAGATCCGCGGTATAAACTGGTCGTCGTGCAGCAGATGATTCCGGATCAACCGAGTCAAGTCAAATCCGCTGTCGAATCGGTATAAAAAGAGGACGCAGGTATCCACGATGATCCACCTGCTCACAGCCAAGCGCCAACGCTGACCGGGCCCGGACAATCATCAAAGACGCTGCCGTACACACTTTCAATCTCACATAGGTAATCTTCCACGGTGAACTTCTTCAGCCCCTTACGTTGCAGGAGAAGCTCCTCCTCGTCCATAATATGAGTGGCACCAAATTCTTCGGCCACCTCATTCACTTGCTCGAGCTCCTTACTGAAGGGATGGTTGTCCGCGTAGAGGACATCCTGCGATGCGCGCATGATCGGGTTACTGCGCGGAGCGGCCAAGGGCGGGGGCGACATCCTGTGTTGCGAGCGCTTGCGAGCCAATTCCTGATGCGATCGCTTGGTGTGAGACAATGCGCGCTGAGGGACCAAGGGAGCATCGTTGGAGGAGGATGACGTGGTGGATGAACGAGGATAACTCGTCACCGTTGCCGAGCGCTTGGGGAAGTAGGACGCCGAATGAGCATCCACGGGGAAAGGATCACTTGGCGAGACGTCAGGCGTGGTGACGGAGGAGGAATAGCTCAGTGGAGAGCCCGTGTCGAAATCGTCCCCGGAGCGCAACGAGGATGATGATGATGAGGCGGAAGGATGAATATCGGGCGCATCGTACGCCAACATATTCGTCGTCGAGATCAACTGCACGGGGCCGGAAATGTTGCTGCGGTTGATGGAGCCTGAGTTGAACCGCATATGGCCTTGGTTGCGATGCGGCATAGGTGCGGACACCTCCGGTCGCTTACTGCGTTTTGTAAATGCGCGAGTCAGAGTCGACATGATGAACGGGTGCGCGAGTTTCTCGGATAGAAATATAATTTGAAATGAATGAAGCAAGATGTTCCAGTCCGTTGCTCTCCCGGGCGGGGATGGGTTTTGAAATGCGGACTCGTTACAGCGTGATAGCTTCCGAGGGTTGAATCAGTAAGTAGATCGATCTGATCTGCCAGGCTCCTCTGCGCGTGGCAAACTGATCGCAATCGTGGAGACACCGAGGAATGCGGATGGCGAGCCGATGGAATGCCCGCTATCAGATCAACTTTCAGTGTGGGGACCTGAATCGGACTGTCGAGCACGTGTTTGTTGGGACGCAGATATGAGAGAATGAAGGTCGAACGTCTTGCCGGGAGAGATAAGTCTTATTTTGCACAGCAAAAGAAGCCACGACTGGGACGAGATGGATGGGTGGGATCTCTGTCGAGGTCAAGGATCCAGGACTAGAAGGGAAAGGAATGGGGGCGTTCAACCAGGACGCACTCCCTAGGGTGATCACGTCAAAAGGATGACAAGGAAAGAGGAGCGATGAGCCTGGGATCACAGATCGCGGACAGCTAGAACACTCTATTGACCAGAATTGAAGAGAGAAGGAAGGAATGAAGGACTCCCGAGAAATGAAGGGCTCGAGGATGGGGGAGAGGAGAGGAGAGGAGAGGGAAAGAGGAGGAAAAGCAGGAGATCATGCGGCCGACTCTTGGGCTCAAGAGGCAGGGGGGGATCGAGACGACCCTTACGGGCCTACGGGCAGCGAAAAAATCCGCACGACCAGCACCCAAAAACCCACCAGCATGAGCGAACCAGCCGCACCGGATCGCCCAAGTACTGAGTGACTCGTCTGGACTTTCTCAACTACGTGGGACGCCCGCCGAACCGCACTTTGCTGGGCTCCACCAAGCGAAGAAATCGGCGCCTAAAGTGCGAGGAAAACGATCCTGGTTATGGAGGGCCACTTGAGAGACTCCACTGCTCCGTCTGCTCCGTCGGGTCCGTCCATTCACGGGTCCACTGCTGGGTTCACGGTTCAGTCTCACGGGTCTCACCACACACATTTTCAGGTTCTTCGCCAGTCAGACGAGCGACTGGAGCTCTTTTGCAAAAAGACACTGATCAATCAGAGCCAACGGTGGCATGGACGGGAGGGCGCGCACTATTGGTCCGGGACTGCGACGGAGCTCAAAAGCAAAAAGGATGGAAAAAATAGGGTTTTCATCCAGACGGGTTGGCCGAGGATTGAGGAATTGCTTCTTTCTCCCGACTTCCTCCTATCGAAGAAAGGGCTCAAGTTGGAATTCTCCCAGTCTTGGTGGATCCCGTCCCTTGCCACCATTTTCTTTTTTCTTCCAGACAGTAGCGTGTGCTCGTCTAGGCCCTTCATGAACCAGCCTGCTGTGTGACGATGCGGTGCGCCGTAGTTTGAATGCCCGTAACTCGAATGAGGCTTGCCATCCCTATGGGTCGAGTGACTCGAGTCCCATGATGACCCTCAGCCGGTCGCTACTACATGGCACATCATCGGTGTTGTCTGTACCACTGCTCTGCATATCCGTAAGTCTTCTGGACTTCGGTGGTCGAGTCCGTGCCTGAGACGGGATGGAAGAGACCCCCGTGACGCCACCGAACTGATCGTTCACTCTGTGGGGGAATCACAGTGGATCAAGCGACCGGATCCCTTGTGAACTTGGTTTCGGTCACGGGTTTTGCGTGCACTGCATCCATGCCACATCGATTTCTCGATTTCTCGAGGACACTGACGCTATCAGATTCAAATGATCAATTTTCGATTTGTCCATAGTGAATGTCTTTTGGGCAAAAATAGGAGTGGGGACACTTGACTCGTCACTGTGTGCGCCGGTGAAGCATCGTTCTTTGAATGAACGGATCACCCGGTGGTCCAGGCACTGTCCGAGGGTTGATTTGTGGCCAGGAGATAACAAGAGCCAAGTGGCACCGCCCAAGTGTCCCACGTGCGGTGTGGGCGGTCGGTTCCCCTCCTCGACTCCAAAGGCGAAGATTTCACCTCTTACTGCCACAAGGTAGAGAGCCCAGGAATGCGGATGACAATGCCACTATCACTATGTACCGTGACACTTGGTCAGGTACAGTCGAATTGGCGTCAAGAACCTTCAAGTTGATCTGGGTCTTTCCCCTTTTCGTCCTCTTCGCCGAGTGTGCTGACCCGTGACCTCCACGGCACCAGCCTGAAACAGCTGAGTATCACTCCCTTTCCCCTAAGACGTTTCGAATCCTCATCAGAATCTCAGTCATTTGCCGGTCGCGCAAATAGCAAAACGAGGGACGGAGAAGTGGTTTCAGCCCAAAAATGCGGGCCGCCAGAGGGTCAAATCACCGCCTCCAATCACAGCGATCCACGGGGACTCGCAAGGCCACTGCAGGTACAGTACCACCGGAAGACAGCCTGGTACGGACAGGCCACGGACAGATGTTCACCAACGAGGATTTTTTCCGTGACCAATTTAGCAGCGTCTTCACATGGACCAGTTTTGGTGCCATGTGCAATTCGTCAAGTTGCGACTAGCGCTTGGCCAGAGGCTGTCTAATTGCTTGTACTGGTGTTCAGTACAGCCCTATCATCCCCCTTGGTCGTACGTCATGACTGATCATTTCCATCTGGTGCCAGTCCTGCCAGTACTTCCAAGCCTTGAGATCACAAACATTGTGTATGATCTGCTTCTGTGCCCTGTAAGTCTATAATGGTACATATAGAATAAATACACATCGATAGGTCCACACAGTAGTCAATTGAAGGCCAGTAAACTGTTGAAGTAGGCACGCGAGAGGATGACGGCAAGATTGGTGGAGAGCGAGTCCCTGCTATCGATCCATCGACGTGACCCCACGGGGACCATGTGACCACAACAGGATGGCAAAAATGAAACCATATAGACGGGCCTGGGCTACCACCTTGTGCTACCCTGACACCCCCGCGTCTCTGGTGTGGGTACATGTAATAGATATTGATGAGGACCCTTGTGTCATCACATGTCATGGTTCTCAGGTTCCGCTTTATCAGATTATACAGTAACACGATGCTTGATAACATGAAAATATACCCTCTTCATGCCCCAAAGTTATGAGGTGCATGAAATTGACGTCACTCGTAAACGTGAGAGATTCAATGTACCACGCAGGAGTATGCGAGCTACAGGCTCTTCGACCACAACTCTCACGAGACACACACGCCGGATTTCTGCCTCCTCGTCTCTCAAAAGTAGATATCGGGTCTCTGATTTGACAAGCTTTGCGCTTGCGTGATACACCCACTCGCCGGGAGACTCTCTTGCCAGCCTATACTGGACGAGTCAAAAGAGGAAGATTGCTCGGCGCTTCTGACCGGGGCCTGGAAAATCCCAGAAGAATTCTTCAGCAAGAAATCTCGAGGATTCCTTGACTGGGACGAGACAGCTGAAAGACGAACTTGACTCCGAAGAGGAATCTCACTCGATGGACATTCCTCACGGGGCCCTGCATCTGAACCGGCCGACCCCCGTGGGTTTGGGGTGACGATGGAACTGAGACCATTGCAATCCGTTCTCCGCACCTTGGACGGCCTTTTTTGGGTGGCGGACCTATCTCCCGACGGTTTCATCCTCGATGTACAAGTACTCGAGGGGTGTTCATCCTGACCAAAATGCGGGGATAAACCCACGATCCAGTGATCCAAGTCTGACCTATCTCGAAGTGGGAACTCGTGCCACTCCTCCACACGTGAAGCTTTTGATCGAGGTTGTGCTCTTCGCTGCGGGAAAGTGTCCGGCATGACTGCTAGTCTCGACTGATGCAAAGTGATTAGTGCGCTGTAAAGCGCTGCCTCGGTGTCGGCCAGCCGCTGTTCCAACTGATTCAAATATCCGAGCGGCAGGCCTCTAGATAAACAGCGGGCAGTGAAGAGACCACCTTGCTTAGCCTGGTTGATTCGGCAGTTTTTGGAGCAAAAGAAGGGGGGGGGGAGGAACTGTACCGCTTGCCACTCTCACGGTATTTGCACCTGGATGGTTGACCAGCACATTGTTCACAGACAGGTCTGAAGAACAAGAATCCAAGTCAATGATCTCGGTCATCCGTGGCAATGCCTGGGATGAAGCTTCTTACAGCCCTCGATCACACTAGATGGAAGGGTCAAATTGTGTTCTTTGGGTTTCAGAGTCATAAAGGATGCCCACTTTGCATTTTCGCTGTCTACATGGCTCACATGAAATTGAACTCGGGGGTTCGGTCTCTAACAAGTACATTCCGCGTCAGTGGGATTGCATATACTTAATTTGTCCCTTTAAGACCGACCTAGCGCATTATCGGACATGGTGATCTCAGAAAGTCAAATAATTTGTAAATTAACCTGGGTTGAGCTTCCTTTTCGCACGCGCTTGAGGTCCTGCTAGTGAGTTTGGACGACGCTCGTGGCTTCCGTTGTCGGAGAAAGACACCTCCGGATCACGTGGTCGTACACACTGTGATATCAGCGGTGCCTTCTGGTCAGGTCACACTCCGGTCTTTGCGCGGGCTTTATTAAAAGAGTACCGGTGTGATTTAAAGAATTTCGCAGCAGGATCGGAGATGTACTGATTAAGATGACAGCCTCCTCTTCGCCCGGACCATGTTCGGAGGAGGATGGTTCGGACAGGCAGTATGAATCTCGTGCCGTAAAGCGACGACGTCTAGTAGGTTCTCCAACTGACAGCCCAAGACCCTCGCCACGTGAAATCGGGGTCATGAGAGAGCCAACAAAAACAGGATCTGCAAGTTTTCTGGGTAGTTCCAGTGGAATTCATTTCATCCGCCATGTTTACGACATCTTTAGCCGACGCTCGAAAGACGCGCAGCAGATCCGACAACGCGAGAACAGCTCCGTACCCGGAGAAGATGATCAATTGAAGCGGCAGGGTATCGGCTCTACTGGGAGTGATGGCTTTTGGAGCCCGAATGAGGTGACTGTGGACCTGGATGTGCGATTCAGCTTCAAGGATATGGTAGCATGGACCCGTTACTACTTTGAGAATTGGCACCCATGCTTTCCGTCTGTTCACGCACCGAGTGTATTGGAATCCATGGCAGAGCTAGCTACTCATGGGCCATCATCAGTTGATCGCCTTGATATGGTGATCATCCGCTCGATTCTTTCTATCTCACTTGCGGATGAGCGCCAGTCTCGAATACACTCGCCATGCAGGGGGTCAATTCCCAGGACGCTCGTCTTTGAAGATGTTCAACATGTGACGCACGAAGTTCATATTTTGTTGGCTGAGAATACCACACTTCGAACACTTCAGGCAGTTTTCACAGCTCAGCTGCTACTCGTTTCACTCTTGCGTCTGAATGCAGCCTCGCGGCTAGGAGGCATCATCATTCGCACAGCATTCCATTTGGGTCTTCATCGTTGTCCCGGCCGATTCTCGTGTTTCAGCGCTAGGGAGACTGAAATTCGGAGACGTCTATTCTGGTCTATCTACTCACTGGACAGGTACCTATCTCAAGCCCTTGGAATTCCTTTGGGTATCCGAGACGACGATATCGATGTGTGCTTCCCAAATGCCGAGACACACAATAGTTCTTCCAAGGAGATTGCTCATGACCCTCGTCTGGACTTGCTTTCTCACCTCGCACGTTTTGCACAGGTGCGTGGACTGATACTGGAGCTTCGGAACAAATCAATTTCCCATAGCAATGCCAGTACTGCAGAAGCATCACGGGTCAACGGTGAGATCGCCCAGTGGTGGAATCGAGTTTACGACGCCGTGTATCCAACCGATGACATTGCGGAGTTTCAAACGTGGACAAGCGCAAAATTCAGCCCATGTCACCGATTGCTGTTGGAAATTCTGAGGCACGAGGCAATCATTTCAATGAATCGACCTCTGCTTGCTGCAAAAAAGCCAAACCCGGAATATAAGCATGCTCTTCAAACATGCATTTCATCCTCTCGATCTTTACTTCTGGCCTTGAAGAATCACCTGTCCTCCGCGTTTGATGCTCCTCTTACTTGGCCATCTTATACATGGATCACGTGGATTGCCAGTCTTATTCTGATGTACGCTTCATGGGAGGGCGAGATACCCGTCACAACAGCCCTGAAACATGCGAGGATAGCCATTCAAATTCTTGAACATCTTTCTCTCCGTGGAAGCATCTGGCCAGAGACATGCATCGGGGCCATTAAGAGCATGCAATCTAGTCTGTCTGCCAGATCCCATCTGCAGTCACGACACAGAGATCTAGGTCAGCCCATTGGTACGACCTACCGCTCAGACACGCACTCCATTTCATCGCCAAGCAATTCTCCAAACCGAACGAGGACTTCCAACACGATGTCTCCTACTTACCAGGTGACTTCGCAGTCCGAGAGCCATGATCCTTGCGAGGATCATGCAGAGAACATGTCTTTTTCTGTAGAAAACGCGCGCCGTTCCGATCCGCTTTCATTTCCCACTCCATCTGCTCCGGAGAATGTTCATGATGGGAACGATTCTTCAGCGCATGAGAATGATGCGCATGGAGGTATAGACTCCGCCAATCAAAGCCAAACGATGAGCTCCCGGGATACCGCCGGCGGAGTCTTTGATGATTCAGTCAACAATGATGCATTTCTGAGTTCAACGATTTTTGACCAGAACTCGTTTGCTTTCTCAGACCCTTTCTCAATCATGATGACGGATGCTTGGAGTGTGGCCGATCGGCCGTGGACGATCCATGGTGATCCCTGGTAGACGAAACCAATTCTTCTTGAACTCCATCCATTCATGCAGTTCGAATTCGGGGAAGACGACTTTACTCGGTAGCGGTATGCTCGAACAATCATTGGCATACTGACTCATGGACTTGGCTCATTTCCAATTACCACACAAGAGTTCTACAGCGTATTTCTGGCCAAAGCAGCGCGAATACTATTTGCAGAATCTGCGGGAGGGTTGCTTGGTAGAACTTGTTCATGAGTAACGGTACCTTCCACCCATATTGACCGAAGGACCTAGTGATGCCACGATGCGAGCCTCTGTGACATAAGCGGAAACGTAAGCCGCTTGAGTTCGATTTTCCCTGCCATTATCATCCTACAGAGAGAAAACGCCAAAAGCGCCTCGCAGGCTACCCGAGGGGACGCTCAAGACAAATCCTCTATACTTCCCCGCGCGGACATGTCTTTGTCCGAGTGGATCTTCCTGCGGAGGACCTCCGCTCACCAAGCCGGACATGAAAACCTCCGCAAAAGGTTGGACACCAGATTCTGATTGGGTTTGAGGTGCTCTGATCAAGAAAAGGATCTTCAGATCAGCTTGATTCACCGAGCGCATCAAGATCTTATATAAAGCCCATCCGCATGCATTCGACGCCCTCATCTCTTCCGCACTGACAGAGTAACTTCACATCCACCAAGTGGGGACCCTTTCCACCAAACAGTCCCCCGCAATGTCTCCCTCAGTTGCCTCTGGAAATCGGACATATAGCATTGCCTCAATCCCCGCTGATGGCATTGGTCCTGAAGTAATCAGTGCTGGCATCACAGTATTGAGCGCCTTGACTGAGACGCTCAAGACATTCAACCTTGACTTCACGAACTATGACTGGAGTTCCGAAACTTATAAGAAGACGGGGAAATACATCCCCGACGGTGGTCTTGAGGATCTGAAGAAGCATGACGCCATTTTCTTTGGTGCTGTTGGTGCTCCAGGTACGGATGGTCAAAATTAGATCCCAAATCTCCGGCCGTATAAGAGACTGCCATGCTGACTTGCAGTCCAGACGTACCCGACCACATCTCTCTCTGGGGTCTCCGTCTTGCAATCTGCCAGACTTTCCAACAATATGCCAATGTCCGTCCTACCCGGGTCTTTCGCGGAACCGAGTCCCCGCTACGCAACTGCAAACATGGGGATCTGGACTGGGTCATCGTTCGCGAGAACAGTGAGGGCGAATATGCTGGCCAGGGCGGCCGCTCTCATATCGGGAAGCCATGGGAGGTAGCCACCGAGGTCGCCATCTTTTCTCGGCATGGAGTGGAGCGCATCATGCGATTCGCCTTCGAGACGGCGCAGAAGCGTCCGCGCAAGCTCTTGACTGTTGTGACTAAGAGTAATGCCCAGCGGAATGGTCTTGTTCTCTGGGATGAGGTCGCCCAGGTGGTGGCAAAGGAGTTCCCTGATGTCACCATGGACAAGATGTTGGTTGACGCTATGACTACCCGTATGGTCTTGAAGCCCGAAAGTTTGGACACTATAGTGGCTACGAATTTGGTACATCTCCCCCCCCTCTCCCCCTCAGACGCCTCCTCTGTGTGTTAGGAGATCCAATTGCCACCGTGCCGAACACTACATACTAACTACTTCTTCTCAACCGCAGCACGCTGACATTTTGTCCGACCTGGCCGCGTCTCTGGCTGGATCCATCGGCATTGCACCAACGTCCAATCTAGACCCGACTCGCGAGTATCCGAGCATGTTTGAACCGATCCATGGATCTGCCTTCGATATCACGGGAATGGGTATCTCGAACCCGGTCGCGACCTTTTGGACCGCAGCTGAAATGCTTGCGTGGCTGGGTGAAGCGGATGCATCGAAAAAGTTGCTGGACTGTGTCGAGGCCGTGTGTGAGCGCGGTATTCTCACCCGCGATCTGGGGGGACAGGCAACCACCGTGCAGGTGACTGAAGCTGTCGTGGCCGAGATTGAGAAGCTTGCGACCCAGTAAGGGATGCAGATGTGGTGGAGGCCTGGTGATTGATGAGTCCCGCACTGCATCTGG